>NC_091453.1:45858598-46174091 GCF_964237555.1 Oryctolagus cuniculus | reverse complement strand
AGGCCAAAGCCAGGAGCCAGGAGCTTCAGACAGGTCTTCCATGTGTATGCAGGGGCCCAAGCACTTGGGCCATTTTCTGCTGCTTTCCAAAGTGCATTAGCAGGGAGCTGGATAAGAAGTAGAGCAGCTGGGACTTGAACTGGCATCCATTTAGGATGCCGGTGCTGCAGGCAGAAGCTTTACCCACTATGTCATAGTGCCAGCCCCAGTACTTTCTTTTTAAAAGAGATTTCTTTGCTTGCTTGCTTGCTTATTTCTTTATTTATTTTACTGAAAGAGGAACAGAGAGGGAAAGAGGGAGAGAGAGACAGAGACAGAGACAAAGACAAAGGGACAGAGAGAGAGAGAGAGAGAGCATCCATCCACTGGTTCTTTCCTCAAATAGCCACAACAACTAGGACTGGACCAGGCTGAAGATAGGAGCCAGGAGCTTCATCCTGGTCTCCCACATGGTAGGCTGGGGCTCAACTAGCTGGGCCATTTTTTGTTCCCTTCCCAGGCACATTATCAGGAAGCTGGATTGGAAGTGGAGTATCTGGGACTCAAGCTGGCCCTCTGCTATGGGATGCCATCACTGTAAACAGTGCCTTAACATGCTGTGAGACAACACTGGTCCCCCATGCAAAGCATATTTCTTATAGAGCAAAGACTAAAAACAAGTGATCAAAAGACTGGGCATTCCAAACGGTAGAGTTAGAAACATACCAGGGGATTCCAATTCAATCCCACCAAGGTGGCAGGTACCAATGCTATCTCAATAGTCCAAGTGATCAATTTCTGTTCACAATTGATCATAATGATAGGACTAAGAGTCAAAGGGATCACATAAACAAGACTAGTGTCTGCAAATACTAACTGATAGAATAAAAAAGGGAGAGAACGATCCAACATGGGAAGCGAGATACACAGCAGACTCATAGAATGGCGGATGTCCTAAACAGCACTCTGGCCTCAGAATCAGCCCTTAAGGCATGCGGATCCGGCTGAAAAGCCCATGAGAGTATTTCAGGCATGGAAAGCCAAGACATTCTGGCAAAAAAAATGATCTAAATGAAAGATCTCCGCGAGTGAGATCCCAGTGGAAAGAACAGGTCATAAAAGAAGGAGGTACCTTTCTCTGAAGGGAGGAGAGAACTTCCACTTTGACTATGACCTTGTCTAAATATGATCAGAGTTGGTGAACTCAAAAGGCTTCCATAGCCTTGGCAACTCATGACAAGAGCCTAGGGTGATTACTGATGCCATAAACAAGAGTGTCAATTTGTTAAGTCAACAACAGGAGTCACTGTGCACTTACTCCTCATGTAGGATCTCTGTCCTTAATGTGCTGTACATTGTGATTTAATGCTATAACTAGTACTCAAACAGTATTTTTCACTCTGTGTTTCTATGTGGGTGCAAACTGTTGAAACCTTTACTTAATATAGGCTAAACTGATCTTCTGTATATAAGGAGAATTGAAAATGAATCTTGATGTGAATGGAAGGGGAGAGGGAGCGGGAAAGGGGAGGGTTGCGGGTGGGAGGGAAGTTATGGGGGGGGAAATCCATTGTAATCCATAAGCTGTACTTTGGAAATTTATATTCATTAAATAAAAGTTAAAAAAAATTTTTTTAAAAAAGACTGGGCATTGTGGCCTAACAGTTTATGATGCCTACATCCTATACCAAAGTACCAGTTTAAGTCCTGGCTACTCTGCTTCTGATCCAGCTTTCTCCCAATACATGCTTGGATATAGCAGATGAGGGCTTAAATGCTTGGGCCTCTGCCACCAGGTGTGGGAAACCCAGATGGTGTTATGGGTTCCTGTCCAGTGCTCTTCCCATTACACTACACTACTAGAGAATAGATGTTCCAAGTTCATACCTGCATCCCAATGTTACCACCCATTTCCTGGGACCTGAATTTTGGAGAGGTTTTCCTCAAAGTGGCAAATGATAACCTAAGAAGTTTTTCCTCAGAAACATGTTATTATTGGGAAATATGTCTTACATGTTCTTCACTGAACCTTTCTCTGGAACAGGTACCAAGCTTGGCTTCTAAGTTACTTATTTAGTACAAGTCCTATTCCCTCTCTGGAATGCAGTTACTACTCCTGCTCTAAGAGGAACTTGACCAGACAGTCTCTGAGCTTGCTTCTACCTCAAACACCCTAGAATTTTATAAATCACAACACCAAAACATTCAATGAACTGGAGAGGCAGTTGCACAACAACAGATCACCTTTGAAAAACTGAAAGCATCAGGAGACATGGGCTGGTGTTATGGTGCAGTGGGTTTAGCCGCCCCTTGGGATGCCTGCATCCCATATCAGAGTACCAGTTGGAGTCCCAGCTACTCTGATTCCAATTCAGCTCCCTGCTAATGGACATGGGAAGGCAGTAGGCAACAGCACAAATATTTGTGTTCTTGCCACCAATGTGGGAGACCAGATGCAGTTCCTGGATTCAGGCATCAACTTGGGCCAAGTGTAACACTGTGGCTATTTGGGGAGTGCCCCCCCACCCTCTAATAACACATAAATAACTAATCTTAAAACAGCAGAAGATATGTCAAAAAATTAGAGTTGGACAAATGTTGCTTCTGTTTTTTTAAAACGATGGAATGATAAATCCAGAATGAAAAGCCCATTGAGCTTGACATCAATTGACTAAAAAACTCCAGAACAGATTATCAAACAGATGGTTTGTGAATGCTTGGAAAAGCAATGATCACCAGAGATTCAAATGTTTTCACTAAGAACAAGCTGTGCCAAAACAGTCAAAATTTCCTGTGTTTATGGGCTTGCTAAACTGGTAAATGAAAGGAAAGATGAAAACTTTAGGACTTTATCATTTCAGGAAACTTTCTGACTAAATGTGTTATGGCAAGCTACTGGGTAAATTCAAATTTCAACTGAATTGTATAATGGTCCAATTTTATGAGCCATTATACCTGCAGAGCACACCAAATGGCTTGGATAGATGACTTGCCATGTGGCACATGGTTTACACTCTTGTATAATCCATCTTTAATTTGTGTCAATGGTTTGGAAAAAGACACTGAAGGGAACTGGTATTGTGGCACAATTGGTAAAGCCTCCTCATTCAGTGCTAGTATCCCAGCTAATTCACTTCTGATCCAGCTTCCTGCTAATGTCTGGAAAAGCAGCAG
This sequence comes from Oryctolagus cuniculus, assembly GCF_964237555.1. Taxonomy (NCBI): domain Eukaryota; kingdom Metazoa; phylum Chordata; class Mammalia; order Lagomorpha; family Leporidae; genus Oryctolagus; species Oryctolagus cuniculus. Next base: position 46,170,938 of record NC_091453.1, on the reverse strand, counting down.
CAGATGAGCCAAGTACTTGAGTCCCTGACAGCCATATGGAACACTAGGATTGTGGTCCTGGTTCCTGGCTTTTGCCTGCCCTAGACCTGTATGTTGCGGCCAAATGCATACTTTAAAAAGACACGGAAGGATTGCTAATCAAATTTGCATCTGGCACAAAACTGCAAGGAAGAACTAATCTAAGGGATGAAATAACAGGATTCAAAAGTCTCTTACTGAAACAATTGATCAAATTTTACATGACGCAATTTAATAGGAATAAATATAAGTTCTTCATGTCAACTTAAAAAATCAACCACAGAATTACAGTACGATTAAGAAGTGGCTTATGGGGCCGGCGCTATGGCATAGTAGGTAAAGCTGCAGCCTTCAATGCCTCCATCCCATATGGGCACTGGTTTGAGTCCTGGCTGCTCCCCATCCGATCCAGTTCCCTGCTAATGTACCTGGGGAAAGGGCAGAATATGGCCCAAGTCCTTGTGCCCCTGCACCCACATAAGTGACCCAGAGGAAGCTCCTGGCTCCTGGCTGCGAATCAACTCAGTTCTGGCCATTGTTGCCATTTGAGGGAGTAAACCAGAAGATGGAAGACCAACCTCTCTCTCTGCCTCTGCCTGTCTGTAACTCTGCATTTCAAAAAATATTTTAAAAAAAATGAAGTGGTTTCTGGTCGGTGGAAATGCTTTTGTGGAAAAGACCTTGGGAATTTAGAAGGCCACAAAACCTATGAGCCAAGATTAATATATTTGCTAAACAGGCTAATATCTTCTTAGGTTACATTAATGGAAAAGAGTATTATCATCATAGATGGTAATGGCTCATATGTACTCTCCACCTTTCAGATGATACCTCGAATTTGAGTTTATTTCTGTGACACAGATAAAGAAGAGCTGTTAAGAGAAGTGTGAATTGGAGTGGTAAAGGCACTCCAAACTCTATCATGGAGAGCTTTAGCTTGGACATCGTGAGATGGGAAAAGAAAAAACATGGATGTTTTCTTAATATGTCAAAGGAGAGGTTTGTAAAAGAAGTGCTTCAAATAATTCCCACAACTCTATAAAATTAGGATTACAAGTGAAAAATCTATTGAGTGCCTAGTTGTTAACAAACATTAGTGTGATGTCCATTACCTAGAGTAACAAAAACTTCCTCCTGGACTTCTACAATACCACAGAAGATAATGATCTGGGGACAGCACTGTGGCACAAGGGGTTTAAGCTGCTACCTGCAGCACCACCCTTCCAAATGGGCATTGCTTGAGCCCTGGCTGCTGCACTTCCAATCCTGCTGATGCACCTGGGAAAGCAGTGAAAAGTGGTCCAAGTATTTGGGCCTCTGACACCCATATGGGAGATCTGAATCAAGCTCTTGGCTCCTGGCTTCAGCCTGGCCCAGTCCCAGATATTGTGGCCATTTGGGGAGTGAACCAGCACACGCAGAATCAATCAATCTCTCTCTCTCTCTCTCTCTCTCTCTCTCTCTCTCCCCACTTCTCCCACTTCTACCTCTGTTACTTTACCTTTCAAATAAATAAATAAATCTTTAAAATATTTTTAAATTTTAAAAGAAGATAAAGGTTTTTAGAGGGAATTTCCCTCCTCATTTTTGTTGCTCAATGATACACTGGTACTCAGGTCTTTTGACTCCCAATCCAATTCCGTTGCATTCCACCATAAGTTTTATCTCACCTGTTTGTCCACAGGAGAAAAATAACACAAATAACTCAATAATTCAAAAGGATGCTCCATCTGACTCATTATATAACTTTTATTTAAAATTACATTTTTATCACATATCTTATGAATAAGCACTAAAATGAATAAGGATCTTGTTTTTACTGAAGTGGAACAATCTTCTATAAATATTAAGTGGGGAAAATCCCAAGATTATAGAATAACTTGAGTAGTAGGTGTACTATCATTTACATTAGGAAAAGGGGAGGGATCACACAGGAATATAAATACATATATATAATATAGGAATATAACTGCATGTTTAAATCATATATTTGGATAGATACTTAGAAAACAAAAGATATTAGGGGCATGTTTTGGCACACTAGTTAAGATATCACTTGATATATTTGCATCCCATATCAGAGTGACTGAGTTTGTGTCCCAGTTACACTCCTAATTCCAGATTCTTGCAAATGCACATTCTGGGAGGCAGCAGATGATGATTCAAATACTTGAGTACCTGCCACCGACATGGAAAACTCCAACCAAGTTCTAGGCTCTTGGCTTCAGCATGGTCCAGCCCATACTGCTGAGGGCATTTGGAGGGAAGAGAGTGAACCAGTGGCTAGGAGATTTCTCCTCCTACTCCTTCTCCTTCCTCCTCTTCTTCTTTTATCTTTCTCTTTCTCCCCCCTCCCTTCTCTCTCACCTCTGTTTTTAAAATCTTAAACAGAAAGCTAGACATAATTGTTACCACTGGGGCTGGGAGGTGGGGGATGGCTACATAGTTGAAGAACAGAGGTAGGAGGGAAATAGTTTTAGAATTTTGAATGGTGAACTCATTGTTTAACCCAGCTATAGATATTTAATTAAAGGCAATGCTCATCTCAAATATTATTTCCTACCTGAACTTGCCCTAATTCTCACATGGTTGTGATTTCTCCCTGCATCTTCATAAAACTCCCAAACAAATCCTGCCTCTCCTTGAAGTTAAGAATAGTGCTTTTAAACAGCTTAGTCCTAATCCCATTCTTGCCTTCCTCCCAACACCTGAAGCTCCTAAAACTGTATTTTGTATATAGAAAGAACCAAAAGGATCACATAAACAAGAATAGTGTCTGCAAATACTAGCTGATAGAATCAAAAAGGGAGAGAATGAGCCAACATGGGAAGTGAGATACACAGCAGACCCATAGAATGGCAAATGTCCTAATTGCACTCTGGCCTCATAATCAGCCCTTAAGGCATGCGGATCCGGCTGAAATGCCCATGAGAGTATTTCAGGCATGGAAAGCCAAGACACTCTGGGGGGAAAAAAAACCTAAATGAAAGATCTCCACGAGTGAGATCCCAGTGGAAAGAATGGGTCATCAAGGAAGGAGGTACCTTTCTCTGAAGGGAGGAGAGAACTTCCACTTTGACCATGGCCTTGTCTAAAAATGATCAGAGTCAGTGAACTCAGGGGGCTTCCATAGCCTTGGCAACTCATGACAAGAGCCTAGGGTAATTACTGATGCCATAAACAAGAGTGTCAATTTGTTAAGTCAACAACAGGAGTCACTGTGCACTTACTCCTCATGTAGGATCTCTGTCCTTAGTGTGCTGTACATTGAGATCTAATGCTATAACTAGTACTCAAACAGTATTTTTCACTTTGTGTTTCTGTGTGGGAGCAAACTGTTGAAATCTTTACTTAATGTATGCTAAACTGATCTTCTGTATATAAAGAAAATTGAAAATGAATCTTGATATGAATGGAAGGGGAGAGGGAGTGGATAAGGGGAGGGTTGCAGGTTGGAGGGACGTTATGGGGGGGGAGCCATTGTAATCCATATTCTGTACTTTGGAAATTTATATTCATTAAATAAAAGTTAAAAAAAATTTCAAAAAAAAAAAAAAGAACACAGAAAACAATGATTGAGCTGGCTTAGTTTCCTCACATCCAGAGGCATTGCAAGTTGATGGATCTGACTTCTCTTCCACAAAAGAAGTAGTGAAATGGTGACTAGACTTTCAGGACTAAAAGAAAAGCAAAAAAGAGTCTTGTAGAAGCATGCTCATGGGTATCACCTAAACCATTTGACAGAACACTAATAACTAATGTAATGTGAAAAAAGAATGTGTAATGCACACACACACTGAATTCAGCAGTGAGACACAGGGGAGATTTTGACAAAAATAATTGGTTTAATGTTCCATTCGAAGGATGAGAGAAGCCAGGAAAGTGAATATAATTAACAGCATGTCAAATAAATAAATTTAACTTAGCCATAAACATTAGTTCCCTCAGCGACAGGGAAGGCAGGCAGGGAGAAAGACGTTTTCTTTCCCTTTCCTTCAAAGGATTGGTGGGGGGACTCTCACTGTTTGCTACGAAAAGACTCTGAGGAACGTCAAGGCTATAAAATGAGAAGCGAGACTGATGGGAAAAGAAAGAGGTAGGTGGATTTGGTGCATATTAGAGGAGGGCTTCAGAAGGTGGGCAAAACTCTACATCTTCAAGAGCTGCAAACTGCGATAGTTATATCTTCCAGAATTCTTGTTCTTTGGTGTCTGAAACTTTGAAGTTACAAATCTTGTCATAAAACTGGGGGAAAAATAGGGACCCCACACTCCAATATGAAACAAACCTTATTTCTCCTAATCAGTGATTGGCTCCCTACAGAAAACACCCAATGGAATAACCATGAGTCAGCTCTGCAGTTGCAGATGCCAACAGAACTCTGAATAGCAGGTTTGCTAAACACATCTTGTTTTTGCAAAGTCCTCAGTAAATGTAAATCCATGATGTGCTCACACCTCCAATCCCTTTCTTAGGCTATTTCTTCATTTCCAGCAATTGAGGCACCTCTCCTTCCCTCCTAGGCTACCTGAATTCTCATCATCCTGTAAGACTGAACTGAAATTTCCATCATTTCTGGAAGCTTCCTTTCTAACCAACATGATTTCTCCTACCTTTGACCACCTTCAAACTGTATTATCTGCATTAAGCACTTGATGTTTCTTTCCAGGAGGTATTAAGAGTATTTTCACTTTTCAGGAATATTGTTTTCCAAAGGGGAAAAAAATGAGACAACTTGTTGATAAGGAATGCAGTTTATTACTTTACATGACTAAGAAGATTAGGGTAGGTCTGTGCCTAGTCTGGGCAGGAGGTGCTGAAAAATGAAATTAATACCCAAGTAACTATAAAAGAAATAGAGAACATCAGGAGAAACAGAAATAAGTCTGGAGCTTCAGAGGAGACTGTTGTGTCAGTACAAACACTATATTATACCGCAGACACAACAAAGTGGCACCTGGAAAAGTACTCAGTTCCCTTTATTGAAGTTATGATTATCATAATGGAAGTCACATAACAAATGGAAGTGAAACTTAGAACCGATTACTTATTTACTGCAATTTATTTAATTTATTAGGCATTTGCCATGTGCCAGGCACTCTTCTCTGTACTGGACCAAGAACGTGAGACATGATATCTACTCTAACACAATTTACATTGAAGTGGGGAGAAATAGTTAATAAACAAATAAACACATTTGAGAGCAAGATCATGTCAGAAGTGATACAAACTACTATGGAAAATATGAAATATGGTAATGTGATGAAGAGTAAGCTTTTGGTTCATGAACTATTCTGGATGGTGTTATGGACTGAACACTTCTACTGCCGCCAATTCACATATTGAAATTCTAACCCCAAATATGGTATTTGAAACTGGGTCCTGTGGGAGAAAATTAGAGTTGCATGAAGTTTTGAAGGAGAAACCCTGGTTCAATAGAATAGTGTTATGAAAAAAGACACCAAAGTTTGTGCGCTCTCTCTCTCTCTCTTTTCACACTCTCAGAGAAAAGTTCAAGAGAGTACATAGTGAGAAAGTAGATTTGTGCTAGTCAAGAAGATAGTCATTTACAAGTCAGGCGAGAGCATTCTCCTGAAATCAACCATACTGGCACCTAAATCATGGACTTCCAAGTCTGCCTAACTTTGAAAAATAAATTTCTATAGTTTAAGTCAACCAGTAAGCAGGCTAATAGAGAAATGATGGTCAAAGAAGTCTTCTATATGCAGGTGATACTTGAATTAAGGCCTAAATGTTTCAGAGGAATAGCCATGTGGAAATTGAGATGCAGAACATTCCAGGGAGAAGTAAGAGATACTTCAAGGCCGAAACCAAAAAGCATCTTGGTATTTTAGAGGACTAGAAAGGCCAGAAATATTGGACAAGAGTGAGTGAGGGGAAAGAGAGCTAAGATAAAAATGTGGAGAGATTGGTACAGATCAAATCACATAGGGTCTTATATTCTAAGAGAATAAATGTAATTAGAAAGTCATTAGTATATTTTAAACAGAAAGATAATATTATATTATCTAAAATGTACAAAAATTATTTTTGCTGCTGTGAAATGGTGGCAAAAATCAGAAGCAAAAGAGAAGGTCAGAGGAAGTTGCAGGAGTTTTTGTGAAAAATGTAGTAGTGGAGATGGAGAGAAGTGACTGAATATGTGATTAGATATTATGGCACTTTAAAAAGTTCATGGAAAAATGGAATTAAAAATGGTTTTATTTTCGTGAAAAGATTTTTCAATATAGGTACACTTTTTCATAATATACATGTGAAGATCCATTGTACTGCTTCTAAATGACCAATTCTAAGTAAGGAAGGTTGATTAAAGTCTATAGAATGGGCCCTAGGTTTCTGGTCTAAGCAACAAAGATCTGATGATTACCTTACAAAGAGTAGGACTGATCGAGGAAAACATATCTTGATCCTGTTGAGATACCTATTTGACCTCCAAATGGAGATATCTAGTAAAAAAATGCATATGCAAATCTTGGACTTGAGTGGAAAGATGTTTTTTATTCTTTATTCTCTTTTCTGTTGCTCACTGCATGACCTACAGGTCCTTTGATTTCTCCACAGTAAAGCAAAAGTAAAAATCTCCTGTCTATTCATCCATTGTTCCCAGAGTTCAATACTGGTCTCAATTTATGGCATTCATAAAAACAGGAAGGTCCTTAGATCAGTTATCAAGATGAAGATAAGAAATTAATCATAAATGTGGCAACTCCTCTGAGATCAGTTCCTGTTCAGGAAAGATCACACAACTCAAACCTTATGTATCTCTGAAAGACAGATATGTGAGGAAACATAGGCAGGGAGTATACCAGAGAAAACCAATTAAGATGAATACAAAGGTGAATATATACTAATTCTTCCTCTATAGAAACTACATAGCTGAGTACTTGCTTTCTAAGGCACCATTGCTGGTACAGACACTAAATGATGTAGTCCTAAGCAATCAGAATTAAGGGAAATGATGCCAGAATTCTGGAAAAGCTCATATGTTTGAGTATCCAAAAAAGACAAATTTTAAAAATTTTTTAAATTTTATTTGTTATATAAGTTTCATATATCTCACATACACAGATTAGGGAACGTAGTGGGATCCCTACCACACACCCTCCCTCCCACCTACACTCCAACACCTCTTCCCCCTCCCTCTCAGATTCCCATTTTTAACCTTTATCATGATCTCTTTTAGAAGGACTTTCTCTTCTTCCTTCCTTAACTAAAGCAAAGATGGCTGGATCAGCAGCAATCATTTTGTTTTGTGAAGAAAATGTCAAGGGTATTTCAGTTCTGAAATCTGTACCACTAACAACCGCTTCATATTTCTTGATGCTGATAAAAAAAAAAATTTGATTAAGCCTCTAAGTTGGGTTTCACTTACAGCAAAATGCAACTCAAACTGGAACTGTTGTTAGGGTGGGGTGAGAATTCATTACAGCTCTCCCTGAATGTGAGTGTCACGTTCTTAATCATATCATATATACCATCCACCACACGGGGCACAATTCATAAGCAACACACAATACTGTAAACTAAGTGTAAGTGATGTGGTACAGATTCTTCGTTGTAAAAAGGTGTGGAAGTTGAGGCTGCTGCTGTGGCACGGGGGGTAAAACCCTGGCCTGCAGCGCTGGCATCCGATATGAGCTCTGGTTCAAGTTCTGGCTACTCCAGCTCCCTGCTGATGCACCTGGGAAAGCAGCAGAGGATGGCCCACGTGCCTGGGCTCCTGCACCCACGTGGAAGACCCAAAAAGAAGCTCCAGTCTCCTGACTTCGGATCGGCTCAGCTCTGGCCATTGTGGCCATTTGCAGGAGTGAACCAGCGGATGGAAGACCTCTCTCTGTCTCTCTTTCTCTCTGTAACTCTTTCTTTCAAACAAATAAAATAAATCCTTAAAAAGATTTATTAATAATAGACAGATCACTGAAAGTAACCATAGATTAAAATGTCTTGCAAGGTTTGAGTGATGCGGAATAAACAAAAGGATGACAAGAGGTCATTCTGTGTGGAAGGAGGTGGAAAAGAAAATGGGCATTATCTGTGCCACAATGCCAGCCCCCAGAATAGTTTTCAATACTTAAAAATCTGCTATGCTCTTCATATTTCCTTTAAATAAAATTTTAAAGCTATACAATACACAAATGCTAAAGAAAGATTATTAGCCAATGAATGAAGGGCTACCAGGACTACTGTTTCCTCAATCCCTTTATAATGGGTATGTGCTTGACAATTTACCTTAGATTCAAGTCCCCCTAAGATCCGTGTTCCTAACCTCACCATTTCTTTCCCAGTTTATTTTTATAAAATTTTTATTTATTGATTTTTATTTATGTGAAAAGTGAGAGACAGAAACACACGGGATGGGGAGAGAGAAAGATTCTGTGTCCTCTGGTTCACTCCCCAAATGCTCACAACAGCCAGGAGTGGACCAAATTAAAAAAAAAAAAAAAAAAAAAACAGGAGCTAAGAATATGAGTCCCCCATGTTGGCAGCAGAGATTCAAGTACTTAAACCATCACCTGTTGCCTCCCATGGTATGCACTATCAGGAAGCTGGAACCAGCAGCGGAGCCAAGACTCAAACCCATGCTGGCATTAAAAGCCATGTCTTATCTGCTGCATGAAATGCTTAAACCTCGTGCTTGTTTGGTGCCCAGGGAAAGAGTTTGCTATACAACATTTAGATACACTTGGGATTCATTCCATTAGCCTCCATCACCCTCCCTCAACCTTCAGCAGACAGCAAGGAGCCTCAAGACTGTTTTGAGACAGAGTGGTGAGCTCATAAAGCCCAATACTGAGCAGATACTAATGATTTCCTTCCCAAAGCATGTGCCTGTGGACAGAGACTCTGGGTTCACTCAATATCAGGTGAAGACCTGCATCCTCATGGAACAGAATCATTTTGGTGTGTATTGCCACCAGCCCCTTTTTGGTCTGATGTACATCCCCAAGATTGCATAGGATCTGATGACTTTAAGATCCAAGTGTGATCCATCTAGTGCCTTCCTGTGTAGGTGAGAGGTTGCCTCTATCACACCTCCTATAACCTGATGCAAACAGAACTGTAGGATTATTTTGTAACTCAGTGCAGGCTGGTAAAACCCAGCATTGAGCAGATATTTAGTCATCATCCTCAAGCGAGAGCCTGCAGTCACAGCTTTCAGATCTGCTTCCTGCCACGCAAAGTTCCCTGGTCATGGTTGAGCAGTTTTATATACCACACAACACCACCAGTGGCAAGTATATGCAGCATTTGGCAGTGAATCCACCTCAGCAGCGCACATACCATAGCAGGGTGAGCTTGAGTGCTACCCTAGAATGAACAGCCTTGGTGGGTTGTGGACTCCAGATATGATCTAGCATGGAGGCATTTGAAGACACAGGACAAGGAGTTTGAGCATATCACTGACCCAGGAAGATGTTTGTAGGGATGGACTACTCGTTTTTAGGCACTTCCTCCATTCATACTGAATAACACATCAACTGCAGATTTGGGACAAATTTGAATTCCAGGAGTAATGTAGGACTGAATGAGTTAAAATATATCAACAGTGTACCTAGAACAAATCTCAATTTAGGGTGCTATCTAGTGCTGAAATGGCAGAAAAATCTATAGGCTCAGAGAAAATAAACAGACTACAAAGAATTTCTAGCATAATGGCCACAAATGAAGCCAGACTACTGCCTAATCCTTCAAGGTACAGATAACATCATGCACTGAGAAGCATCAAGAACTTCCAGGGAACCACAACTTCACCTACACAGCAAAATAGGATACCAGGAATGAACATCTAGGAACTGAAATTCCAGAGGCTTAGATGAAATTCTTATTCCAGAGGCTCTTTCAAAAGAGTTGTTTCAAGGAAATTTGATGAAATTCAAAAGAACACAGCTAACAATTCAGTGTTCGAACAGAGAGATTTGATAGAAAGATGGAAGTAATTAAACAAAATCAATAGTAATCCTCCAACTGAGAAGTACACTAAGTGAAAATCAAAATGTGATAGAGGGCATCAAATAGCAGAATGGGTCACACAGAAGAAGGAATCAGTGAGCTCAAGCACAGGCCAATTGAAAACAAAATTGAATGACAAAAAAGAAAGAAGAAGAAGTAAAAGGAATAAAGAAAAACTAGAGAAAAATTAAAAATACAAAAAATAAAGAAAAACTACAGAAATGAGTGTAATAGCCAAGTTATTGAGATTCAAAGGGGACTAGAAAATGTCAAAGGGATACAAAGCAAATTCCATAACAGATGTCAGAAATCTTGCCAAACTTAGAGAGAGACACAACAATCCAGGTACAGGAAAGTCAAAAGTTACCATCAGATTCAACCCAACCAAATCTATCCCAAGTCATATTAGGATCATGCTCTCCAAGATTAAAAACAAAGAGAGGATTCTCAAAGCTGCAAGAGAAGAAAACTTATATAACGTATAGCAGAATAGGAGAATGGGTTCAAATTCTCCTGACTGCAGAATTCTCAGAAGAATCTTTACAGCAGGATAGAGTGGGATGGGACTTTTACAGTACTGAAAGATAAAAAAAGAAAACAAAAATAAAAACATTGCAACCCAAAAATACCATACCCAGCCAAGCTATTACTCATACACGAGGGAGAAATAGACATTCCAAGACAAATAAAAGCTGAGAGAATTTATCACCACCAGACCCTTCTAATAACAAATGCTAAAGAAAGTTATTCAAAATGAATGAAAAACACGGTGTCTGAAGAAAATGTCTGACGGTAGAAAACTCATGGGTTAGGGGCCAGCAATGTGGTGTAGCGGGTAAAGTCACCACAAGCATCTCATATAGGCGCTGGTTCATATCCCAGCTGCTCCACTTCCAATCCACCTCCCTGATGATGGCCTGGGAAAGCAGTAAAAGATGGCCCAAGAGTCTAGGCCCCTGCCACACATGTGGGAGACCCAGGTGAAGCTCCTGGCTCCTGGCTCCTGGCTTTGGCCTGGCCCAGCACTTGTTGTTGTGGCCACCTGGGTAGAGAACCAGCAGATGGAAGACTCTCTCTCTCTCTCTCTTCCCTCTTTTTGTCTTTCTCTTTATCTCTCGTTGTGTTTCCCTCTTTCTGTCTCTCCCTCTCACTCTGTAACTCTGACTTCCAAGTAAATAAATAAATCTTAAAAAAGAAACTCACTAGTCAAAGTATCCAAACAAATTCAGAATACTTTAAAATTGTAAACATGGTTAGTAAACCATTTATATCCTTAGTGTGGAGAATAAAAACACATTAAAATGTTAAGAGATAGGCAATATAATAAGACTTAATATTTAGCAACAAAAATTCAAAATGTGGGAAGGAATGGAGCAGAAATGCAGAGTTATTTATTAGGATTTCTTAGGTCTTTGTTTTTTGTTACTCTGGGGAAAAAGAGGGAGTAACTACAATGAAAATACAAAACAAGCATCAATATGGCAGTAGTAAGACCTTAGTTACAAACAGGGAAACAAATCCAGAGCTGTGCATGATATTTTGGCCCATGGTGTCTCAGATTCATTCTTAGGGAACTGAGAACTTCATCTTCCAAAATGTCAAAAATATTAGATTATGTCCCCAACTCCTGCAACATGAATGCAGCACACCAGGGTTTGTGGGGGACAATCCATACAGTCATCTGACCTACAACAACAGACTGGCAGGGAACCCAGGCACCAATAGCTGGGTCATAGCACTCTCTGGTATTATGATTCCAAAACCATATAAACCACCAGATAAGCCACTGATGTCCTACGTGCAGTTTATCAGAAAAGTCTTGGACAAAGTAAAAGCTCCTAATCATAACCAAAAATTATGGGAGATTGGAAACATTACTTAGGCATGTAGCAAGATCTCACTGATGCATTTAAATGGTTATGAAACAGAAAGGTAGAGTACAATAAAAATCTATGAAGGTTGATCATAATTCCTATGCATACCTTGGTTATACCAATGCAAAAAATCATGCAGAAGCTGCTTTAGAGGAAAAGAGTCAAAAGAGACAGTCTCAAATGGAGAAAGGAGAATCTTACATGAGCATTCAGCATACTGAGGATCCATATGATAATGATGATGGCTTTTCATTGAAGCATACAGCCACTGTCCATTTCCAAAAAAATCACCACCTCATCAGTGAAACCCATAGTAAGAACGTGGCACCAGACATTCGGTCAGTTGTCACAGTAGCTACAATACAAGTCCTTAAATGACAGGTCCAGTTTGTAATGATTGATCAGTAGAAACTAGAAGCTAAACTTCTTCAAATAGATAAATGATGCTAGGAAAAGAAAAGGAAATTCCTGGAAAGCACATATTCATTTAAAAATAGGAGTATGTTTGGACAAATTTGCAGCTGAAATTTCATAGGCAGAAGGAAAAGTTCATAAAAGGCAGGAGGGGAAGGGCCAGCGCTGTGCTGCAGTAAGTTAAAGCCCCAGCAGGCAACTCAGGCATCCCATATTGGCGCCTGTTCGAATCCAAGCAGTTCCACATTAGATCTGGCTCCCTGCTAATGGGCCTGGGAAAGCAGCGGAGGGTGATCCAAGTGATTGGGCTCCTGTGCCTGTGTGGGAACCCAGAAAAAGTTCCAGGAACCTGGCTTCAGATTGGCTCAGCTCTAGGCAGCCATTGCTGCCATTTGGAAAGTGAACCAGTGGAAGAAAGGCCTCTCTCTCTCTCTCTCTCTCCCTCCCTTTCTCTGTAACTCTGTCTTTCAAAATAAATAAAATGAATCTTTTTTAAAAAGCATCTTTAAACGGTAAAGTCACTAGTTTAGGGGGCTGACACTGTGGCGTAGTGGGCTAAGCCTCCACATTTGGGGCCAGAATACTGAATACCATATGGGCCCTGGGTCGAATCCAAGCTGCTCCTCTTCCGATCCAGCCAGCTCTCTGCTATGGACTGGGAAAGCAGTAGAAGATGGCCCAAGTGCTTGGGCCTCTACTCCCATGTGAGACACCTAGAAGAAGCTCCTGGCTTTGGATAAGCTCAGCTTCGGCTGTTGTGACCATCTGGGGAGTGAACCAGAGGAGGGAAGATCTTTCTCTTTCTCTCTCTCTTTCTCTCTCTCTAATACATAAATAAAATATTTTTTAAAAATCACAAGTTTTTTTTTAAAGGCAGGAGGTGAGAAAGAAGCATCCAAGCAAGCTGAGAGCACTCAGAGCAGTATTATTCCTGAGAAAGAAAAAATGATGAACAAAGCCAAGGGAAAGAAAGATAACACACCTTGAAGAAATGACAGAGAGCCAACATAAAGGTGAAAAAGGCATATCTCCTGAGTACAAGGAAAGCACGCAGGAGAAGGTCAACAGTATGGCTGGGGAAAGAACCAGTGGTAATAACAGTGGAGGAGCCACCAACAGATCCCATACCAGAAACATTGTGGCACAGCAGGTTAAGCTGCCACCTGCAATGTTGGAAACACTCATGGAATGCTGGTTTGAGTTCTGGTTACTCTATTTCCCATCCAGCTCCCTACTGATGCATACTGGGAAAGCAGTGGAAGATGGCCCAAGTACTTGGACTCCTGCCAACCCACATGGGAGACCAGGATGGAATTCTTGAGTCCTGAATTTGACCTGGGTTTTTTCTGGCCATGGTAGCCACTGGAAGATCCGTCTCTCCCTTTTTGTCACTGTGCCTTTCAAATAAATAAAATATTTTTTAAAAAAGAAGAAAAAATGCTAACTTGTTTTATGTATACTGAATATTTTTCTTTAATAAAAATGGGTTTTGCTTTACAAAAAATGACTATCTATTAATAATTACCTTAAATATCAGTGGATTAAATTTTCTGATTAAAAGATGTAGAGTGGCAAATACACTTAAAAGATAAAAACAAGACCCAACTAAATGCTGACTTAAAGAAGCTCATTTCACTTACAAGGACACACATAAACTGAAAGTGAAAGGAAAAACAAGAGATTCCTTGTAAATGAAACCAAAAAGACAGCAGTAGTCATACTTCCCAGATAACATGTATTTAATTAAACACAATAAAAAAAGACCATGAAGCTCATTACATAATGATAAACCAAGAGAAAATAACACTTGAAAAAAATATTTGCATCTGTTATTGGAGTACCCAAATATATAAAGCCAATATTGATAGACATAAAGAGTGATATACTCCAAAACAATAATAGTAGGGAACTTTCACACTTCATTTTCAGAAATAGAAAATCATCTGGACAGAAAATTAACACAGAAACAGCATAGTAAATCCCACACTAGATCAATTGGACATAATAGACACTAACTCACTAACTGAATTTTCCAATAGACGACTGCAGAACATATATTCTTCTCAATAATACATAGAAAATTTTCCAGGATAGATCATATGACAGGTCACAAAACAAGTATCAACAAATTTAAAAAAAAATAAAAATCATACCGAGTATCTTTTCTGACCTCAATGCAACAAAAGTAAAAATAAAATGAAGAACTTTGGAAACAACAGAAATACACAGAAATTAAATGATTACTCTTAAACAACCAATGGCTCAAGGCAGAAATTAGGGAAAAAATTTAAAAATTTATTGAAACAAATGAAAATGGAAACACATAACACCAAAACCTATGAAATAGAGCAAAAACAGTACTTTGAAGGAAGTTACAGTAGTAAAAGCCCACATCCCCCCCAAAATGTCAAATAAACTACTATCACTACACCTCAAGGAACTAGAATAATACATCCAAAGCTGGTAGAAGGAAAGAAATAAAACTCGAGTACAAATGACATATAAACAAAAATGCAAAAAAACAAGAGTTGACTCTGAAAATATAAACATAATAGATAAATATGTAGCTAGACTAGCCTAGAAAAAAGAGAAAGATTCAAATATATAGAATCAGAGATAAAAATGGAAACATTACAACTGACACCACAGAAATAGGAAGGATTGTTAGAGATTATCACGAACAACTTTATGACAACAAATCTAACAATCCAGAAGACATGGGCACATTCTTGGATGCATGCACCTCACCAAGATTGAATCATGAGGAAACAGTATATCTAAACAGACCAGTGAAGACTAGCAAAATTGATTAAATAAAATATCTCCTATCAAAGAAAAGACCAGGACCAGGACCAGATGGTTTCATTGCTGACTTCTACCACACATTTAAATAACAATTAACATGAACCCATGTTAAATTATTTCACAATATAAAAAAAGAAAGACTTTTTTCAAATTAATTTTAGGAGACCAGCATTAGCTTGATACCAAAACTAGACAAAGACACTAAAAAAAGAAAGAGAGAGGGAGAGAAGAAGAAAGCAAGCCATGAACGCAACCTGATGAACATATATGCAGAAATCTTCAACAAAATACTAGTAAATTGAATCCAACAACGCATTAAAAAGATTATTCACAATGATCAAGTGGGATTCATCCCAAAGATGCAAGGATTGTTTCACATATGCAAATCATTAAATGTGATACTACACATAAACAAAATGAAGGACAAAAATCATATGATTATCTCAATAGGTGCAGAAAAGTCATTTGATAAAATTCAACATGAATAAATTTAATGGAAATAAATTTAACCAAAGAAGCAAAAGATCTACAAAATGAAAACTATAAATCATGGATTAAAATGGAAGAGGATACAAAGAAATGGAAAACATCCTGTGTTCATGGATAGGAAGAATCAATATTCTTAAAATGTGCATATGTACCCAAAGCGATTTACAGATTCAATATAATCCTTATCGAAATTGCAATAACATCTTTCACAGAACTAGAAAAAAAAACGCTAGTAAAATTTGTATGGAACCACAAAAGACCCTGGATACCAAAAGCAATCTTGACCAAAAAAAAAACAAAGCAGGAGCCAACTTTAAAATATATTAAAGGGGAGTCAGGCTGTGGCACCGGCATGCCCTGTGGGCACTGATTGGAGTCTTGGCTGCTCCACTTCCAATCCAGCTCTCTGCTATGGCCTGGGGAAGCAGTAGAAGATGGTCCAAGCCCTTGGGCCCCTACACCCACGTGGGAGACCTGGAAGAAGTTCCTGGCTCCTGGCTTCGGATCAGCCCGACATTAAGGCCAACTGGGGATTGAGCCAGCGGATGGAAGACCTCTCTCTCTCTCTCTGCCTCTCCTCCTCTATCTGTGTAACTCTGACTTTCAAATAAATAATAAATCTTTTTAAAAATATATTAGAGACTGGCATTGTGGTGTAGTGGATTAAACCATAACCTGCAATGCCAGTGTGGGGAGCAACTCGGACTAGACTAAGTTACTGGAATTAAGACTTATTCTATGCATCTGCTCTCCCACAATATGGCGCTGGGAGAGGAGGAAACAGCTTTTACACAGCTGCCTCTTGCCAACTTGAGTGATGACCTCCAGGAGCTGATCCTGCTCCTGATTGGAGGAGAGCAGTGTACTCGGCGTGTGGGCAGCCGAGTTGGGATTGGCGGAAGAGGACTATAAAGGAGGAGAGAGACAACATGCACCAGGGAACATCTATCTGAAGGAACACCTGTGCAGCCCCCGAGAGAGCCGGCCAGCGGTGTGCCGCTCCCCCGCGGAAGTAGGGAAAGTGGGTAGGGGGAACCGCCCTTCCACGGAGGTGGAAGGGTCGGTAGCCAACCCAGGAAGAACCAGCAGCAAACCCGGGGAGGGCCGAGCAGACAAAAGAACAGCGCAGGGTCCTGTGTCGTTCCTCCACGAAGACGGGGAGCGACAGCCAGCATCTCCTACAGGCACTGATTTATGTCCTGACTGCTCCGCTTTTGACCCAGCTTCCTGCTAATGTGCCTAAGAAAGCAGCAGAAAATGGCCTAAGTTCTTGGGCTCCTGCATCCAAGTGGGAGGCCTGGAAGAAGTTCCTGGCTACTGGCTTTAGCCTGGCCTAGTTCCAGCCATTGTGGCCATTTGCTTAAAGCAGTGGATGCAAAATCAAACACTCTCTATATTTCCCTCTGTAATTCTGCCTTTCAAATAAATAAATAAATATTTTAAAAGTTTAAAAATATATTAGAAATCTATAATAATTAAAACAGTATGATATTTTTTAAAAAAATCCATAGATCAATGGAATAGAATAGAGACCTTAAAAGCAAAGCCAGGCCGGCGCCGCGGCTCACTAGGCTAATCCTCCGCCTTGCGGCGCCGGCACACCGGGTTCTAGTCCCGGTCAGGGCACTGGATTCTGTCCCAGTTGCCCCTCTTCCAGGCCAGCTCTCTGCTGTGGCCAGGGAGTGCAGTGGAGGATGGCCCAAGTCCTTGGGCCCTGCACCCCATGGGAGACCAGAATAAGTACCTGGCTCCTGCCATTGGATCAGCGCGCAGGCTGCGGCGGCCATTGGAGGGTGAACCAATGGCAAAGGAAGACCTTTCTCTCTCTCACTGTCCACTCTGCCTGTCCAAAAAAAAAAAAAAACAAAAAAACAAACAAAAAAAAAAAAAAAAAAAAAAAAAAAAACAGCAAATCTAGGGCCTGGCGCTGTGGCGCAGTGGGTTAAAGGCCTGGCCTGAAGCGCCAGCATCCCATATGGGCGCCAGTTCTAGTCCCAGCTGCTCCTCTTCTGATCCAGCTCTCTGCTAATGACCTGGGAAAGCAGTAGAAGATTGCCCAAGTCCTTGGGCCCCTGCACCTGCATGGGAGACCTGGAAGAAGCTCCTGGCTCCTGGCTTCGGATCAGCATAGCTCCAGCCATTGCAGCCATCTGGGGAGTGAGCCAGAGGATGGAAGACCTCTCTCTCTGTCTCAACCTCTCTCTGTAACTCTGTTTTACAAATAAAATAAAATAAGTATTTTTAAAGAAAGCAAATCTATAGCCAACTGATCTTATACAAGGTGCTAAGAACAGGTATTGGAAAATGATAATCTTTTTAAGCAACAGTGCTGAGAAAATTGGATATCCAATGTAGAATAATGAAACTAGTTCTTAATCTTTTTCCACACACAAAAATCAACTCAAAATGTGTTAAGTACCTAAATATAAGTCTTGAAAATTCAGGGCATTGAAATTTCAAGGATTTTCTGGATCAGACCCCAAAAGCATAGAGAATAAAAGCAAAACTGAATAAATGGGATTTTGTCAAACCAAATAACTTACGCACTTAAAAGGAAAAAAATCAACAGAGTGAAATGGCAACCTGGAAAATGGAAGAAAATATTTGCAAGATACACATCTGATAAGGGGTAACATCCAGAATATTAAGGAACTCAGGTAAATAGCAAATAAATAAATAAATAAATATCCAATAAAAGAAACAGTAGATCTAAACATACATTTCTCTTTTTCTAAAAAAAGATTTATTTATTTATTTATTTGAAAGGCAGAGAGGGGAGACAGAGAAAGAGATCTTCCATCTGTTGGTTCACTCCCAAAATGGCCACAACAGCTGGAGTTGGGCTGATCTGAAGCCAGGATCCAGGAGCTTCTTCCAAGTCTCCAATGTGGGTGCAGGAGCCCAAGGACTTGGGCCTCCAAATCTCCAATGTGGGTGCAGAGACCCAAAGATTTGGGCCATTTTCCACTGCCTTGTCAGGTGTGGGGAGCAACTCGGACTATACTGTTACTGGAATTAAGACTTATTCTATGCATCTGCTCTCCCACAATATGGCGCTGGGAGAGGAGGAAACAGCTTCTACACAGCTGCCTCCAGTTCAACCAATAAACAGCAGGACCTGCTCCTGATTGGAGGAGAGCAGCGTACTCAGCGTGTGGGTAGCAGAGTTGGGATTGGTGGAAGAGGACTACAAAGGAGGAGAGAGACACCATGCACCAGGAACATCTATCTGAAGGAACACCTGTGCAGCCCCCCAGCGAGCTGGCCGGTGGTGTGCCGCTCCCCCGCAGAAGTGGGGAAAGTGGCTAGGGGGAACCGCCCTTCCACGGAGGTGGAAGGGTCGGTAGCCAACCCGGAAAGAACCAGCAGCAAACCCGGGGAGGGCCGAGCAGACAAAAGAACAGCGCAGGGTCCTGTGTCGTTCCTCCACGAAGACGGGGAGCGACAGTCAGGCACATTAGAAGGGAGCTGGATCAGAAGTGGAGCAGCCAGGACCCAAGCCAGTGCCTATATGCAGTGCTGGCATTGTAGGCCGACCCCATAAACAGACATTTCTTTAAAGGAAGACATGAAAATGGCCAAGAGGTACCTGAAAAAAATATTCAATATCACTAATCATCAGGGAAATGAATAGCAAAACCACAATGAGATACCACCTCACATCAGTCAGCTAGCCTATTATCAAAAAGACAAAAGATAACAGGTATTGGTGAGGATGTGAAGAAAATAGAACAATAAAAATGGTCGTTGGGAATGTAAATTAGTACAGCTATTTTGGGAAAGAGTGTGGAGTTTCAAAAAAAAAAAAAAAAAAAAGAACTGCCATAATATCCAGGAATCCCACTACTGTCATATACCCATGGGAAATTAAATCCATGTTTATTGTAACACTAATCACAATAGCCAAGAAATGGAAACAACCTAATTAGCCATCCTGCTGAATGGATAAAGAAAATGTGGTATATATACACAACAAATATTGTTCAACCATGTAAAAGTGAAATATTATTTGCAACAAGACTGATGGAACTGGAAGTCATGATTTTTTAACTGTAAAAAGGATTTACTTCATTATGACTTTAAGTGAAATAATCCAAGCACAGAAAGTCAAATATGACATGATCTCACTCTTTTTTTTTTTTATTTGACAGGTAGAGTTATAGACAGTGAGAGAGAGAGAGACAGAAAAGTCTTCCTTCTGTTGGTTCACTCTTCAAATGGCTGCTATGGCCAGCGCTGCGCCGATCCGAAGCCAGGAGCAAAGGTCTTCTTCCTGGTCTCCCATGTGGGTGCAGGGACCCAAGCACCTGGGCCATCCTCCACTGCTTTCCCAGGCCACAGCTGACAGCTGGACTGGAAGAGGAGCAACCGGGACTAGAACCCGGCACCCATATGGGATGCCGAAGCGGCAAGGCGGAGGATTAACCAAGTGAGCCACGGCGCCGTCCCCAATCTCATTCTTTTATGAAGTCTGAAAAATAGATCATCTCACAGAAGTTAAAAATACAATATGGTTACAAGAGGTTGGAGAGGAAAATGGGGATTGACGGATGGGGAAAGGTTGATTGATGAGTACTGTGTCATAACTAGATAGCAGTAGAAAATTCTGGCATACTCTCCCACAGTAGCATGACTATAAACAATGTTAATGTACTGTGTATTTTTTATTTAAAAAACTGGAAATATCATTATGGGTGGTTTCACTATAAAGGAAAGTTTAATGTTTAAAAGGATAAATATATTTACTCCGGACATTACACAATGTATACATGTAACATCACATAGTACCCTCTAAATATGCAGAATTTTGTATGTCTCTTAAACTTTTAATAAAACATTTAAAAGAAAAGAAAAAGAGAAACTGCTTACATAGAAATTTTCATGGGAAATGTGCAATATGAACAAATTATGCATTTTTAAAAATTATATCAAAACAAACTTATTTTTAAAATATTTTTCCACAAACTTTTTGAAGTTCTGTTGTATTGTTGCATCATTAATTATTCCCGAGGTTTATTAATCTTTAGAAAGAGACAAATCTTTAGGGGGCCAGTGCTGTGGTATAGTAGGTTAAGCCTCTGCCTGCAGTGTGACATCCCTTATGGGCGCTGGTTCGAGTCCCAGCTACTCCATTCTGATCCAGCTCTCTGCTAACGGCCCGGGAAAGCAATGGAAGATGTTCCAAGTCCTTGGGCCCCTGCACCCACTTGGGAGACCCAGAAGAAGCTCCTGGCTCCTGGCTTCAGATCATTTCAGCTCTGGCAGTTGTGGTCATTTGGGTAGTGATCCAGAGGATGGAAAACCTCTCTCTCTGTCTTTCCCTCTCTATCTGTAACTCTACCCTCAAATAAGTAAATAAAAAGTCTATTACATCTTGTCTGAATTAGAAGTTTAATTTATATTTTGAAAGCATCACTTTGGTAGCCCCTTGCAATTGATTATGTAGAATCTATTGAAGGTGAATATAGGGATGTGAGGAAAGTAAGCAGAACATTACTACTAGAGTAAATCAGATAACCGCTGGTTGTGTTTTAAACTGGAGTGGTTGAAAAGGAGATGGCAAACAAATGAATTAATTAAAGATATCTTGGAGACAAAAGAGATTCATTGACTGTTGATGCTGAGAATTTCCGGCATGAGCAATTGAATAGATGGTAGTATCACTTAACTATCAAAAGTAATTCCTTATGTTCCTACTTGGAGCAAACACACCACAAAAATAGATCTCTTTCTGAAATACACAGGCTCTAAGCTTCCATTCCTTGACCTGGGGCAGGATTACACACTCCGAAACATGCCCTATCCTACTTACCATTCCCAGTCTCCTGATGCATGCAAATTACAGCCATTAATTAACTGAAGTCTCCAGAACGTACTTGGTTTTCATTAACCTCCACATTAATACAGGCCAAAAGTGTTCTGCTGCTGCTAGGTTCATTGATTCTTCAATTGATTAAATATTCTACTGACACTTGGATAACAAGCAATCTAACCCTTTCCACTCCCTCTTACATTTCTGAGATTTCCAGTAAAGCTATCTAGAAAGCCACTGACCATTAAACTAAGATGAATTAGAGGTTTTTTGCCTGTGTTTCCCATCCATATTTCAACTTTATATAGCCAATGAACACCAGCACTGTGGGTTTCCACAGGTGATCTGCAAGGATTGCTAACAAGATGAACAGGTTGCTGTGAAGACAGGGAAATTGGAAAAAATAGGAGTGAGAAAGATGGAGATCAGTGAAGGTTTCCAAGATATAGGAGGATGGAAAAGGTAACAAAGATGAATACTTGAATCCCTACCCAACTTCTAGGTGAATAGGCTTAGATAAAATCACTTAATCTTCAAGAGTGTTTGTTTACTCAAATGTAAAAAGAATAGCACCCTACTAGAACTGAAACAAGTCAAATTCAATTGAAAACTACAATGCTTTGTAAAGTGTAAATCACTATGCATTTAAGTTATCATCTTACTCTCCCTGATGCCTCTTAAATTTTCCACTTACCATGCGGAACAGTATTATGGATTCTGTAGTAGGGTGATCCATCTTACCTCATCCTTATTGTACTCATCTGTACTCATCTGTACAAGGTTTCACAGAGGCTCAAATTCACACATGACAAAAGAAAATTGCCATAAACTACAGCAGTTATAGAGGAAATCACTTTCTCCTGTAAAGAGGCCCCCCAGACAAGTACAGCTCTCATATTCCAACTGCCATAAAAGGGTCCACCAGATATATACCCACCTCTCCTTGCCCAGTGTATAGGTGGGAGTCTAGTCTCAGCCTTCTACCTCCATCTGGATTTTCTCCTTGGCATTCAGAAAAATGTACCACCTATGAGATATCCCCTTTTCTAGGATAGCACCCTTTGAGACTTCTGAGATGGCATCCAAAGCACAAATCTATAGGTTCCACAAAGATAGGCAGACCCTTAAGAGGACCTCTTACACTCCAAGTGTTTTGTGATGCAGTCATTCACACCTCCAGAAACTGCAGGGACCATCAAAATCACCAAATTCAGCCTTTTGGTTTATAATAACTACTTTAATGGAAAGTATTTGTTGCCTAAAATGCAGACAGGCCACTTAACACTCCCTTCAGTGTTATTATGTAGGAACTTGCAGGACTGGTTTACTGAGGAGCTTCTGGCTCCAGAGTTTGTGGGTACTCATGGCAGCAACAACCCAATCACTCCCTTCTCCAAAGTAGTTCACTGCCAAGGAGAATCAAAACACAATTTGGAGTCCAAATTCCCACCTTACTTCTATTTCCCCTTCAGGCCTATGTGCTTGGTCCTTAGTTTATTTGTTGGTTATCTTCACAGCTCACTTGACTTCAGTTCAAAGTGAATTTACCTAGGTTCTGGAGAGCAGCAGAAAGCTAATCAATGAGTTTTTCCTTTGGTATCTGCTTTTAGAAAAGGATCAGTTTCTGAGAATTTGAAGATTTTCTGAGTGTTGCGGGGGTCACATGACCTAGCTGTTGAAATTTGTGATGTAGGGTGCTAGGAAACACTCCCAGGTGCCCTAGTGGGACAAAGAAATGAAATAAAAAGTGAAAGTATATAATTTCCATGTAAATAAATAAGTGAAGACATAGCCAGATGATTTTGGTTCTCTCCTCTGCTTCATCATCACCCATATCCCTCTGATGGGGGACTAGCGTCTAGTCCATGGCTTCCTTAGGAGTGCATTCCAGATGTGCATCCTGAGCATATTTCCAGGCTCCAGCTGTTACTGCTTGAGAGACAGAAGTTTGAAGCTGTCATCCAGGATAGATCTCCTGTTGCGTCGCAGCTTTCTCTGCCGATGCTGGTACCAGACGACACCACCAAGAGCCAGAGCAATAAGCAGGAGTATGGAACCCGCGGCAATCAAAACAGAAAACAGCATTTCAACATCCTTTATGGGGATCTCCATGCCCAGCATCCTCACTTTGCCTTCTCCAGTGTCTCTGAAAACCGATGCTGAAATGAAGGAAGAGGAAAATGAATACCTGGTACAAAGAATACTCAAAAGGTTCTCTTTTTGCAATCATCTCCTGGAGAAACACATGCATCCAAATAGAACAGCAGATCTTTACCAATCATTCAAGCAAACAGCTGATAGACATAGTTTGATAGGTTAGAGAGAGAGAAAAATCATGTTCCAGCTGGAAGGGTTCTTGAGAATCACTGAGGCCGCAATCTGCCCGTGGCAAGGACTAAGACTCAGAGTATTATGACGTTTGATACATTTCCTCAAATATCTAAAAGCTTGTGATGCAGAAAAAAATGAATTAAATCTGATCTGCATGGCTTCAGAGGGTTGAACTGGAAGGAATATGGGAAACACCAGAAATCAGTGTGACTCATTCGTCTAGTTTATTAGTGCTCATTTTGAATATTAGACCATGACAATAGCTTGCCACTGTACTGTCCAGGCTCTCACTTCTGTGGGTCATATTAACACTGATGTCACAGAGATCATTCCAACTGAAATGATAGCATTAGTTCCTAACATACAAAAATTTAATTGTCCCCAGTTTATTTGCAGAGTCAAGTTCAAATTTTTAAGCCAGACATTCCAATTCTCACAATCAAGCTGTAGCCTACCTTTGTGGCCTTACCTGCTACTCTCTTCAGTCACAGTAACTCATTTTATTGTCCATAACAGGTGATTCTCTTTCAAGCTTCTGAGTCTTTACCTAAATGCATTTTCCTCTTACTCCTAATATGTCTAGCCCCAGCTTAAATGCTACATGTCTCTGCAAAGTTTTCTTCAATTTGGTTTGACAAGGAATGGCCCTTTCCTCTGTGTTCTCAAAGTGCCTACTCTTTGTATTCCCATAATTACTTATTATGTGACCTTGGGCTACGTGACCTAACATCTCACTTCCTGCTTAAACTTCAGTTTCATCTTTTATAAGATAGGTATACCTAACACAGAAGCTTATTGCCAAGTTCAAGTGAGTTCACATTTACAAAACATTCAGCATAACAGCTGGAAGATAATAAGAATACAATAAATATTAGCTGTTACTGTTCATCACTTTGGTAAAACACATAGCATCCAGCACAGCAATTATTGTTTCTGTATCTCATCCCGTTTTTAGACACCAGAAAGTAGTAGCTATATCTTACTTGTTTTGGTATTTGGCTTCTGTTTGATGAATATATAAGTGGATGAATGAATGTTCTAACAGAGCTGAGAGAAGCTGGGACAGAAGTTCAAACAGAAGCCAGAAAACATCCTGGTTCTAAGTTTATATTCTACTACTTACTCCTCTTGTGATCTTGGATCAATCTCTTCCCATCTTTCAGTTCCTCATGTAAAAAATTAATGAGTTATAGTAGGTCAGAAGTTTTGGTGTAGTTTTCCCCATTGTGCAAATATTTTAACAAATGAGAGCTGATGAGGAACACCTAAATGGAAGATCTCTGCGAGTGAGATCTCAGTGGTAACAACAGGGCTATCAAA
The DNA here is from genome assembly GCF_964237555.1 of Oryctolagus cuniculus. Taxonomy (NCBI): domain Eukaryota; kingdom Metazoa; phylum Chordata; class Mammalia; order Lagomorpha; family Leporidae; genus Oryctolagus; species Oryctolagus cuniculus. The sequence continues at coordinate 46,145,903 of NC_091453.1, read as the reverse complement.
GAAGGAGGTACCTTTCTCTGAAGGGAGGAGAGAACTTCCACTTTGACTATGACCCTGTCAGAATAAGATCGAAGTCGGCGAACTCAAAAGGCTTCCATAGCCTTGGCAACTCATGACTAGAGCCTAGGGAGATTACTGACACCATAAACAAGAGTGTCAAATTGTTAAGTCAACAACAGGAGTCACTGTGTACTTACTTCTCATGTGGGATCTGTCCTTAATGTGTTGTCCAATGTGAAGTAATGCTATAACTAATACTGAAACAGTATTTTACACTTTGTGTTTCTGTGTGGGTGCAAACTGATGAAACCTTTACTTAATATATACTGAATTGATCTTCTGTATATAAAGATAATTGAAAAGGAATCTTGATGTGAATGGAATGGGAGAGGGAGTGGGAGATGGGAGGGGTGTGAGTGGGAGGGAAATATGGGGGCGGAAGCCATTGCAATCCATTAACTGTACTTTGAAAATTTATATTTACTAAATAAAAATTAAAAAAAAAATGACACTCTTGTTTGTGATATCAGTGATTGTCGCTCCCCCTCTTCGTGGAGGAACGACACAGGACCCTGCGCTGTTCTTTCTGTCTGCTCGGCCCTCCCCGGGTTTGCTGCTGGTTCTTCCCGGGTTGGCTACTGTCCCTTCCACCTCCGTGGAAGGGCAGTTCCCCCTGGCCACATTCCCCACTTCCGCAGGGGAGCGGCACACCGCCGGCCGGCTCTTCTCGGGGGCTGCACAGGCGTTCCCCTTAGATGTTCCCCATAGATGTTCCTCGTGCATGCCGTCTCTCTCCTCCTTTATAGTCCTCCTCCGCCAATCCTAACTCGGCTGCCCACATGCCGAGTACGCCGCTCTCCAATCAGGAGCAAGTCCTACAGTTTATTGGTTGAACTGGAGGCAGCTGTGCGGAAGCTGTTTACTTCTCTCCCAGCGCCATATTGTGGGAGAGCAGATGCATAGAATAAGTCTTAATTCCAGTAACTCAGTCTAGTCCGGTTGCTCCCCACAAGTGATCACCTGAGGCTCTTGTCGTGGGCTGCCAAAGGCTATGGAAGCCACTTGAGTTCACAAACTCCAACACTATTTAGACAGGCCATGGTTGGGGTGGGGGTTCTCTCCTCCCTGCAGAGAGGGGTTTCTCCCTCTTTGGCGGCCCCTTATTTCCACTGGGATCTCACTCACAGAGATCTTTCATGTAGGTCATTTTTTGCCATAGTGTCTCAGCCTTCCATGCTTGAAATACTCTCATGCAGCTGTGGCCATTGTGGCCATCTGGGGAGTGAGCCAGTGGATGGAAGGCCTCTCTTTGCCTCTCTTCTCTCCATGTAACTCTACCTTTCAAATAACTAAATAACTATTTAAAGAAAATATTTAAAATGTCTAAGTTTGGCTGGTGCCGTGGCTCACTAGGCTAGTCCTCCGCCTGCGGTGCCGGCACCCCGGATTCTGTCCCGGTTGTTCCTCTTCCAGTCCAGCTCTCTGCTGTGGCCCGGGAGGGTAGTGGAGTATGGTCCCAGTGCTTGGGCCCTGCACCTGCATGGGAGACCAGGAGGAAGCACCTGGCTCCTGGCTTCAGATCGGCACAGCGCGCCAGCCGTAGCGGCCATTTAGGGGGTGAACCAGCGGAAGGAAGACCTTTCTCTCTGTCTCTCTCTCTCTCACTGTCTAACTCCGCCTGTCAAAAATAAATAAATAAAATGTCTAAGTTTTTTTTCTATTTATCAGTTTGAAAGTCTCTTTTATCAGAGGTTGGTGCTGTGGCATGGCTGACTGGAGCTATCGCCTGTGAGGTTGGCCTCCCATATGGGCACTGATTCCTGTGCCAGCTGATCCACTTCTGATCCAGCTCCCTGCTGATGCACCTAGAAAAGGCAGTGGAGGATGGCCCGGGTGTCTGGGCCCCTGCTACACGTGTGGGAGACCTGGATGAAGCTCCTGGCTCCTGGTTTCAGCCTGGCTTAGCCCTGGCTGTTGTGGCTATCTGTGGCGTGGGCCAGTGGATGCACGATCTCTCTGTTCTCTCTGCAATTCTGACTTTCAAATAAATAAATAATTTTTAAAAGCCTCATATTAATTCTTTAAAGACATTAAATAATATTCATTGATCCCAAAAAAGACTGTAAAATTCAAGGATATTTATTCATGTGAATATTTGTGTGTACTAGGGAAAAAGTTGTAGCTAATTCTGTAACTAATATTGCTCAATAATTCAAGCTTATTCTTAAAAAGCCTTATTTTACTCCTTGATGTTAATTAATGCCTTTAAAACATACATCCAAAAAATTCTTCTATTTACCTACCTTAAGTTATATAGTTTGGAAAGTTATAATCTTTATGATTTAGGATCTTTTACTAATAGCTAGTAAGGTCATTATGGCAAAGGTCCAATAGTTGCATATTAGAAAAATTAACTGAAGTGTAGAAGACAAATTTTCTAAAGTTAAAATGATATAATAGTTTCTCATTTTAAAATATTGAATAAGAATCTATACTAAGGTTTAGTTTAATGGCTTTGGGGAAGTTTAAAAGTTATCATTAGCTGTTACATTTCTTTAGCTTTCTTAGTTTTAAAAGAATACTTCATAATTTTTCAAGCTTTTTCTGTTATATGTATTTTATGTATTTGTAAAGTAGAGCTACAGAGAGAAAAGGAGGGAGAGATAGAAAGAGAGAGAGAGAGAGATCTTCTATCTACTTGTTCACTCCCCGGGTGGCCGCGGCAGCCAGAGCTGAGCCAGTCTGTGGCAGGGAGCCTGGAGCTTCTTCCAGGTCTCTCACGTTGGTGGCAGGGGCCAATCACTTGGGCCATCCTCTATTGCTTTCCCAGGCAAATTATCACAGAGCTGGATCAGAAGTGGAGCAGCTGGAACTCGACCCTGTGCCCATATTGGATGCCAATGTAGCAGGTGGTGGCTTTACTGGCTACACCACAGCGCCAGCCCCAACAAATACTTATTTTCTAACAGTCAAAAGAGAAAAAGGAAATACTGTAAAAAATGAACTTCCTTATTTTTTAAAAATATTTATTTATTCATCTGAATGGCAGAGTTATGGAGAAAGGAGGAGACAGAGAGAGATTTTTCCATCTGCTACTTCACTCTCCAAATGCTCTCAACAACCAGGGATGGGTCAGACCAAATCTAGCTTTGCACATGTGCCACAAGTACCCAGGCACTTGGGTCATCATCTATTGAATCTTAGGTATGTTAGCAAGAAGCTGGATGGGAGGCAAAGTAGCAGGGCCTAATCCAGTACTCCAATATAGGCTGTGGACATCCCAAGCAGTGGTTTAACCACTGAACCACAGTGCCCATTCCAATTAATTGCTTTCTAAAAACACAGTAGGAGAGTCCAGGCCTTGTTTCAGGAAATAGCATGTTTATGTCTTTTTTCTCTAACAACAGAATAGAAGTCACATACTTTTGTTGTATAATCATTCACTTTAGGTATACACAAAGCAAAATATTCTTAATAGATTTCACTGGGATACAAACTGGTCTGCATTATTGTCATGTATTACAAAACATGTTTTAAAGATTTTAACACAAAAATAGTAACACCAATTAAGTACCCACAAAATGTTGTCAAGAAGATATCCAACTGAGACTCCTCTAATGAATAAAAAATACTTTGTTAGTAAAAAAAAAAAAAACCAAAATATGTGTTATGCATATACAAATACACACACAAAATATGTATGTGTACTCAAACATATGTGTGCATGATTATATAAATACACATATAGATACATAGGTAAACATACACACACACACACACACACATATATATATATATAATTGAGCTGATAAAATTGAAGGAAATGTGGTCTGAAGCCTCACTCACACAACTTCAGCTTACCTCTCTCCACCTGCTCCAGGACATACCCTAGTTCCCTAATTCACAGTTCATCAGATATATAGACAGATAATTAGGATTTCTCCGAACACAGATGAAATTTTCAAGAGTAAACTGTTCATCTCTAACATCCCTTTTAGCTCTTATAACATTCTGAATCTTTCCTAGTCAGAGACATATGAGGTGGAGAATAAAAGCACTGTTTGAACCTAGAATCTTGAAGGTAAGAAACGACTGGTTCTAAAGGTTCAACTGCTTGGTATTCCATAGATGAAGAGAAAAAGAGTCAAGAATAAAAATAGCATTTGAAGACCGTCTGGTGTTTGTTCTAGTCTCAAACTATCCCTGTGGGGAATCCATGCCTGTGCTACAACTTTCATGCTCAAACCAGCAGGTCGTAAAATTTTCTTCCCCCTCACACATTAGGTGGGTGGCTAAGACGGCAGCTTCCAACTGGAGATGAGACTGTTTTCTCCAACTTATGAGGTTAGTGAAGGGAGCCAGAGAGAATAGGCCTGCTGAGGAAAGCAGAATGTTGGTACTCTAGTTTCTGAAGTCATATAGAAATTTTAGAGTACCCATCTTTAAGTCATGTGTGTCCCATCTTCTGGAGGCACACACACACACACACACACACACTCTTCACATATACCTACCCCTCCAGTCTGTGCATCATTTTACCATTTTACCTACCTTTTTCAGTCTCTTCCATGATGGTACTGACAGTGCTTAAGTGTTCTAGGGAAAGAAGGCAGAGATTAATTCTCTTATTCTTCCTACCAATCCACAGCCTCTCTGTGGGAAGTCAGCATTGGTTGGTGGGAGTTCTAAACAACAAATTTTACAGAAATTTGATTTATTTCAAAGATTGAAAATTTGCACTAGGACAAACCTTTTTAGTAAACTCATAATGTATAATCATTTATCTCTCTCCAGGGATAAAGAGCAGGGTTTTATTCTCTACCGTGGTTTGCTAAATCTGAATAGCCAAATATATTTTCCTAAGTCTACACTCTTGCCCATACTTTATATCACTGCTAAAAAAATCACATTTTTTTCGCCTATGTGTTCTTCAGGGCCCAAAGCAGCAGCTCTATAGGACTTCTTGGAAGGCAATAATGCTAGGTGCTGGACTCAGGTTAAGAGGGTAAAGAAGTAAAATACTTAACCCTTTAATGATCAAAAGAAACAAAAGTCAACACAATATACCCGTCTACATTCTTAGTGAAAAACAAAGAATTACTAGTTTAAAATATCCCCATGATATTCGCTTCCCACATAAAAAAATTAAGGAAAAAGTTTTTCCCACCCTTGGTAGCAACACTGTCTTGCATAAGCTGCAATTGAAGGTCAATATTTCTAGCCTTAGAGTTTATTCCTAGAACAAAAAGAACTGCCTTTCCAAAGTCTCACAAAACAAAACAATTAAGGTACAACAGTTAGAATTACTTTTCTTCTCTTTAAAAAGAACTTATAACACTATGCCTTGAAATAGCCCTTTCTTCTAATTACTTTTTAAATAATAAAATTTTATATAAATTTAATTTATTTCAAAGTATACAAACCTATACAAGGCATTGATACATGGAGCCCAATCAGACTGGGCCAACTGATTTTACCTCTGCATGTATTCAGATAATTAGGAGAGGTGCAGGTTTTAAGGAAGCAAAGGAGGATGAGCAATATTGGTAAGGGGAGTGCCTAGAGGGGTGTCATACTCAGTCTTAAGATCTAGTTCTTCTGGTATAAAGACGAGAGGTACAAGAGGTTTCTTTGTGTTATCTAGTTCTTATAGGCCAGATAAGGTGTCAGAAGATGACCTATCTTGGGGAATTAGGTCTTACCTTTTTGTGACAAGACAGTGAAGAGTGTTTCCATGCCAGCATGGACATGGTCAGTCACATGGCAGTGTAGCAGCCATGTCCCAGGGTTGCTGGCTATCATCTCCACAACTTCAAAGGTGCCTGGGAACAGATCCACCACATCTGCCCGGTAGCTCTTTCCATTCTACAATAAAGATTGTGGGTAGGAGAAATAAACCTCATCTTAGAACTTGTAGAAACTAGAGATATATGATGTCTTCATTAGGGGAGTGGGACTCCAAGATCCCTAAACCAGAGAGAAGTTTTAAATTTTCACTTCATTCATCTTTCTATCAACCCAACCACACAAACTAAGTCAACAGAAGGGACTCTCTCCTCCTACTTTTCATAAAGTGTCCCAAAGTAAGGTTAATTTCCAATTCCTTTAGAGGGCTCAAAACTAGAATCTCCATTCTTTTCAGCAGACTAAGTCTGGGGAATTTGGATTAAGCTTTGACCCATAGGAAGGAGCCACATACTTTGTTTAAAAAATTATTGAACTTAATTCCTTTGCCTTTGTCAACACTTTGATAAGTAATTCTAGATCTCTGGGACTGTATCCATATCTCATAGCTTGGTACTCTTTTCTTAAGCTTAAATATCCTTCAAAATCCATACATCTTTAAAAAATATTTTATTTATTCATTTGAAAGGTAGAGTTATAGACAAAGAAAAGGAGAGACAGAGAGAAAGGTCTTCCATCTGCTAGTTCACTCCCCAATTGGTCCCAACGGCTGGATGTGAGCCAATCTGAAGCCAGGAGACAGGAGTTTCTTCCAGGTCTCCCATATGGGTTCAGGGGCCCAAACACTTGGGCCATCTTCCACTGCTTTCCCAGGCCATAGCAGAGAGCTGGATTGGGAAAGCAGCAGCCAGGACACGAACCAGCACCCATATGGGATGCCAACACTGCAGGTGAAGGCTTAGCTTAATATGCCACAGTGCCAGCCCCTCCATGTAGCTCTTAAATTGAAGCTCTTCTTATATGAATTAAAGAATTTCAGCAATTCTCAGACACCAGTCTGAAATTCCTTGCTCTTAAGATCACTGCTCATTGAATCTCAATTCTTTGAGTAAAACCTGATGATATTGATTCCTTTTATCTCCTTAACTCATAAGTGAGTGATTGTTTTCCATATCAGAAGTGACTGATCCAGGAATTTCCAACCAGACTAGAATTCTCAGTCCAGTGCTCCATATAATAGACCTCTTTCTTTTCACTATTATCTTGTTCCTTGCTATTTCCCCTCTTCCTCAGTGGAGGTGAAGGCACTCTTCCAATCTTCCCTGAGGGATACAGCACTCTTCTGAGCTCACCTGATAAAGGAAACTCTCAGCATGGAAGTGCACAGTGTGTATGTCAATATCTTGGCCCATGGCTAGCATGTACCATGCCACTTGCTCTCCCTGGTACATGGTGAGACCTCTGAGGTTGGCATAGAGCTTCCCATTGATGGCTGTAAAACAAGAAAAAAAGTCTCTTACACCTCTCCTTTTGACTCCTCATTGTGTTGCCTTAATTCTAGTCCCTATTATCTTAGATGATAGCAATAGGATCCCAAATTGGTCTCATCTCTATTTCATCTGTTCTCCTTCAATCTATTTTTTTCACACTGATGTTATTAGATTGATTGCTCTAAATAACTTACTTGACCATGTCACTCTGCTCCCTAAAAATATTTTAATACCTCCCTCCTGCTGCAAAGAGCAAGTCCATGACTCCTTAACTCAGCCCACAAAGTCTTTCAAAATATATCCCAAATCACTTCACCAGGTTCATCTCCTGCTACAAAACATGTTTATTCCAAAGAGGGTAATTACTTCACCATCCTTCATATGGCCTATGAATGTTCTTTAGGTCCTTCTGTTTCCAGGCTTCACTTCCATAAACACTGCCTCCTTTTGCACATCTTTCCAGATCCTAGTCAAACCTTTACCTTCCCAAATAAAACTTCTCTGATCTTCTAGCTCCTGTTCATATTCCTCAGTCCTTGAGCCCCATTCCACCTCTGAATTACTCAAGTCCTGTCTTGTAATCCATTGGAACTCAGTAGAAACTCACTCCTACATTTACCTTATTTTAATATGTGAAAGCTCACATCCACAACTGGAGAATACATTGCTACCAAGCAGAAAATGAATGTATTCGCTACAGGACTATAGCATCCTTGTAAATTTTTTATAACATCCAACCAACACCTGAGCCTATGAATAAATGTTTAGAAAAGACCTGCCATATTTGTGAAATTAGTAATGGTAATAATGCATGGGCCTCATTATCTGTTCTTCCCAGGGTACATATCACATATTCTCAAGACATCGAACCACTCATTGACATATAAATTCACACTAACAGGACTTTGTCCACAGCAGTTTCCCTCCACTTCTCATGTTCTCACAGAGGGAAGGTGATTTCCACTTCATTATCCAAGAGGGTAAACACGGAAGGAAAATTTATAGTCTCTGCATCCACTTTTAGTAATTTGTGAACTCAAAAGAAAAAGCTAAATATGATGAACTAGCCCCTTCTGGATCTTCTTTCTCTCTGATCAGTCTGATCATAGAAATGGGTACAAACTGATACACTATTTCATTGTGGGAAAGATTCTGTACATGCCAACAGAGAGAGCTACTATTTTCCACCTATATCAATGAAAAGGGAGGAAAATATGTCTATTGCAAGGGGACTATCAACAAGCCCAATTACTTGCAGAAATAAAATTAATTTTCCAATTAGCTCTCTCAGGAATAAAGCTCATATTTGATCTTAAGTATCTTTCTTTTCCAGTTGGTTCAGGAATCTGGAAGAGAAGACAGTAATATTATCTATATGACCCATAATACCCCAACATTCTTTATCAGAATATCTCCAGAGCCAGCACTCAGAAAGTGCTCAACAAATACTTGTAAGATGGATAGGCAGATGTGCTGATAATTGAAGAGTTTCAATGAATGAACATATATACAAACAATGGAAAGTGGGCATCAGCCAAAACCCTGCATTAGCAATATCTGACTGTGCCCTCATTCCCTTTTTGTCCTGAGTCATTTATTTCTCTGATTTGACAGAAGCTAAAAAGTTCACCTTGTGAAGTTTGTGAATCATCTGTTCTAATGTGAATCACTCATCTCTCCATCAAGGGGAAATAGCTAAAATCTATGGACAATAAGGTACTACTTTTGAGTTCCATTAAAGTTATTATCAAAGCTGTGCCTCATTCTCAGATCAAAGAAATCTTGAACTGGAAGGGATGATGAGAGATCACTTCATACATTCCACTGCACTTAAGCTCTCCCTCTTATTTGAGACATTCTCTTGTTTTTGAAAAGCTACACAGATCTCTAGAGCAAAGGAAGGCTTTGATGCACACTTTCCCTCCAAAATCCATTCAAGTACAAAAAAAGTCCTCCCCCGTATCAAACATAAACACAGTGTGCTACTCTCTGAGGCTGTATTCTCCAATTATTCCACCTATAAATTGAAACTCTGTTTTAAAAACATACTAAATGGCAAGCTTTCCTTCATCTTATCCATTGAGAAAGCAGATCCCAAATTCAGAATGTTAGAGAAATAAGATGATATTGAGAGACTAAACTCAGAATTTTGAGAGAGTGGCCCTAAGAAGTCAGTTTATGAAATATGTTGAAGGTCATAAATGACTACCATCTATTCTAATATGTTCAAATTTTTCTGGTGTCTCCATGGCAATTTTAGAGTGAGATTCCTGCTTTCTGTGCACCTGATCTACTCTGTAAAAACTTATCTACTTTGTATGCATTAATGTACAGTAATCTGTACATTTCTTTCAATTCATCCCCATTCCACCTTCCCATCCTTTCTGGAATTATGCTCCCTTGGATGGTAATGGGCCTATCAGATACCTTCATTCCACAAATGGGGAATTCCTCGGAATAAGGGTAAGTTCTTTCATGCATACCATGCATTTTATTGCTCTCCAAGAAAGTCTCATCCTGTAGGTTAACACGATCTGGCTCCTGGGGCCCATGGATTGCCACATTCTCCTCCAGATACCAAGACTGGTTCTCATCAAAGATCAAAAATAACAAGGCAAATTCCCGGTCCATGTCACTTCGTCTTCCATGGGGTTCCAGGATGCCTTTTCTGCAGATGGCCAGAGGCCCCACAAGGCCACTGTACATGTCCTGAAGAAGGGAGAAAAAGGAGATAGAGAGAGAGAATAGGTGGAGTTATTTTAGGGTAATCGTGCTCTCCAAGAACCAAGGCTCATATATGAACTCACTGTGATGTCAGCACATCATCAGCATATCTTCCATTTGTAAGAACCCCACTATGTTACTTGAATTCCTTTTCACAATACTTTTGGGGCATGGGTAAGAAGAGTTATCTAAGCTATGCTTTAGCTAGGCTGAATCTCCAAACCATCAAGTACTTTCACAAACCAGTGCCTTTTTTTTTGCCTCTCCACTCGAACATATCTTTTATCCCATGGCAGACCGTTACTCAGTTTTCAAGGCACAAAGTACCTTCTATTGTGATTCCCACTCCAACTTCCCTCTTGCTCAGTTAGACCATGCTCTGTGAAGATGGGAAATGTATTTCACATTTGTATCATCCAAAGCACAAAATAAAATGCTCCAAGTGTGGTAGGTACTCAATAAATGATTGCTGGTAGCTAGTGGCTAGACAGATAAACACTTTTTCCAGATGAGAAAACAAAAGCATAAATACTTGCCTGAAGTTACTCTAAAGGCACACTAGAACCAGATTTGAACCTAGAACCCCAATCTCCTGACCACTAACTCTAAGTTTTTTAAATGACAATATATCCCTTATAGGACTGAAAAAGAAGATACAAGTAAGAAAATCCTCAAGATAAATATCTGGTGCTACCCACTCCTTTCACCTCTCCCTCTATCTACTATGATAAATCCAGTATTAGAGAAAATTTTAAATCCTAATTTTAAAAGCTAATATCTCAGGGATGGGCTTCTTACTACAGCCGTTAATCAACTTCTTTTTGCCAAGTAGTCAGCACTCTTCTGAGACCCACCTCCAACCAGCCAATCTTGTCTTTACCTTTATGGGATCCACTGCAGAATAATAGATCCAGGAAACACAGGCAGAGTCATTGGGACCAGGGCCAGACCTCTCAGGAATGCTCCATTGGTAAGTGAGCACTTCACCTAGAAAGGGTAACAAGGGATCTGCAGCAGGCCTGGGTAAGAAATTTCTCTCAACTCCCTGGTCCCCCCAAGAGGTTGTGGTGGGTGACTCCTAGCACCTTTAAGATCTTTCTCCATCACTCCCATACCAGTCTGCATTTTATTTTTAACTTTGTTCTTCTAGTTCTTGGAACACCTTTAATCCTTCCTCTTCTACTGTCCCTATCCTTACAGGCCCAAGTCCAGTATTCAGGTAAAGCAGCCTCCTCATTTGTCTCTATACTAGCAATAGCCTCCTTTTCGTCTCTGTTTTGGTCAACTTTTTCTGCTGCAACTTCCTAAATGTAGCTGTTTCCACAAGGTTCTGTATCCAGCTCTCTTCTGCTCTCTTTCCATAATCCCTCAGTGGAAGCAATTAGTCACCTTTATGATACAAATTATGAGTTCCTTGTTATTAAGCTCCAACACCAAACTTTCAGTTTGATGTTAGGCATCTTTTGAAGATTGTCGCGATAACATCTTAAATACAAAAACCATTCTAAACACAACTTCCTCCTTTGCAAAACAACCCTACGTCTCAGTCTCAGTGTTTAGAAATAACATAATCATTTTCCTAGTTACACAGACTCATAACTTTAGTCTTCTGTCTCCTCACCTTCATGCATCCAATAGCCAATTAAAAGGCAAATCTTACTATTTTACCCCTAAAGTATATTTTAATCTCTCCTTCTTCCTATTTAAATTACTGCTCCTTTATTTTAAAGCACTGCTGTCTCAACTTGACTATTAAAAACCTCCAAACATGTTTTTCTGCATCCAGACTTGCTCTCCCCGATCCGTTTTCCAAATAATGCCATGTTAATCCCCTTTTAAACTGCTCATTTGTTTGTTTCTTTAACTCAAATGACAGAGAAAGAGAGATCATGCATCTGCTAATTTATTCCACAAATGCTTGCAGCAGTGAGCACTGAACCAGTCTAAAACCAAGAGCCTAAAATTCAAACGCAGATTCAAACACAGGCACTCTGATATGGAATGCATGTGTCCCAAGCAATGTCTTAACCATTGCCCCAAATGACTGCCTTTAATTTTTGTTAATGACAGTTTTATTGAGATATAATTGACGTACCACATAATTCATTCATCTAAAGTACACAATTCAATGTTTTTCAGTATATTGACAAAATGTTGTAACCATAGTCACAATCCACTTTAAACATCTAATTTCTACCAAAACATGCATACACACACATACACACACTGTACTTCTGTTACCCTCTGATATACCCACCCTACACCAAGGCAATCATCAATTTACTTTCTGCTTCTATGTATTTGCCCTTTCTGAATATTTCACATATTGCCTTCCTCGACTGGGTTCTTTAATTAAGCAGAATATTTTCATTGTCCATCCATGATTAAGCATATGTCAGCACTTAATTGCTTTTATTACCAGGCAATATTACATTGTATGGACATACCGGAATTGATTCATCCACTCATAAGCTGATGGATATTTGGGTAATTTCCACTTTGGGGCTACTATAAATAATGCAGCTATCAGCATTTATATATATAAGTTTTTGTAAACATATGTTTTAATTTGTCTTGGGTATATGTTTAGGAGTGAAATTACTGGATTATGTGGTAAATTGGTGTTTAACAATTTGAAGAATTTCCAAAGTACTTTTCAAAGCAGCTGGGGCATTTTGCATTGCCATCAGCAACATAAAAGTATTTTAATTTCTCAACATACTTGTGAAAACAGATTATTGTCTTTTTTTTTTTTTCAGATTTTAGTTTAGCTGTCCTAGTAGGTTAGAAGTGTTATCTCACTGCAGTGTTGACTTAGATTTTTATTGACTCAATAGCATTTGTTGAAAGTACTATTCTTTTTCCATTAACTGGTCTTGGCAAATTTGTTGAAATTCAATTGAACATAAATGTGAAAATTTCTGAACTCTCAAATTTTATTCCCTATATGTCTATTCTCATGCCAGTACCAAAGATTATTGTGCTTTGTAATAAGTTTAGAAGTTGATAAGTGTAAGTTCTATTTGCATTTTAAAAAATGGTTGGGGCCGGCGCCATGGCTCACTTGGTTAATCCTCTGCCTGCGGCGTCAGCATCCCATATGGTTGCCGGTTCTAGTCCCGGTTGCTCCTCTTCCAGTCCAGCTCTCTGCTGTAGCCCTGGAAGGCAGTGGAGGATGGCCCAAGTGTTTGTGCCCCTGCACCCGCATGGGAGACCAGGAGGAAGCACCTGGCTTCTGGCTTCGGATCAGCGCAGTGCGCCGGCCATAGCAGCCATTTGTGGGGTGAACCAATGGAAGGAAGACCTTTCTCTCTGTCTCTCTCTCTCTATCTAACTCTATCTGTCAAATAAATAAAAAAATAAATAAAATTATTTCAGTTATGCCATATTAATTTTCCAAAACCTCTCCTTGTTCATTTAATTTCTTTGTTCAAAAATTTCAATAGCTCCTTGATTATCAAAGAATAAACTCCAAACACTTCACCAAAACACCTAAGCTCCTCCCTTAACAACTCAGTCCTGGCCTTTTTTTTTTTTTTTTTTTTTCAGCCAGGTCTCTTACTCTTTCTGCTTCTGCAAAATACACACTAGTCACACTGAATTATTTGCTCACCTCCGGGCCTACTCCATACTTTCACGGTTCTATGCTTTTGATTATGTTGTTCTCTTTATCTTTACTTCCCTCCAACTTCTCCATTGAACTCCAGACTCCTTTATGCGTCTGCCTACTTGACACCTCTACTTGTCTAATTTTCATTCCAAATTCAACATATCCAAACAGATCTTTGATGTCTCCCCCAAACTTACTCCTCCCATAGCCTTTTCAATCTCAGTAAGTGATGTTCCAGCTAAAAACTCGGGAGTTATTTTTGATTCTTCTCATTCATTCATATTATACAACCATAAACAACTTCTGAGGTATCTACCTTAAAATATATCCAATATCTAACTATTTCTATCCATCTTTACTGTTACCACTCTAGTGTATGCCATTATCTTCTGTCATATGGACAACTACAATAGCCACTTATCATGTGCCTCCGATAACACCCCTCCTCATAGCAACAAATGTGATCTTTACAAACTATAAAGTAAACTATCTCATATCCCTATAACACCTTCTCAGTGCAATTAAAATTAGGCAAAAATTCCCTACCGTGGCTTGCAAGACTGTATATGATCTCAATGATCCTTGTTTATCTGACAAAGCTCATTTCCTACTATTGTCCATCTCTCTCAGTATGGTGAAGCCACATCATTTTTTTGTTCCTCAAACACACTGGGATCATTTCTATCTCAAATTATTTGCACTTATGGTTCAAGTCATTCTATAATTGTTTTAAGATGGCTGACTCCTATGCAACATTCACATATCATCCTATATAAATTCCTCAGAGGGTGCTTCACTGACTATAGTCAGTCCATCACTTGTGTGCTCAGGATACTCATTATGTTCTTTATCTTCTCAAAACTTAACAATTCAAAAACAAACATCCAAGTTAAAAATAGGCAAAAAGTTGGAACACACACTTCACTGAAGATTATATAAGAATGACAAATAAGCATATTAAAAATATTCATCAACATCAGACATTGGGAAATGCAAATCAAAATCACAATTAGATACCATAACATACTTACAAGAATTGCTAAAATAGGGACTGACACTATGGGATAGTGGGTTAAGCCACCACCTACAGTGCTGGCATCCCATACAGGTGCTGGTTCAAGTCCCAGCTGCTCCACTTCTGATCCAACTCCCTGCTAATGTGCTTAGGAAAGCACAGAAGATGGCCCAAGTACTTGGACCTGTGCGCCCATGTGAGAGACATGGAAAAAGCTCCTGGTCCTGGCTTTGGCCTGGCCCAGCTCCAGCCATTAAGGGATTTTTGGAGTGAGCCAATAGACAGCAGATCTCTCTCTGACCTCTCTTTCTCTCTAACTGTGCCTTTCAGATAGATAAACAAATATTTTAAAAATGACTAAAATAAAAAAATTGGTAACAAATACTGGTGATAATACATAGCCAGGTCACTCAAACATTTCTAGAGGGAATGTAAAATGGTATAGACATTATATAAAACAGTTTGACAGTTTCTTATAAGAGTCAAACATATCCTTACTGTATGATCCAGAAATCCTACTTCTAGATATCTACAACAGAGATATGAGAACTGTACCTATAGTATTTTTATTTGTAAGTGTGACTATGTGGGCACAACATAAATTTCTTTCAACAGTGAAGCATTAAAAAATGTGCCTTATTCATACCATGACGTAGTACTCAGAAAAAAGATATGACAATCATTGATATGGACAATAATCCAGGTGAATCTCCAGAGAATTATGCTTAGTAAAAATAGCAATCTAAAAGATTAGATATTATATTTTTCATTTATGGCTGTACTTAAAAGAGTTCATGGAAAATGAAATTAAAGGAAAGTTTTATTATGGTATAAAAATTTTAAAATCCATGCATATAAGGAATCTTCAAAAATTTCATGGAAATGAATACTATAAAAACTGTATATGGAGTCAGCACTATGGCATAGCAGGTAAAGCCGCTGCCTGCAGTGGCGGCATCCCATATGGGCACCGGTTCGAGTCCCAGCTGCTACACTTCAGATCAAGCTCTCTGCTATGGCCTAGGAAAGCAGTAGAAGATGGCCCAAGTCCTTGGGCCTGTGCAACCATGTGGGAGACCCGGAAGAAGATCCTGGCTCCTGGCTTCGAATCAGCACAGCTCTGGCCATTGAGGCCTTTTGGGAAGTGAACCAGCAGATGGAAGACCTCTCTCTGCCTCTGCCTCTCTGAAACTCTGCCTTTCAAGAAAAAAAAATAAAATAAATCTTTAAAATAAACTATATGTGGACTTCAAATTTTTGCACTGAAATAAAGTTATATTTTTATTTTATTTTTCCATGAACATTTTGAACTACTCTTGTATATACACCAGATAGATATAACAGGAAAAGACAAAACTATAAACATTGAGAACAGATACTCCACAATATGGTTTCTATTTTCTTTTTTTTAAATTTTATTTAGTGTACACAAACTTCATATATTTCATATATACAGATTTAGGAACATACTGATACTTCCCACCCTTCTCTCCCTCCCACCCATGCTCCCACCCTTCTTCCTTCTTCCACTCCTATTCTCACTCTTGATTTTTCCAAAGATCTATTTTCAGTTTATTTTATACTCATAAAATTAACCCTACACTAAGTGAGGAATTCAACAAATAGCATAAAAAAACACTGTTCCTCAACAGTAGAGACAAGAGCTGTAAACAATCATCAAATCTCAAAATGCCAATTTCACTCCTATACATTACATTTTATGTACTCTCTTAGCTACTATTTTCATCAATCCAACAGAATTGATTTTGTCATAATCTCTGCTGTGAGCTGAATTGTGTTTCCTTCAAAAAAATGTATATATTGAAGTCTTAATCTGTATCTCATAATTTGACCTCATTTGAACATTCAATCTTTACAGGGATAATCCAGTTTAAATGAGATCATTAAGGGGACTCTAATCCAATATAACTGGTGTCCTTATGAAAATGGAAAATTTTGGGCAGAGACATATATAGAAAAATGTAATGCAAAGAGATGCAGTGAGGAGCAATTCATTTACAAGCAAAAGAGAGAGAGACCTGAAATAGCAGCTTCCCTCACAGCCCACAAAAGGAAGAAGCAATACTAGAACCTTGATTTTGAACTTCCATCCTCCAGAATAATGGGACAATAATATCTATTGTTTAAGTCATCCAATTTGTATTGCTTCGTTGTGGCAGTTCTAGAAAACTAACAATCTTCAACAATTTCCATACTATCAAACTTGACAGGTAATTTACTGTCTTATGTGTCTATCTTAACATTGTGACTCAAAAACTTGAGCCAAATCAATAGGTTAACACAACCACTCAAAATATGCAAATATTTTCTACCCTTGTGATGTTCCTAGCAATTACTCTTATTGTCATATAGGCCTATTTATCTGCCTCACTTCTTCCGTTAGATCAAGTTGGTTCATGCACTTTTAAAACCAGGTTTGTCAGCTGAATGAATGTAATTAGCAATATCTGACCCCTCTTAAATTCACTGAAGACCTCAAATTTAATCTCATTTCTTCTTTTGCTCTGAGACGCTCCTTAAATGTGCCTCAAGCTAAGAAGTTAACCATACAAAGTTTATGAGTCATCTGCTGTAATCTCAAGAATTCATCTCCTCATCAAGGAAAAGTATCCGAAACCTGTGAGCAAAGGAGGCACTATGGGTCAGGCTTCATTAGAGTAACTGCTACAGCTATGCTTTGCTTGCACATCAAAGAACTTTTGTTAGTTCTTTGAAGTGTGAGAGGTTAATTAAAGCACTTAGTTTTAACACATATTCCCTCTGGCACCTCCAACACAGGACTGCCTTCCATCTACAATAACATATTTTTAACATTTCGGAACAATTCCCAAAGCCAACCTGGCCAACTGACCACCTAGATTCAGACTTCTTGAATTCTCAAAAGTAGGAGGTGGGGATCAGGATGGGATTCAGACCTCATTCTTGTCTTCTGTGGTGACTGAAAGCTTAGAATACTCTTTCTCTTTTTTTAAAAAAGAAAGGTTGATTTATTTAGCTTGAAAGTCAGAGTTACAGAGAGAGAGGAGAGACAGGGATGGAATCTTCCATCCACTGGTTCACTCCCGAGATGGCCACAACACCCAAGACTGGGCCAAGCCAAAGCCGGAAGCTGCTTCCAGGTCTCCCGCATGGGTGGCAGAGGTTTAGACACTTGGATCATCTCTTGTTAGTTTTCCCAGGTGCATTAGCAAGGAACTGGATTGGAAGTGGAGCAGCTAGTACACGAACCAGTGCCCATATTGGATGCCAGCATCGCAGGTGGTGGCTTTATGTGCTACACCACAACCTCGACCCATAAATACTTTTTTCTTTAAACTCAATTTGACATATACCATTCCCTCCTGATTCATTCGCCGATTTTTTAAAGATTTATTTATTTATTTTTAAAGTAAGAGCAATATGGAGACAGAGGAGGAGGAAGAAAGGGAGGGAGAGAGAGAGAGAGAGAGACAGAGACAGAGACAAAGACAGAAATCCCATGCACTGGTTCATTCCTCAGATGGCTGCAAAGGCCACGGCTGGACAAGACCAAAGCCAGGAGACTGGAACTCCATCCAGGTCTCCCATGTGAGTGCAGGGGTCCAAGTACTTGGGCTATCTCCCTCTGCATTCCCAAGCGTATTAGCAGAGAGTTGGATAGGAAATGGAGCATGCAGGACTAGAACTGGCACTCTGATGTAGGATGCCAGTATCATATGTGGTGGCTTAAGGCACTGCACCACAATGCCAGCCCCACACTCGCCAGTCTTGACATTCCCCTTTGGTCCCTTTTATTACTTTATCTCTCTCTAGCCATCTTTTTCCTTTTATTATTAAATAAAAGTAACCAATAACCCTTGTTTCTGATTACTAACATGTCCATAAAACTGAGTAAATGCAGAGAAAAGGTCTAGAAAGAAACATGCCAAACTAATAAAATAGGTTACCTCTGCAAGGAGAGCTGGGGTGAAAGTAGGATCAAGGGGACTTCTGTTCATCTGTATCACTTGAATAATTTATGATGAGAATGCATTCATGTATTACTACTTTGATTAAAAATAATTTTTGAAAATATATACAAATAAATCATGTTCAGTGCTGAATATTTCAGAAACTATGAAAACTACAAAAACATTTTAAAAGTTGCTGTTTAGGGGCCAGGGCTGTGGACAGTAGGTTAATCTTCCGTCTGCAGTGCCGGCATCCCATATGGGCTCCGGTCCTAATCCCGGCTGCTCCTCTTCTGATCCAGCTCTCTGCTATGACCTGGGTAAGCAGTGGAAGATGGCCCAAGTACTTGGGCCCCTGCATCCCAGAGGAAGCTCCTGGCTCTTGGCTCCTGGCTTCGGATAGGCCCAGCTCCAGCTGGTGCTGTCATCTGGGGAGTGAACCAGCAGATAGAAGACCTTTCTCTCTATCTCTCCCTCTCACTGTATGTAGCTCTACCTCTCAAATAAATAATTTTTTAAATCTTTAAAAAAAAAGTTGTTGTTAAATCATCATGTAAAAATCAGTACTCTCATAGACTTAAGTACATCTTCCATCACTGAATCATTTCTTAAATGGCTGAAACAGCCAGATCCAGGCCAGGCTGAAACGAGGAGACAGGAATTCCATCTGGATCGCCTATGTGAGTGGCAGGGGCCCAAGTGCAGGTGCATTAGCGGGAAGCTGTATCAGAAGTGGAGCAGCTAGGATTCGAACTGGCACTCTGATATGGGATGCTGGTATAGCAAGTGGCAGCTTAATCCACTACCCCACAATGCTGGCCCTTGTATCCACCCTTTTATTCTTTTTAAAAATTTAAATTTTGGAGGCCAGCACCATAGCACAGTAGGTTAATCCTCCACCTGTGGCACTGGCATCTCATAGGGGTGCCAGTTCTATGATTGGAAGTGGAGCAGCCAGTACACGAACCAATGCCCATATGGGATGCCAGCATCGCAGGTGGCATCCTCCTCTTCCCATCCAGCTCTCTGCTGTGGCTTGGGAAAACAGTAGAATATGGCCCAAGTCCTTGGACCCCTACACCCATATGGGAGACTAGGAAGAAGTGCCTGGCTCCTGGCTTTGGATCTACATATCTCCAGCCACTGCGACCATTTAAGGAGTGAACCAATGGAAAGAAGACCTTTCTCTCTGCCTCTCCCTCTCATTGTCTGTAACTCTACCTCTCAAATAAATAAACAATGATAAAAAATTAAAATTTCATTTGAAATTCAGAAAAAAAAGAAAAGCCAAATAGACAGAGCTTCCATTTAGTGGTTGGCTTCCCAAATGCCCACAATGGCCAGGGCTGTGCCAAGATGAAGCTGGGATCTGGGAATTCAATCCAGGTTTCCTCCATTGGTAGAAGTGACCCAATGGCCAGCGCCATGGCTCGATAGGCTAATCCTCTGCCTGCGGCGCCGGCACACCGGGTTCTAGTCCCGGTTGGGGCGCCAGATTCTGTCCCGGTTGCCCCTCTTCCAGTCCAGCTCTCTGCTGTGGCCAGGGAGTGCAGTGGAGGATGGCCCAAGTCCTTGGGCCCTGCACCCGCATGGGATACCAGAAGGAAGCACCTGGCTCCTGGCTTTGGATCAGCGCGGTGCGCCGGCCTCAGCAGCCACTGTGGGGGTGAACCAATGGAAAAGGAAGACCTTTCTCTCTGTCTGTCTCTCTCTCACTGTCCACTCTGCCTGTCAAAAAAAAAAAAGTGACCCAACTACCTGAACCATCACCTGCTGCCTCCCAGGGTTGGCGTTATCAGGAAGCTGGAATCAGGAACAGAACTGGAACGAGGCACTCCAATATGGAATGCAGGAATGCCAAACTGGCGACTTAACTCTAAGCCAAAAACTCACGCCCCTCTTTGCTTCTATTAGGGATAATGATATACTACATAGCTTTGTACACAAGTCTTTGAATATATCTATGATCATTTTCTCAGGATAAATTTGTAGGTATAATTAATGAAGCAAAGGGGATAAAAATTTTTTAGTAGTCTTGATACAGTTTTCCAAATTTCCTCTCTGAAAGATTATACCAATATAAATCCCAAATAGTAGTGCCAATTACACTGTATCCCTAGTAACACTGAGTATTATAATTTTTAAAAATCTTTGCTAATTTGAAAATCAAGAAATAAAAAACAAAATACAAAAAACCAAGAACATTGGTTGTACTTGGAATTCATTATCTGAAACCTCAAATGGCTCCTTTACACTGTTCAGCAGTCTTATTCTGTTTCCTCAAAATGCTTGCTTTTCTCCCTCTGAATCAACAATTTCATATAATTTTCTTTTGCTTCAAACCTCCTAACCTAGCACGCCCACTTCTACAGCACTGATGACCTTAACCTGGATATGAATCAGAAAACTGAAATTATCAGAAGAGAACTTTCATATTCTACAGTAAAATCTGCAACCCTCTGTCACTATGCTAGATCTAGATCGTGTTTATATGTTAATGACAATGATCCAGCAGTGAAGGAGAGATTGATGACAATGAGGGACAATAACAAAAGGATTAAGATAATTTCAAAATGGAAAGGGGATAGGATCAACAGCATGATTAGATACTTAATGAAAGGAGAGACACCTTATGGTTTGTAACTAGAGAAAGCAATGAGATGATCGGTACAGATCAGAGAGCTCTGAAGTGTTAGCCAATATGAAAGCCTCAACGTGATGGGCATTTGGCACATTTGTTAAGGCAATGCTTGGGAGCATCTTGGAGTACTTGGGTTTGTGTCCTGGCTCTGCTCCTGATTCCAGCTTCCTGCTAATGTGCACCCTGGGAAGCAGTGGATGATGGCTCAAGTACTTGGGTCCCTGCCACCTGCCTAGGAGGAGTCCTGTTGCACTATCAGCTCGGGGTTTCTGCTTGATCCAGGCCCAGCTGTTACAGGCATTTGGGAAATAATCCGGTGAATGCAAGATCTTTCTCTTGCTCTCGCTCTCACTCTCATGTACTCTCTTTCAAATAACAATAAATAAATAAATAACTTTAGAAAAGAATCCCCATGTGGCTAATAAAACTGAGGAAAAGGATTTTTCATTTAGCTTAATTTTAATTTAAACAGCTGCATGTGACTAGCGGCTATGGCATTGGAAATGTCAACCCTAGAATATCTGGTCTAAAACCCTCTCTGAATGCCTCATTCCTTTTCAGAAACAAAGTCCCATCTTTCACTACCCTTCACAGACAATCCTTCAAACAAGTTGTGATACTCCCTATTTTTACTTTCACACCTCCTTTTCACTCCTTGTCCAATATCTAACCTTTTTTCCATTTGCACAATACCACTGAGGTAAATATTTGTAAGAGCTGTTTAAATATGCTAATCAGCTGAAGGAAAACATGGTAATTGATAATTATCCTAGTGGGTTTCTGAACCTCTTGGAACTCTGACTTGGTGTTCGTCAATCATTTTTAAAATTTTTCAGTCATTAATTTTTCAAATCTTTCTTCTACTACATCTCCTTTCTTCTGCAATTGCAATTTCCTGTATGTCAAAGATTTTTATTATCCCACAGATCTTAGATGCTTTATTCCATTTTTCCCTCTCTTTTTTCTTATTGCTTCAGTTTGGATAATCTTTGCTGGCTTATCTTCAGATTTACTAATAACTTCCTCAGCTGTGTCAAGTTTACTGATGAGACAATTAGAGACCATATCTATTACCATGTTTTTAATTTCTAGTATTTCAATTTGGTTCTTTGTTATAGTTTTCATCTCTCTACTGAAATTACCCATCCCATTTTGCATGTTGTTAATCTTTTCTTAGAGCCTTCAACATATTAATCATAGCTATTTTGAATTCCAGTGAGTTAAAGCAAGATTGTATCTGAATAAGAGGCATGGTGATCATCACTCAAGAGACACAGATTTATGCAGTTATTCTTGCACCAAGTCACCTTCACAATAGCTACTGAAGCCAGGTTAGAGACAACAATGTCTGGTTTTCATATAAGAATAAGATGCACCGAAGAAACAAAGAAGGAAAGAGCTGCCCACGTCACCCCTTCCCCAGCTCCAAATAGCACAGCATGGAGAAAGACACCTCACCTTCCACTTAGGAGTGAGAGAGGGAATTAATTCCAGATCTTATATTTGAAATCAAATACCAATGTTGCCATGATAAAAACGCATGCCTAACAGGCCCCCACAGTCCCTGCCCTCAAGCTTGTACTTGAAAATTGAGCCTTTTCACCCTCCTTAGCCAGCAAGCTAAGAGACAGCCTCTACCACCCTTCCTCCAACCTTTATCACACAGTGGAGCAAGATTCCAGCCACTTCTCTTGGTAACTCTGACTTTCAAATAAGTAAATAAAATCTTTTTTAAAAAACTAGAAATAGACTTGTGGTATATTACACCAATCCCACTACTTGGTACATACCAAAAAGACATGAATGCATTATGTCAGAAAGGTATCTGTACCACCATGTTTATAGCAGCCCTATTTACAATGGCCAAAATACAGAATCAACCAATATGTTCATAATCAGATGAACAGATAAAGAAAATGTGATATTTATACAGAATGGAATACTATTCAGCTATAAAAAAGAATGAAATTATACCATCTCCATCAAAATGGATAAAAGTGGAAGACATCATATTGATTGAAATAAGCCTGACACATAAAGACAAATACCACATGTTCTCTCTTATATATGGGAGCTAAAGTTAAAAAAAAATCAAAAAAAAAAAATACCTGTTTGTATCATCATCACTGCAAATATAGTTTTATCAAACTTTGTTTTATATCTTTGTCAAACCAATAGTTAAAAAGTTATGGTAATATACTTTTATTTTTATTTTATTTTTTATGGTAAACAACTTGCATGTAATTCATATATACAGATTTTTTTTGTTTTCTTAACTTTTATTTAATGAATATAAATTTCCAAAGTACAGCTTATGGATTACAATGGCTTCCCCCCATAACGTCCCTCCTACCCACAACCCTCCCCTCTCCCACTCCCTCTCCCCTTCCATTCACATCAAGATTCATTTTCGATTCTCTTTATCTACA
Organism: Oryctolagus cuniculus; assembly: GCF_964237555.1. Lineage (NCBI taxonomy): Eukaryota > Metazoa > Chordata > Mammalia > Lagomorpha > Leporidae > Oryctolagus > Oryctolagus cuniculus. The sequence goes on along the minus strand of NC_091453.1, from coordinate 46,122,359 downwards.
GAAGATCAGTTTAGCATACATTAAGTAAAGATTTCAACAGTTTGCTCCCACACAGAAACATAAAGTGAAAAATAATAGATGATTTTTTAAATGATGATGAAATCAGATCAGACCTATTGTCATGTTTATATATACAGATTTAGGAACACAGTGATATTTCCTACCCTACTCTTCCTCTGGCCCACATGCCAACACTTACTCCTCCTTCCTCTCTTATTCACTCTGTTAATTATTATAGTGATCTACTTCCAGTTTATTTTATATTCATAAGATTAACCTTACTCTAAGCAAGGAGTTCAACAAATAGTAAGCAGAAAAAAAAATAAACACTGTTCCTCCACAGTAGAGACAAGGGCTGTAAACAATTATCAAATCTCAAAGTGTGATTTTCACTCATTTACATTACATTTTTGGTACTCTATTAGTTAATATGTATGGGAAAATATATGGTATCTGTCTTTTTAGGATGGGCTTATTTCACTAAGCATAATGGTTTCCAGTGGCATCCATTCTGTTGCAAACAACAGGATTTCACCTTTTTTACCACTTAATAGTATACCATACTCTCTCTATATATATACATATATACATATAGTATATATATACACACACATACTATATATACAGTATATATAGTATATGTATATATAGTATATACACATACTATATAGTATATACATATGTATATAGTATGTATAGTGTATATATAGTATATATACTATATACATATGTATATACATATATAGTGTATGTATACTATATATACTATATACATATGTATATACATATATATAGTATATACTATATAGTATGTGTGTATGTGCATGTGTGCGTGTGTGTTTACATGTGTATATGTATATATCATGATTTCTATCAAATATATATATACTATATATAGTGTATATATACTACATATATAGTATGTGTGTGTGTGCATGTGTGCCTGTGTGTGTATATATGTGTATATGTATATATCACAATTTCTTTATCAAATCATCACTAGATGGACATCTTGGTCGATTCTATATCTTAGCTATTGTGAATTGAACTACAATAAACATGGGGGTACAGATCACCCTTTCATATGCTGATTTTACTTCCTTTAAGCAAATTCCCAGGAGTGGGATGGGTGGGTCATATCTCTCTACATTTTTTTCATCTTTCTAAGGTATCTCAATATTGTCTTCCACAATGGTTATACTAGTTTATCATCACACCAACAGTGGATTGTAGTACTTATTCACCCACATCCTCACCAGCATTTATTATTTGTTCACATCTGCATGAAATCCATTCTAACAGGGGTGAGGTGAAGCCTCATTGTGTTTTTTATTTACATTTCCCTGATAGCTAGTGATCCTAAACATATTTTCATGTGTCTGTTGGCCATTTGGATTTCATCTTTGTAAAAATGTCTGTTTAAGTCCTTGGCCCATCTCTTAAGTGGGTTGTTTGTTTTCTTGTTGTGGAGTTTCATGAGCTCTTTAGAGATTCTGGGTATTAATGCTCTATCAGTTGCATGTACCAATGCCATCTCACTAGTCAAAGTGATCAGTTTCTGTTCACAATTGATCATAATGATAGGACTAAGAGCCAAAGGGAGCACATAAACAAGACTAGTGTCTGCAAATACTAGCTGATAGAATCAAAAAGGGAGAGAACGATCCAACATGGGAAGTGAGATACACAGCAGACCCATAGAATGGCAGATGTCCTAAACAGCACTCTGGCCTCATAATCAGCCCTTAAGGCATGCGGATCCAGCTGAAAAGCCCATGAGAGTATTTCAGGCATGGAAAGCCAAGACATTCTGGCAAAAAAAACAAAAAAAAAAAAAAAAAACAAAAAAAAAAAAAACAAAAAACAAAAACAACCACCTAAATGAAAGATCTCTGTGAGTGAGATCCCAGTGGAAAGAACGGGCCATCAAAGAAGGAGGTACCTTTCTCTGAAGGGAGGAGAGAACTTCCACTTTGACCATGGCCTTGTCTAAATATGATCAGAGTTGGTGAACTCAGGGGGCTTCCATAGCCTTGGAAACTCATGACAAGAGCCTAGGGTGATGACTGATGCCATAAACAAGAGTGTCAATTTGTTAAGTCAACAACAGGAGTCACTGTGCACTTACTCCTCATGTAGGATCTCTGTCCTTAGTGTGCTGTACATTGAGATTTAATGCTATAACTAGTACTCAAACAGTATTTTACACTTTGTGTTTCTGTGTGGGAGCAAACTGTTGAAATCTTTACTTAATGTATGCTAAACTGATCTTCTGTAGATAAAGAGAATTGAAAATGAATCTTGATGTGAATGGAAGGGGAGAGGAAGTGGAAAGGGGAGGGTTGCGGGTGGGAGGGACGTTATGTGGGGGAAGCCATTGTAATCCATAAGCTGTACTTTGGAAATTTATATTCATTAATAAAAGTTAAAAAAAATTTTTTAAAAAAAGATTTTATTTATTTACTTGAGAGGTAGAGTTACAGAGAGTGAGAGGGAGAGACAGAGAAGGTCTTCCACCCACTGGTTCATTCCCCAAATGCTGCAATGGCCAGAGCTGAGCCCATCTGAAGCCAGGAGCCAGGAGCTACCTCACTTATGAACCGGCTCTCTGCTATGCTCTGGGAAAACCGTGGAAGATGGCCCAAGTCCTTGGCTCCTGCACCCACATGGAGAGCTGGAAGAAGATCCTGACTCCCGGCTTCGGATTGGCCCAGTCTGGTCATTGCAGACGTTTGGTGAGTGAACCAGCTGATGGAAGACATCTCTCTCTCTCTCTCTCTCTCTCTCTGCCTTCTGCCTCAACCTCTCTGTAACTCTGACATTCAAGCAAAATAAATAAATCTCAAAAAAATTGTATCTGTGAACTACATGGAACCTTTTCTCTTTGTACTAATGTCATATTAACGTATGAATTGATGAGAATTGTTCTGTAGTGATTATCATGCATTTGCTGTGACCCTGAGAATCTAATATATTAATAAAATTCCTTTAAAAAGAATTCCAGAGCAACTCAAGAAACAAGAATAAGGAAGACAACATGATACCTCCAATGGAACACAACAACACATCAATACTAGAATGTGAAAATGAAGAGATTGAAGCAATGATGGAAGTACAATTCAAAAATTGATAATCAGATTACTTTGAAGTAGTCAGAAGCAAATCCACGAATTAAAGAAATCTATATATAACCTGAATGAACATTTTTTCCCATGAAATTGAAATTTTAAAGAGAAATCAAAATGAATTATTGGAAACAAAGAATTCAATAGAACAAATAAAAATGCAATGGAAAGCCTTAAGAACAGACTTGGTGAGGCATTAGAATATCTGAGTGAGAAGACATATATATGGAAATTTTACAGTTAAACCAAAAAAAAGAAGAAATTAGGAAACTAAAAAAATAGCGTTGGAGATTTATGAGATACTATCAGATGACCCAACATACAGGTCTTAAGTGTTCCTGAAGGCATGGAAAGACAGAATGTATTAGAAGGCCTTTTAAGTGAAATAATTACTGAAAACCTCCCTAATTTGGAGAAAGAGAGGGACATCCAAGTACAGGAAGCACATAGAATTCTTAATAGACATGACCATAAAAGATCCTCACCATGACACATTGTAGTCAAACTTTTCACAGTAAAACATAAAGAAAAGATTCAAAAATGTACAGGAGAGAAATGCCAGATTACTCTCAGAGGATCTCCAATTAGACTCACAGTGGACTTCTCATCAGAAACCCTACAGGCTAAGAAAGAATGGCAAGAGATATTCCAAGCCTTAAGAGAAAAAAAAAATCTGTCTATCCAGAATACTGTACCCTGAATAGCTTTCACCTGTGAATGAGAGTGAACTAAAGATCTTCCATAACAAACATAAATTTAAAGAATTTGTCACCACTCATCCATCCTTAGAAAAGATGCGTAAGGATGTGCTACACACAGAAACATGGTCATCACTATGAAAGAAGGTGGAGGCAGAAAATCTCCCAGTAAAAGTACAAAGGAAATCCAAAGTAAATGATAGGAATACTTATGGATAAATGGCAAGAAACTTGAATTTAATCTGACTTTCTTCTGTAGTTCCTTATATATCAGAATATCCTGTCACTGGGAATATAGCCACATATTAAGACAATCTGTTTTCAAACGTTTTTTAAAAGAAGAGCTTGATTATACTGGACCATCTTTTTTTTCTTCTCTTATTACATATCATTTATGTGATTATAGTGTTAAGTCTTAGTTCTTATGTCTTTGGGCAGAAGAGTGTATCAGTTACTTTAAATGAATTTTCCCTGTCTTTGAAGCTCAGTCTCTAAGTGTGTTATTGTGAAAAAAAGAAAATAACTGGGTTTGCATTAATTGAATACCTGAAAACTGAAATTGATAAGATAGATTATGTAATGAATAATGCTTTTATTTCTGGATAAAATTAGAAACAAATAAATGTTTACACTACTTAATGGATGAAAATAATGATAGATCTTATAATCACTGTGAAAACTTTTGTGCTTGAAGCATCCAAAAATCAAGTGTTTACTCCATCTTTCTCTTGAAATCCTGCTCTTCTTTTCTGAGCTTCATGGATGTTGTGGAACAGCAGGGTTAAAGTGTCATCATATCTCTGTTCATTACGAATCCCACAGGTTTTCTAGTTAGGAAACAAATAGTCTCAAAAATACTCTTAGTGTTATTATTTGGTTAATATTTTACATACTAATGGTATTTTAGAAACCTTTAATCATTTATAAACCTATAATCATTTATAAAAATTTACATTACAAACTGCATTTAAACTAATTAGTGAAGAATAAGGAAAAAACCTAGCTTATTGAGATTGTACATGTTCCATTAGTAAAATTTCAAAATTAATAATAAAGGCACTTTCATAGATAGGGTGAGACCCAACAGTATCCATTAAACCAGCTCCTGTGATGTGGAAAGGAACCCCGGAAGCAGTGGAGGACATGTGAGGGTATTTGCTTGCCATGGTTGCAGTTGTGGTATGCTAGTAATTAAAACACAGGTAGTGACAATTTTGTTGCCCAATAATCTGGTGTAGTATCCTGCATTTATCTTTACTAAAATAGCTATAAATTAATGGAATCTACAAAGAAGAAACTTTATGACTAAACTGTATTTGGGAGCCTTTACACAGCTAGGTAAAGTTTCCATGATACAAAGTATTTGGATTTTAAAATTTACCATTATAAGGAAGAAGACATGGCAGTATTCCATGTGCTTAAATGATAACTTGCTTATTGAGTTTCAGAAGAATAAAGAAAAAATATGAAATGAGTAATTGTCACTGAGTCACCTGTAATGCTAATTTGGCAAGTTGTAGCATAAAGCTTTAATCTGTTTCCCAAATGTGAACCATAGTAGTCTACTGCTGCTTTGTATATACTGTAAGTGCTAAAAGTGGTCTCAGCACTGAATATGTATTGATACCTCCCAAATGAATGCAACCTTTTAAGTAGGTGCTATGATATGCCTCAGAAAGTATCTGAGGATCTGCAAATTTGTTAATCTGTTTGGAATTGAAGATACTTCCTGTTCTTTTGTTGTTATTGTTCCATATTTTCATGTTTAAATTTGAATTTTTACATTTTACTACTGTTAAGTACAATTTGTTCAATGGTTAAAATGGGGTTGTCAGTGAAGAAACTTGAAAACAGCTTCAATCATGCAACTGCTTAAGTAAAAACTACATTTTGTGTTCTTTTTTCATATACTTTTAATGGTTTGTATTTCTGTTGAAATATAAGTGATGATGTTTTGCCTTTGTTTCTGCTCAATGGTAACATTGATTAAATGAAGGAATGTAAAACAAAGTAGCATATATACCATATACTGTAGAGTTGATTAAATGAGATAGTATGTATAAAATAAAATAAAAAGAATTCTAAAAGTTAAACTTCAAAGCCACAATAACAATAATAGTAAATATTGTTATAAGAACAGAATAATAGAAAAATTCAACAAGGTAAGTAGCTTGGAGTTCGACCTATAGATTTATAGAAACTGAATATACAATAAAAGATGGCAAATAATTCAATAGGAGAACAACTGGATTGTTTAGGAGATGGTATTGAGAAAACTTGCACTCTATATAGAGGAAATGTATATGCATGTATATATTCGTATACAGAATCCCTAGCTAATATCAAATAGAAAGGAAAACTCTGGCCTGATTAAAGGCCTGAATGTGAAAAGCAGAAAATTATAAAGTTAATAAAAGATAATGCAGCACAATATCTTTATGAACAGAGCTGGGAAAGGACTTCATACAAAAATACTTTAAAAGCAATAACCGCAAGGCCAAAAATGACAGATTTTATCGTATCAATCAAGGATTTATATCATGAAAAAATTAACACATGTCTGACAAACTGAAAAAGATATCTGTAATGCATAAAATATACAAGAGTTTAATAACTAAAATATAGGAAATAAATTGTTTTTTAAAAAATCTGTCTAGAAATGCCAATTCACCAGCCAATTGCTACTACCATTAAAATACACCCTGAATCAGAGCACTTTTCAATCCTTCCACTTTATCAGGCTGGTCTGAACTGCCATCATCACTTACTTGGATTCATCCAATCATATTGGTCACTCCTTACTGGCTAACTCACTTCCTTACTAATCTCATGACTTTAAATATTGTCTACAAGACTATGACTCTCACATCTCTTTCTCTAGTCCACACCTCTGCTCCAATGTACCAACTTAATGTACCCAATTACCTACTTGATATCATTACTTGGACATCTAATTGAGAACAAATTGCCCCTAAAAAGCCTGCAAAGCATTCAAGAGACACACCTACTGAGATTTGTCTGAGGAGTGGATGGACAGAGCTATTAATCTCATCCACCAGGTCAATTTGACTTTGGGTGATGTGCACATAAGGTCTGTTTCATCTTAGCCATCTGAAGCAAAATTGCACAATCCTTTGTTCTTTATCTGTATACTCCTTGTCTATTTGCAGAAATGTCCTTCTTAAAATCAATCAGTAGCCTTCTTTTCAGTAGCCTGTTTTCAGAGATAGTACACTATCTCTTAAGATATTTGTAGCCCATAGTGTTCTTAAAAAATTGTTATATCCGACCTATGAGAAATTTGCCCCTGTTTGCCTAAAGCTTGTCTTTTCAGGCCAAGTCAATATATGTTCACTGAATAATGATAAATGCAAGTTTATTTTCAAAAAATATGGAAAATCTGACTAGAAGTTGAGCACTTTGGAACACTTCCTAAGACTCCTTAAAAATTTTTGGACTTGTGTCCCTTGGGCCTAGATCACTCATATTCTTCTGTGAATAATCTTATATTAACCTTTTTTACAGAGCCTGTTTATTTCCATCAACACAATAGACATCTGAAGTTGAATGTATCCCAAACTGAAGCCCCATCTTCCCCCACCAAGACTTGCTCTGAAACTTCCTCATTTCTTTAAATGCTAGCTCTAACTATTTATTGTGTTAGACCCAAATCATACAATCATTTATTACTGCTCTTTTTTTTTTTTTTTCAACCACCAACACTTAGGCTATTGGCAAGTCCCATTGCATCTACTTTAAAAATATGTCTAGAATCTGCTACTCACTACTTTCACAGGTACCACCCTGGTCCAAGCTACGACCATCTGACCATTTCTCACCAGGGTTATTGCACAGCTTCCTAGATCATCTCTTGGCTTCCTTCCTTACCACCCTATGGTCTTTTCAACACAACAACCAAACTGATTGTGTTAAAATCAGATCCTATCACTGAATCTACCAATGGCTTCTCAACTCATTCGAACTCCTTACAAAGCCCAACATATTGTGCTCCCCATATGTCCCCCAATTTTGACTTTCTAACTTCTTTTTTTGCTACCCTTCTCCCTGTGCCCCATACTGTAGCACAATAACTGCCTGGGTGTTGTTTATCATGCTAAATATACACTTATTGCAGGACCTTTACCTTTGTTGTTCCCTTTCTTTGGAATTTTCTTCACTTTTTTATTTAAACGAAGGGAACAAATTTCATATATACAATGTTTTTAAAGATTTATTTTATTTATTTCAAAGACAGAGTTACAAAGAAAGTAGATACAGAGAGAGAGGTCTTCCATCTACTGGTTCACTCCCCAAATGGCTACAACAGCTGGAGCTGAGTCAATCCAAATCCAGGAGTCAGGAGCTTCTTCCTGGTCTCCCACATGGGTGCAGGGACCCAAGGACTTGGGCCATTTTCCATTGCTTTCCCAAGCATGTTAGCAGGGAGTAGGATCGGAAGTGGAGCATCTGGGATTCAAACCAGCACCCCTGTGATGCCAGCACTGCAGGCTGGGGCTTTAACCTGCTACACCACAGTGACAGCCCTTCAAATATACAGTTTTAAGAGCATAATACTTCCCACCATACCTATCTTCCCTCCTTCACTCTCACCCTCCCTCCTCTTTCTTTTCTTATTATTTTTTAATTTTTACAATGATATACTTTCAATTTTTGTTATAACAATCTTAACCCCCCACTAGGTACAAAATTCAACAAATAGTAAGTAGAGGGGTTGGTGCTGTGGCATAGTGGGTAAAACTGCTGCCTGCAGTTCCGGCATCCCATATGGGTGCCAGTTCAAGACTCGTCTGTTCCACTTCCAATCCAGCTCTCTGCTACGGCCTGGGAAAGCAGTAGAATATGGCCCAAGTACTTGGGCCTCTGCATCCACGTGGGAGACCCGGAATAAGCTCTTGGCTCCTGGCTTCGGATCGGCACAGCTCCAGCCATTGCGGCCATTTCAGGAGTGAACTAATGGATGAAAGAACTCTCTCTCTGTCTCTTTCTCTGTCTCCGTCTCTGCCTTTGCCTCTCCGTTAACTCTACATTTCAAATAAATAAAAAAAAAAATTAAAAAAACAAGTAGTAAGTAGAAAACCACTGTTCCTCAAAAGGTCAATTTCACTCGTATACATTACTTTTTTAGTTATCACAGATCAGAGAAAACATACGATATTTGTCTTTTGGGGACTGGCTTATTTCACTAAGCATAATGGTCTCCAGATGCATCTATTTCGTTGTGAAAGACTGGATTTAATTCTTATTTTTGGCTGAGTAGTATTCCACCATGTATATACCACAATTTATTTATCCACTTATCAGTTGATGGGCATCTGGATTGATTACGTATCTTAGCTTCTCCTTCCTCTAATATTGTTGTTATAGTCTCCACCCTAGTTCCTTCTCATCCCTCGGGTCACAAATTAAATGCCCCTGCCTCAAGAAATTGCCTCCATCCTGTCCCATTATCCTCTTTGTAAACTTTATAGCACCTATTCTATAAATATAAATACATGTAGTTGCTTTCTTGTTCATAATCTGCCTTCTCCTCCAGACTATAAAATTTGTGAATGTGGAGACCACAATGGTTTTATTCACTTATTTTCACTGTTATTTTTTGTGACCCCAAATGTGTTTCCATGTTTTGTTATATATCTATGCTTCCTCCTTCATAAATTTCCTACTTAGATACTTCACTCATTTTTTTTCCATTGACAATGATCACAGCTCCTACTTTTTGTAAGAATCTTTCACACACTGAAACTTACAAATTTTATGGAAAGTGGAATTAAAATACTAGTTTGGTGTAAAAATTTTGAAATCCATGTATACAAAGGTTTTTCCAAAAGTTCATGGAAGATGACTATTACAAAATTTTAATTCCATTTTCACAAAAGTATTCTTGTATGATAACAATATTTTTTTATTTTTAAAAATTTATTTATTTTTCTTGATTTACTTCATTTCTAAGTACTTAATTCCTTTTAATAACATTTTGATTAAGTTATACAAGTTTCATGTATTTCATATATACAGATTTAGGAACATAGTGATACTTTCCACTCTGCCCTCGCCCATGTTCATGCTCCAACACTTCTTCTTCCTCCTTCTCACATTCGCACTCTTAATTTTTATAAATATCTACTTTCAATTTACTTAGTGATGGTAAGAATAACTCTATACTAAGTAAAAGAGTTCAACAAATAGTATGCTATGCATTATGTGTTCTCCTAGGTTTTCATCTTCTGTTTTTAACCTAGCAAAACCTATTGTCACACTGAGTCCAGATTAACATTTATCTGCATTTTCTTTTAGTTCTATTATTTTAAGATATTCTATCTTTAATCAATTTATAATTATTTTGGCATGTGGTAGCAAAGATCTAATTTTATTTTCTTTCCCAAAGACAATGTCTTGTCCTAAAACCATGCCTGATCAACTTTTCCTTTCTTCCACTGAAATGCTAGCTTTTTCTAATATCAAAATTTCATATGTACTCAGTGTTAGAGGAAAGAGTCAAGAACTCAATGCTGAGGACAGTTTTCAGTACAGAAAGTTAAACTGCTATTTTTGAGGTCGGCATTCCCTAGTGGAGTGCAGATTCTAGTCCCAGCTTCTCTGCTTCCATAAAGCTTCTTGCTAATGTGCCTGAGAAGGCAGCAGATGATGGCCCAAGTACCTGAGCACCTGCCACCCATGTAAGAGACTCAAATGGAGTTCCTAGTTCCTGGCTTCAGCCTGGCCCACGCCCAACTGTTGTGGCCATTTGGAGAGTGAACCAATAAGAGGGTGGGAAATGGGAAACTCTGTCTCTGTCTTTCTCTCTCTCTCTCTCTCTCTCTCTCTCTCTCTCTCTCTCCACTCTGTTTTTCAATTAAACTAATTAATCTTTTTAAAAAGTTTCAATGTTATTATTATAGCATAAATCCTGGAGCATAGGAAAGCCTGGCTCCCATTACTCATTCCTCCCCCTGGCATTCCTGATTAAGAAAACTAAAAAGAAGGGTAACCAAATGAAAATCAAAATGTCACTTCATTAATAGCTGAGTCCGTGTGTCCACCAACTCCTATTGCAGAACATTGATAACAGAAGTGAAGAACAAAGCTTTGACTTAAGGGACTAATTGAGGCTTCCTCTTTCCAGCTTAATTAAGGTAAGATGGCTACATCTGTAGTGCAGGCCTTGTCCTATCTCACATATCCAGCTCACCTAATGGCAAGCATGGAAGTAGGTAGTGCTGAGATAAAAGAAACAGTAACCTTTCCAACTAGTAACATATAGTGCAGCAAAAATACCCCCAGGATCTGAGCAATCATATTAATAAAATCTCCCTGGTAAGGAATTGGTAAGGAGAAAGGTAAAAGGTAGAAGTGTGGGACTAATGATGGAATAGTATTTCCACTATTATAATAAAGGCAGAAGATTAAGTCTGTTTCAAGGATTTTAAAATTTTCCTTCATACTGATTTTTTTCACAGTATCATGCTACTTAAACTATTGTGCCTCTATAACATGCTATACTATCAAGTTGTGCTCCTCTTTTCTCACTCATCTTTTTCAAAATTTCTTGGATGTTTTCTGGGTAGTCTTTATTTCTCTGAATGAACTTTACATGCAGTCATTCTGTTTCAGAATCCAATAGATTTGAACTGCTTTAAATTTACAAATTAGGGTAGATTATCATGTCTTAATAATGATGTTATTCAGTTTTATTCTCAGCTCAATGTTGTTGTCACTCTATTATCTCCCTGGGTGATGACATACATAATCATGATTTCAGCCATTATTTCTCGTAGTTACTGATTACTGCTAAATCTTTATAACTATCCCAGTGCTCTTCCAAGCTACAGCCCATATGTTGAACTAAGTATAACCTCCTATCCTTATGACTTTCTCATTTCCACCCAGATGTCTTACAGGTACCTCACACTCATGACATTCAAAAATAAGCTTAGTATCCCCCACATACGTTCACATTAAATAATGAAATAAAATCCATTTCCAACTTCCTGAATTTCTTCTTTCTTTTTCATCCAGGTTGATTGATTCAAAAAAATTCTAATACCCGTGGCTCTATCATCACTGTTGTCCCCAAAACATTTGCTCAGCATTAATGTCCTATTGATTCTGCCTTAATTTCTTTCAAATCCATCTAATTCTCTCCATCTTCATTTACCATCCCTTTTGTTAAACATTCTTCTGAGTAACTTCAAGGTCCATGTAGATGACTCATCCAACACTCTGGCCTGTGATTTCCTCAACTCCAGTGTCCTTCACCTCTACTTTACATCAACACTTAGCCATAGCCTTTATCTCATCACCTGATTTTTTTCTGACCCTGTGTTAAAACTAAACCACACTCATCATTTCAACTCCCACTTACCCCAATTTCTCGTTAGCCCACGTCAGTATAGCTTCTTTCCCTACCAGTTTAATCAAAATCACAACTGATTCTCCCATAGCTTTATCCAATGGGAAATTTTTCATTTTAGTTCTATGTAACCTCTCTGAAGTAGAATTCCTGGTTTTGATCCTATCAGCTTACACACTTTTTCTCACACTCACTTTCCGGTCAGTACCTTCCTTAAAAACTGGTTCTCTTTTGGGACTCATCATTATTGTTAGAAATTTGTTTGTTGAGAGAGAGAGAGAGAGAGAGAGAGAGAGCTCCCATCCACTGATTCACTCCTCAAATACCCACAATGACCCCTGGCTGGGGCTGAAGCCAGGAGCCAGGTAGTCAATAATCCAGGTTTCCCAAATAAGTGGCAGGAAGCCAGTTACTTGAGCCATGACCACTGCTTCCCAGCCTCCGCTTCACCAGGAAGCTGGAATCAGGAGCCACAGCCAGGAATTTAACTCTGGTACTCAGATATGGGACTTAGCCAGCTAACCAGCATCTTAACCACTAAGCACAGTGCTCACACTCAATCTTAAGGTTTTTACTATCTCATTTAATACACTCTTTTGACTGACTTTTTTCATTCCTAAGCCTTAAATTTCTACATAAATGTTGATGTGCCACACACATAGTTCTTCAGAGCATACCTTTCTCCTGAGCTCCAGATCTTTATCTCTCCCACATGAGTGGCAAGGTTCCAAGTACTTGAGCTGTCACCTGCAGACTCCCAGGGCGCACATTAGCAAGAAACTGGATCAGAAGAAAAGTCAGGACTCAAACCCAGGCACTCCAATATGGAATGCAGGTGTCCTAAGTGGCATCTTAACTGCTACACTAAATAACTTCCTCTACCTGCTTATCTTCTACACTCCCTTTTAGCTATCTATATGCCTCTTTCCCATCCTGCAGGTCAATGATTTTTCCAAGTGTAGCTTCTGAACAAGCAGCAAAAGCATTACCTAGAAACATGTTTGAACTAGCAAATTTTTGAGTCCCACAGCATACCTACTGAATCAGATTTTGGAAGTTGATCCCAATAATCTGTGTTATCACAAGACTTCTAAGTGATTCTTATTCATGTAAAGTTTGAAAGCAACTTATTTAAACCTCAGTTGAAATGTCATCTACTCTGGGATGACACTTAATCTAATGTTTATTCAAGCACATTAGATTAAGTACCTCCCTCTACACCTCCCTACTGCACTGTAAAAACTCCTATTTAACACTTACCACAGTACATTATATTTGCCTGTTTACTTGTCTTTATCACAACAGTACAAATTCTTTAAGTGATTGCATCCATGATGTCTAAAGTTTTTCCTATCATCTGTATGTCTCCAGTATTTATGCAATGAATTAATGGAAGAGAATGTGGCTACAAAGATGGTCACTATACATTTAATATTAGGGACTTAGTATGTTATTGGGATTAGAGCTTAGTTTGTACTAAGGTGACAAGAACTATAGTATATGTGATTGAGGTTAAGGACCAGTCTGTGGTCTGCAACAGGTTAGGAGCTCAGACTATAGCCAAGAGTATGTTATTAGAGACCTGAATCAGAATACTAGCCAAAACAAAACAACAGCCTATTGTAGGATTGAGAGAATGAGTGTTTCATAAAGACAAACTCAGGTTGTGACTTGTATTGATTATTATTCCTATTTTCAATCTTTAAGAGCAAAATATATTTAATGAGCAAGCAGAGGTGCTTCATACCTTTGGTCCCTTCAATAAATGTTCCTACTTACCAGGCTCAGCAGCTTGTGGCCAGCCACTACTAGATTCTAGCACTCCATGGGCGTGTACAGAATAGGGGCGGCTAGCATTATTCTTGAACACCACAGTCAGGACATCACCAACCTCTCCTCTGATAAGTGGACCTCATATTTAAAAAGAAGAAAAAAATCTCGTTAGTGGAATGGTGGAACAGAACTAAAGAAAGTGACATGCATGATAGCTCTATAGAATTAGATGTTTGCCCTGAGAAAGAATCTTTCTGAGACTGGAAATCATGGCTTACTCCACATGGAGATTCAGGAATGTTTAAACTGACATTGCTACCTAGCAGATAATGATGCTTCATGTTAGGATTACACCTCCAATTACTCTCGCATTTCCACCCCAATCCTCTATCTATCATAGCCAAAGGCTATAGAGAATCTGGTCTCCATGGAATTACTGATGGTAAGCAGCAGGAGTTTGGAAAATACTGCAAACTATCTGAACCAATGGAAAGGAAGACCTTTCTCTCTCTCTCTCTCACTGTCTAATTCTGCCTGTCAAAAAAAAAAAACTAAAAAAAAACTTGAATCACATGAGAATTCATGATACCCCCTTAAGTGCTGATTTTTATCATTACTTTATATAATATGACCGTACTCATAGTTACAACATAAGGAAATATTGAGAATGAGGAGGACTTCCTAATGTGGCATAGCTGCCCCAAGAGCAGCACAAGCTTCCAAAACTTAATAAGGAAGTGGAATTCCCTTACCTAAGATTCCCAAGTGCTCTTCTGTTCCAGTCCTTGGCCGAGGGACCCTGAATGTTCCATCAGTGTATTCTCTGAATACGGCTTTCTTGTATCTGGAACCCAGGAGCCCATCCTTGTTGCTTAGGAAAACGTGACCATAACTACAGAAATCCAAAGAGAGATATGAGCACCTGGCCCTCAACTCCTCATGTTCAGATTTGGGGAAGCTATGTGAGAGTCATCTTCCTTTCACAGATAGAAGAAAGGTTCCTATTCCTTATGTCAGATTCTCCAGCACACTGACTACACAACCACCATTAAATAAGATAGATTTCAGTATATGTACATGTTCCTTTTTTGCCATAATGTGAATAGGAATTTGTAATGCAATTAATATGACAGGAGCACTGGGCTAAGAACCTCTGGGACATATCTTTAACCTTAATGATGTATTAGATGGAATTAATTTAACAAAAGGACAGGATTCAAAGTGACAGAAGAGTATTAATTGCTACTGTTGGAAATAAAGGCTGGGAAAAGAGAGAGAGAAAAAATGGAATATTATAGATTTTACTTTGTGAGATGCTTTCCAGCTTACAAAGGGCCTCAGTATTCATTTCATCACTTGACATTCCCAACAGTTCTATGAAGTAGCTAGGTCCCAGAGGTTCAATTAGTGAACCATAGATGACAGAAATGATCTACAGTGACATTGTCAGCCACAAAGGGAGCCAGAACTTAGATTCAAGCCTGCTGCTCATTTCCTGCCTCTTTCTCTAGTTGTGTTTTTCACCTATACCACATCACTTTAAATATGAGTAAACCAAGGCTCAGAGAAGAGAAGCCACATTTCCTAGTTCGCAGAGCAAGTGAGAAAGATTTCAACAACCAACATAAAATGTAGAATTCGCAAAGGGCAGTGAGCAACAAAACAAAACAAATGAATAAAAAAAACCTTAGTGGAGAGGCCAGCGCTGTGGCAGAGTAGGCTAAGCCTTGGCCTGCAGTGCTAGCATCCCATGTGGGCACTGGTTCGAGTCCTGGCTGCTCCTCTTCCAATCTAGGTCTCTGTTATGGCCTGGGAAGGCAATGGAAGATGGTCCGAGTTCTTGGGCTCCTGCACCCACGTGGGAGACCCGGAAGAGGCTCCTGGCTCCTGGCTTTGGATCAGCATAGATCCAGTCATTGCAGCCATTTCTGTCTCTCTGTCTCTCCCCCTCTCTGTCAGTAACTCTACCTCTCAAATAAATAAATAAATCTTAAAAAAAAACCTTAGTTGAGACTGCTAATCTATATCTCAGTTTCCATTCTCTTCCTTTTTAACAATAAAATTACCTGAGCTGAGAATATGGTTGACTAATAAGACTGTATTTCTTTTTTTAACTTTATTTAATGAATATAAATTTCCAAAGTACGATTTATGGATTACAATGGCTTCCCCCACATACCGTCCCTCCCACCCACTACCCTCCCCTTTCCCACTCCCTCTCCCCTTCCATTCACATCAAGATTAATTTTCGATTATCTTAATATACAGAAGATCAGCTTAGTATACATTAAGTAAGGATTTCAACAGTTTGCTCTCACACAGAAACAGAAAGTGAAAAATAATAGATGATTTTTTTTAGATGATGATGAAATCAGAGCAGACCTATTGTCATGTTTAATCCCAGTGAGAGTCAAGTTGGGAGTTGATAATTTCTTTTTTTTTTTTTTACAGAGGATCAGTTTAGTATACATTAAGTAAAGATTTCAACAGTTCGCACCCCCATAGAAACACAAAGTGAAATATATTGTTTGAGTACTCGTTATAGCATTAAATCTCAATACACAGCACATTAAGGACAGAGATCCTACATGAGGAGTAAGTGCACAGTGACTCCTGTTGTTGACTTTACCAATTGACACTCCTGTCTATGGCATCAGTAGTCTCCCTATGCTCCAGTCATGAGTTTCCAAGGCTATGGAAGCCCTCTGAGTTCTCCGATTCTTATCTTGTTTAGACAAGGTCATATTCAAAGTGGAGGTTCTCTCCTCCCTTCAGAGAAAGGTACCTCCTTCTTTGAAGACCTGTTCTTTCCACTGGGATCTCACTCGCAGAGATCTTTTGCCAGAGTGTCTTGGCTTTCCATGCCTGAAATACTCTCATGGGCTTTTCAGCCAGATCCGAATGCCTTTAGGGCTGATTCTGAGGCCAGAGTGCTATTTAGGACATCTGCCATTCTATGAGTCTGCTGAGTATCTCACTTCCCATGTTGGATCACTCTCCCCTTTATTTATTCCATCGGTTAGTGTTAGCAGGTACTAGACTTGTTTATGTGCTCCCTTTGACTCTTAGTCCTTTCATTATGATCAACTGTGAACTGAAATTGATCACTTGGAATAGTGAGATGGCATTGGTACATGCCACCTTGATGGGATTGAATTGGAATCCCCTGGTATGTTTTTAACTCTACCATTTGGGGCAAGTCAGCTTGAGCATGTCCCAAATTATACATCTCTTCCCTCTCTTATTCCCACTCTTTAAGACTGTATTTCTAAGATGCTCTTTCAGCTGTATACAGCCATATGAATAAGATCAGGACAATGCGGTATGAGTAAAAGTGATGCAGACAACTTCCATGCCATCTCCTTACAGACATTACTGCTTACACTGGGCTTCTTTTTCCCTTTTTGATATCTGAAAATGGCTACAACTAGAATAGATAACGTGCTCCCAGAGATGAAAGAAAGAGTGTTGTGGGTAACATAGTTCACCTACCAGCCCTGGTTTATTCATACCTCTACTACCAGGTGAACAAGAAATAGAGTTTTATCTTATTTAAACCACTGTGGATTGGACATTTTCTGTTTAGGCTGTCCCTTATGACTACAATGTCATTTTTTCAATGGATAGATGGGCTTAAAGCATTTAGTCCCTTGCGTAAATTCTCTTGAAATTTAAGGGAGGCAAACATTATAAGGATGCGAGAAGGTCTTTAACCTTAGCCTCACCTTATATCAATGAAGAAGTAGTTGGTTTAAATTCCAAAGATCTTCAGTCTAGTCTCTGCACTCAAATCTGTTATCAGAGGTGAGAGCTGTAGCATAGTAGGTTAGGCATCTGCCTGCAGTGCCTGCATCCCATATGGGTGCCGGTTCGAGACCTGGCTGCTCCTCTTCTGATCCAGCTCTCTGCTATGGCCTGGGAAAGCAGTGAAAGATGGCCCAAGTCCTTGGGCCCCTGCACCCACTTGGGAGACCTGGAAGAAGCTCCTGGCTCCTGGCTTCGGATCCGCCAATTCCAGCCATTATGGCCATTTGGGGAGTGAACCAGCAGATGGAAGACCTCTCTGCCTCTCTGTAACTCTGCCTTTCATAAATAAATAAATAAAAGCTTACTTTAAAAAAATCTGTTATCCTATTACATGACTTTGAACAAATACTTCCTTATGTCAGAGTTTCAGCATCTTCATCTGTAAAATCATTCTTTGAAAGTGTGATACACTCTTTTATAAACTCTTACCTCTCATTTTCAGACTGGTTGTGCCATTCCAGTTCCCAGCTTCTGTCAGGGCAATAATCCCACTCCACCTCCTCTGCCATAATGTAGTAGATTCTTGCAGCTTGGTAGCGTTGGCGAGGCTTGGATTGGTGGCCAGGACACTGGGAGACATTATAGATTGCCATCATCCCTGATTCTCGATGGTTGGCTGCCTGGCAGTAAATCTCAAATATTCCTAAAGGAAGATCAGAAAGTAAAATCTGACTCATAATACCTCTGGGCAGTGCCTGGAAATTCCTATATCTTCCCAGTATACTGTTTACAGCAAGTAGTCAACAGATAAAGTTCTTTTACACTTCAAATAAGAGAACATTAAATATTCATCGAGAATAATGAGCACAGGGGTTAAGAGTTATACATGACAATAGGTCTGATCTGATTTCATCATCATTTAAAAAAATCATCTATTATTTTTCACTTTATGTTTCTGTGTGGGAGCAAACTGTTGAAATACTTACTTAAGGTATACTAAGCTGATCTTCTGTATATTAAGATAATCGAAAATGAATCTTGATGTGAATGGAAGGGGAGAGGGAGTGGGAAAGGGGAGGGTTGTGGGTGGGAGGGACGGTATGGGGGGGGGAGCCATTGTAACACATGAGTCGTACTTTGGAAATTTATATTCATTAAATAAAAGATAAAAAAAAAAAGGCTTCCATAGCCTTAGCAACTCATGACTAGAGCCTCAGGTGATTACTGACATCATAAACAAGCATGTCAAATTGTTAAGTCAACAACAGGAGTCACTGTGTGCTTACTCCTCACGTAGGATCTTTGTCCTTAATGTGTTGTTTAATGTGAATTAATGCTATAACTAGTACTGAAACAGTATTTTATACTTTATGTTCTGTGTGGGTGCAAAATGATGAAATCTTTACTTAATATATACTAAATTGATCTTCTGTATATAAAGATAAAAAAAAAAAGAGTTATACTGTCAGGGCTGGCGCTGTGGCGTAGAAGGTAAAAGCTGCCACCTGCAGTGTCGGTATCCCATTTGGGCACCGGTTCTAGTCCCAGCTGCAACTCTTGCAATCCAGCTCTCTGCTGTGGCCTGGGAAAGCAGTAGATGGCCCAGGTCCTTGAGTCCCTGCACCTGTGTGGGAGACCTGGAAGAGGCTCCTGGCTCCTGGCTTCAGATCGGCACAGCTCTGGCTGTTGCAGCCAATTGGGGAGTGAACCAGGAGATGGAAGATTCCCCCTCCCCCTCCCCCTCCCCTCCCTCTCTGTGTAACTCTGACTTTCAAATAAACAAATAAATCTCAAATTAAAATTAAATCATTTAAAATTAACTCTGCTACTCAGATAACCAACTCTTCCCTGTTTGGCCGGGATTTTCCTAGTTTTCCACTGAAAATTCCATATTCCTGGAAAATATTCAGTTCTTGGAAAACGGATAATTAGTTACACTATCACTTATTAACTCTGCACCCTTATGACAATCTCTAAATCTCTGGGTGCTTCTGTTCCGACATCAGTAGAATGAAGACCATTTCAGTTACCTAGTTTGGTTGTTTTAGAATGAAACACAATAATGTGTGTAAAGCTTGTAGCACAGTATATAGTAAATGTTCAGTAAATGAAGATATTAAATAAGTAAACGAAGCTGTAAAAGACACTAATCCAAGGAAGGAATTGACCAATTGTGCCTCTTTGTGGGCTAAAGTAGATTAACAAGAAAGAACTTCCTGATCAGGGGCATGTTTATACCAAGGTCTTCCTTCCCTGTTTTTTTTTTTTTAAATGAATGTTCAGATATCATTCTTAAATCTCTGTGTTGTGGGGCAGCGTGAATGTAATCTTAAGTTTGGGTTTCTATGCCAAGGAAATTCATGCACAGAGAATACTGATCAAGAGGAGCTAATTTTCATACAACTTACTGTCATTGTTCCCTTATATTGGTATCTGCTGCCTGTTCCATTACTACAAACTTCATCCTAATTTTCAGTCTTCTATGAGAAAGCCCCAAACCCAGTTCCACACCACAGACATTATTCCAAATTCAAGTAGCACTCCAATTAAATCTATATCTGAAAGCCCTTATCACATATGAGGGGGCCTTCAAAAAGTTCAAGGAAAATGGATTTTAGGAAAAAACTATAAATGGAATTAGTAATTGAAGTTCCCTCATATCTCATTGTTATCCTCTTTCTGGAATGTATCTGCCTACCCTACTCCCAAGTATTTGTCAGAGCTCATTCATTTCCCAACTTCAGTTCATATTTTATTTCTTCCAAAAAGCCCTCTCTAACTTCTCTGGCCCAAGTTGACTCAATATTCTTGGCCTCCCTATTCCTAATGCATTTTACACCTACACCAGTCAGTTAAGGACTAACTAGTGCTCTGCTTTTTAAAAATAATCCCTTAGGGGCTGGCACTGTGGCGTAGTGGATAAAACTGCTGTCTGCAGCGCTGGCATCCCTTATGGGTGCTGATTAATTCCCTGCTGCTCCACTTCCGATCCAGCTCCCTGCTAATGCACCTGAGAAAGCAGTAGAAGATGGCCCGAGTCCATGGTCCAAATCCTTGGACACTCACATGGGAGATCTGGAAGAAGATCCTGGATCTTGGCTTCAGATCTGCCCAGCTCCAACTATTGGGTCCATTGGGGGAGTGAACCAGCGGATGGAAGATCTCTCTCTCTCTCTCTCTCTCTCTTTCTCTGTAACTCTGCCTTTCAAATAAATAAATAAATCTGTTTTAAAAATCCCTTATACTTGTTTATAGACATCTTGAAATAAGGAATCCATACTTTTCTCTCCAGATCTTATTTCCCAATTCTTTTCTCTTACCTTCTCATCTATTCCATTAGTAAATTACATTATAGCTATCCTTTCATTTCTACCACTACTTGGCTAGTTCAAGCTGCTATCCCCTCTTACCTGGAAAACTGTAATGGACTACATTATCTGCATATAATCCATGGATCTCTTCAACAAATATAATCCAAAGCATATTGCTCATTTGCTTTTTTTAAAGATTTATTTTTTATTTATTTGAAAAGCAGAGTGGTGAGAGAGAGAGATTGTCCATCCACTGTCTCACTCCCCAAATGGCCACAATGGCTGGAGTTGTTCTAGGCCAAAGCCAGGAGCCCAGAGCTTCTTCTGGATCTTCCATGTGGGTACAAGGACTCAAGCACTTGGGTCATCTTTTTCTGAGGCACATTAGCAAGAAGATATATCAGAAGTGGAGAGAGGGAGAGGCAGGTGGGATGGGAGTGGGGTGGGGTGGGGTGGGTAGGGGGAAAGAACCACTGTATTCCTAAAGTTTTATCTATGAAAAAATGTATTCATTAAATAAAAACTAAAAATAGAAGTGGACCAGCCAGGTCTCAAACCAGCACCTATGTGGGATCCCAGTGTCCTAGGTGGTAGCTTAACCTGCTATACCACAACACCAGCCCCACTACTTTGCTTTAAATATTCCACTCATACTTAGAATAAATCTGAATTCCTAACTGTGGTCCATAAGTCTCTACATAATATGACCCTTCTCAAGTTTTATCACCTTGTATCATGTCAGTCCTCTTCTAGATCCCTATACTCCAACCACATTCACTTTCTTTCTGAGCCTTGAATAAACCACACTTGATTCACCTTAGATAATTGACATTTGATGATCCCACACCCTCTAATGTTTGGTTCAGCAACTCATATACCTCCATTTTCCTCATTATTTAGGAATTATTTTAAATGACATACTTTCAAAGAGGCCTTCCTTGAACATACTTTCTAAAGTAATTTCTCCACCCTTTTTTTTCAAATCACTATATTTTATTTCCTTCATGTGATGTATTATTGTCTGAAATTATTCTACTTAAGTTTTTATTGAGGCTATCCCCTGAGAGCAAAGACCATTTCTGTCTTGTGTATCTCTCCACCCTATTCTTAGGAAACTGAGATATGCAATAAATATGAGAGTACTTCAAAAAAATTGGATAAATGTAGTATTAAATAAGTTTATTTTGGTATAAAAATTTTGAAATTCATAAATTTTTCATAATATAAATTTCCATGAAGTTTTTGAAGAATATGCACAGATTTCAAAACTTTCTGCACCAAAATAAACTTATCTTATGATTCCACTTTCCCAGAAACTTTTAGAAGAACTCTTTTATGTATTGAGTGAATTGTGTGTACAAAACAGTTATTGTATATACCATTCAAAAGTCTGAGTTAGGATCTGGAGTGAAAAAAAGTATGAAATCACCTGAGGAGACAAAACAGGTGGAAGACACTCTGAGAGAGATACATGTGACCTTAAGGTAGTCATATCATCTGAATTTTCTCATATGGACATTGTTGTCCAAGCTACCTCTTTGTTTAAACTCTTTTGACCTTGGCTTATGAATCTCCTGTCGCTCCCCCTCTTCATGGAGGAACGACACTAAACCCTGCCTAGGCTTCACATCCGAGTCACGGCACCATTATGTCGCTCCCCCTCTTCGTGGAGGAACGACACAGGACCCTGCGCTGTTCTTTTGTCTGCTCGGCCCTCCCCGGGTTTGCTGCTGGTTCTTCCCGGGTTGGCTACCGACCCTTCCACCTCCGTGGAAGGGCGGTTCCCCCTGCCACTTTCCCCACTTCCGCGGGGGAGCGGCACACCGCCGGCCGGCTCTCTCGGGGGCTGCTCAGATGTTCCTCAGGTGTTCCTGGTGCATGTTGTCTCTCTCCTCCTTTATAGTCCTCTTCCACCAATCCCAACTCTGCTACCCACACACCGAGCACACTGCTCTCCTCCAATCAGGAGCAAGATCAGCTCCTGCAGCTCAGTCAATCAAATTGGCGAGAGGCAGCTGTGTAGAAGCTGTTTACTCCCTTCTCAGCGCCATATTGTGGGAGAGCAGATGCATAGAATAAGTCTTAATTCGAGTAACAGTCTAGTCCGAGTTGCTCCCCACAATCTCCTCCTATCTTTTTAAGCAATTCTTTACTATTTCTTTACTCCTTCCTACCTCTTAAATACTAATTTTGGCCCCACATTTTCTTTCCTATCATTCTACATGCTACTGGGCTTCCATTATGAGAATACCCAAAACTCCCTCTCTGGCCCAGGATTCTCCTCCAGGCTTGAGATTTCTACCCACAAATTCCTTCTGTGAAAGCACCATCACTAGATATCACCAAACGTGTTTAGCTTAACATGTTCCCCAATTAATACATTTTATCCAAACCTTACTTCCTTGCCCTTGTTTCTTATTTGCTAATTTGGATAATGATACTGCCATCCATCTAATGCACAAGCTAGAAACCTAAGACATCCTTTCTTCCTCATCAGCTCCTCAAAATGCCCTGCCATTTCTCTCGAAATATCCCTAAATTCTGGTCTTTTCTCCATCTCCATTGTCCCCACATGTTGGCAAGCTTCCATCATTTATTTCAAGAGCCTTCTTCTGTACCTCCGGTTTTGTTTCCTTCTGAATCAGAACCATTATCCAAAAGATCCCACAGTAAATTTACAAAACTGAAAATCACATTCTGTTACTCATTCTTTTAATAAAAGAAAATCTTTCATAGCTTCCCATAACCTAGGAAACAAATCCTAACTCTTTAACAAGTCCCTTCCTCTCTTTCTAACTGGATCCTTAGCCATCTTCTATCTCCTTTAAATCTTACGTTTTGATATTTCCTCAACAGGGGTGCTATTAATAATTTGAATGGGATTATTTTTAATTACATAGGACTGTCCTACATATTGCAGAAAATGTTAGCCTGCTTAACTCTTACCCTCTAATGCCAGTATCATCCCCTTCA
This sequence comes from Oryctolagus cuniculus, assembly GCF_964237555.1. Lineage (NCBI taxonomy): Eukaryota > Metazoa > Chordata > Mammalia > Lagomorpha > Leporidae > Oryctolagus > Oryctolagus cuniculus. Next base: position 46,098,361 of record NC_091453.1, on the reverse strand, counting down.
CACCTTCTGCCAGTGTAACAACTAAATGTAGCTCCACATTTCTAAGTATATGTTAGAGGACTATCTCCAATCAAGAACCACTGAATCAAACTATTCAAACTTCTCTAGAAAGATGCTGCTTACATGATTCCTACTGCCTATAATGCCTTATCATCACCCACCCCATTTCATTGCCTGGTGACAGCTTATTCACCTTTAAAATCTCACTCTGAATATCTGCTTTCCTAGCAAAGCCTCACAAGTCAAGCAGAATTCATCACAGCTCCCTGTGTGTTTTCATACCTCTTTGCAGATAGCATCATAACAGTCTTTTGAATATTGTCTGCATACCTATCTCCTTTTCACATAAACTGTGAGTTAGTTGCCTTATTCATCCTCACATTCCAGTACCTAAACCAACAATGTGAAAAGCACAGATTTTGACTATGTTTTGAGAAAATATAACAGAAAGAGACAATAAAAAGGAGCAAGGAAGAAAAAAGTCATGATAACAGAGGAACACAGGAAGAGCAAAAAGACAAGATACAGAATAAAGAAAAAGGAAAAAGAAGAAAGAAAAATAAGAGGAAATTAAAGGGAAAAGAAATAAAGAAAAAATAAAAGGGAGAAAAGATGATAACATGAAGAAATACAAAGAAGGGATGGAAATTGAGAGAAACGAGGTACAAAGGAGGAAAATATAACCAAAGGAAAAGAAAGAAAGAGACTTGGTAAAATAAGGAAGGGAAGAAAGTGGAGAGCTAAAAAGAAGTGAAAAAGGAAATGTAAAAGAAGGAAAGACAAAGGGCAAGATGGAAGACAAATAGTTAAGCAAAAGAAGAAAAGGAGAGGAGAAAAAGAAAGTATAGAGATACAGGGGTCTGCACTGTGGCACAGCGGGTTAAAGCCCTGGCCTGAAGCACCGGCATCCCATATGGGCACCAGTTCTAGTCCCAGCTGCTCCTCCTCCGATCCAGCTCTCTGCTATGGCCTAGGAAAGCAGTAGAAGATGGCCCAAGTCCCTGGGCCCCTGCACCTACGTGGGAGACCCAGAAGAAGCCCCTGGATCCTGGCTTCAGATTGGCGCAGCTCTGGCCATTGCAACCATATGGATGGAAGACCTCTCTCTCTGTTTCTCCCTCTCACTGTCTGTAACTGTTTTTTAAATAAATAAAATAAATCTTTAAAAAAAAGAATAGAAAAACCTGAGAGAAGAAAAAAAGAAAGTTAAAATAATGAAATGGGAAGTGGAAAATGAAAGAATGGGGAAAGGATTGGGGAAAGAGGGTGTGTGTGAAGGGATGAAAATGAATAAAAAAAAAAGAGCCGGCGCCATGGCTCACTTGGTTAATCCTCTGCCTGCGGCGCCAGCATCTCAGATGGGTGCCAGGTTCTCATCCTGGCTGCTCCACTTCCTATCCAGCTCTTTGCTGTGGCCCGGGAGGGCAGTGGAGGATGGTCCAGGTGCTTGGGTCCCTGCACCCGCATGGGAGACCAGGGAGAAGCACCTGGCTCCTGGCTTCAGATTGGTGCAGCGCTGGCCATAGCGGCCATTTGGGGAATGAACCAACAGAAGGAACACCTTTCTCTCTGTCTCTCTCTCTCTCACTGTCTATAACTCTACCTGTCAAATAAAAAAAAAAAAAGAGCTACAATGACAAAAAATATGAAAGAACCAAAAATGAAGGGACACAGCAGTAATAAATGCTCTCTTTGCTGCTGAAACATCTACATGAATCTGTGCAAAATAACATTCCAGAGCTTTAACCTTTTTATCTGCCACTTTCTTTGGCTATTAAAACTCTAGTAGTTATATTGGAAGAGCTGAGGATATTATGCAGGGTGATACTTTTAAAAACAATACAATATTTTCTGCTAAATGTTAGATCTATTAAAAGAGAAATGAGGATTTAAAAATCATCAGTAGACCCACACAACTCAAACTGTTATTTTTTTCTTTTTTCTTTTTTTAAATTTGTTTATTTGCTTGAAAGCAGAATTACAGAGAGACAGAGGGAGAGACAGAAAGAGAGAGATCTTCCATCTACTGGTTCACTCCCCAAATGGCCACAGCAGTCAGAGCTGAGCCAATCCAAAGCCAGGAGCTTCCTCCAAGTCTCCCATATAGATGCAGGGACCAAATCACCTGAGCCATCTTCTGCTGCTTTCCAAGGCTATTAGCAAGTAGCTGGATCAGAAGTGGAGCAGCTGGGACTCATACCGGTATCCATATGGGATGCTAGTGCCACAGGCAGAGGCTTTACCCATTATGCCACAGCACATTCCTCAAACTCTCAACATTTTTTTTTTTCAGAAAACCACCATTGGAACTTAATGTATTTTTTACAAAGTTATCATAAAACCATTTTAATTAGGATATTAGCATTTGATTATGTTAAAAAAAATCCTGAGTAACATACCTTGTAAGTGTATATAGTATATGTAGGGTTTCTATTTTTCTGTGTTTGGTGACACTTTCAGGATGCTGTATTTCTACTGCAATCCCAATGTGTCCTCTCACTACTCTATTTCCAGTAAAATAATAATAATAATAATAATAATGTTCTGTGTATTTTAAGTTATTTTTAATATTTTAGAATTTTGAGTTAGAATATTTTAGGATTTCTATGATAAAATTTAAAAAATCTTGAACATAAATTATAAATGACTTAATTCAGCATAAGCATCTACACATGCCTTCAGATTAGAATAGAAATTCAAAACATTGACATTTTACTAGTTTTCTCAGAAGTGACATTTAGCACATTCTATACGTTAACATGATCACCGAAATCTGTTAAAAGCATCACTAATTTTATTTTTTTTATTATTTTTTTTTGCTTTCAAACTTTTATTTAATGAATATAAATTTCCAAAGCACAGCTTATGGATTACAATGGCTTCCCCCCATAACGTCCCTCCCACTCGCAACCCTCCCTTTCCCACTCCCTCTCCCCTTCCATTCACATCGATTCATTTTCGTTTCTCTTTATATACAGAAGATCAGTTTAGCATACATTAAGTAAAGATTGCAACAGTTTGCTCCTACACAGAAACATAAAGTGAAAAATACTGTTTGAGTACTAGTTATAGCATTAAATCTCAATGTACAGCACACTAAGGACAGAGATCCTACATGAGGAGTAAGTGCACAGTGACTCCTGTTGTTGACTTAACAAATTGGCACTCTTGTTTATGGCATCAGTAATCACCCTAGGCTCTTGTCATGAGCTGCCAAGGCTATGGAAGCCCCCTGAGTTCACTGACTCTGATCATATTTAGACAAGGCCATGGTCAAAGTGGAAGTTCTCTCCTCCCTTCAGAGAAAGGTACCTCCTTCTTTGATGACCCATTCTTTCCACTGGGATCTCACTCGCAGAGATCTTTCTTTCTTTTTTTTTTTTTTTTTTTCCCCAGAGTGTCTTGGCTTTCCATGCCTGAAATACTCTCATGAGCTTTTCAGCCGGATCCGCATGCCTTAAGGGCTGATTCTGAAACTCTCAACATTTTTATGAACTTTTTCTGAGCATGTGTTTTTTCTATTTGTGTAAACGTAATTGAAAGTGTCCAACACACAGGTGTTGAATCTCCATAGTGATGATTTTAAACCTCCTGCAAAGCTTCTCAAGCATGCATGTTTATTTACCATTGCCCATCACTACCCAACACTCTACAAGCTAGATTCTGGTCCTGACTCTGCCACTGAACTCAGGTACCTTAGCCCTGCCTTTGGAGAGCTAGTCACAACAATCTCTGTAATTTTATTTAGAGAACGTGTTCCCAGGAGCAGAATGGAGTTCACATTCAAGAAGGCATCTATGAGTAAGAATCAATAGGATTTGATGGAGAAGGGGCAAGAGGAAGAAGCAGGAAAAAATATATAAAGCTAACATTTTTAACCTGAGCAAGTCATTTCCCCATTTCAGATCTGTATCTCTTTCACTCATTAGTAAACTAAATTAATTGATTTTAGCTCAAAGGGACTCTCACCAGTTCCAATGTTCCATAACTTGAAATTTCTTTAAAAAGAGGAGAGGTTTCTTCAAAATCATTACTTAGCTACTTATTAATTTGAGAGGCAGGCAGAGATAGATAGTGTGACAGAGACAAAAAGACAGATAGAATGCTCCCATCCACTAGTTCACTCCACAAATGCCTGCAATGGCAGACTGGGATAAGCCTAAACAGAACCAGAAGCTCAATCCGGGTCTCCCGTATGGGTAGTAGGAACCCATTTATTTGAACCCTCACTACTGCCTCCCATGGTCTGTGTCGATATGAAGCTAGAATCAGGCAACAGGGTTGAGTATAAAATCCAGACACTCTGATGTGGGATATGGGTGTATTAACAGGCATCTTAACCACCAAGATAAATACCCAATCTGACAAAGAATTTTAAAGATCTAGAAATGAAAACATAAAAAAGACCAAGAGTAACCTTTCAAACTTTTATTCTTGTAAATCCATTCTCCCCCTCTTCTTTCAGCCTACCCATAAGAATGTTTTTAAGTCATCTACAGCCGCCCTCATTGGGCCTCAGTATGGTACCAAGAAAATTCATCTAGAGTGAGCTTTAAGAAGGCATATAGATCTGTCTAGGAAAACTGGATGGCTTTTCAGGAAGGAGATTAAATCTGAGATTTGGCTTTGGGGCTGACTAAAGAGTAGTTTTGTTTTTTTTTTATTAAGAACTTTCAAACCTCCACATTGCTGCAAGCACTTGCTTCTCTCACTAAATTTTACTCCATTAACTGATGATTCTAATTTGATTACAATAAATCTCCCTAATCAAGAAAATATGCCAGGTAAATGGACAGAAACAGGGATCCAAGAAATCTGGGGACACCAGCTTTGTGTCATGTGTTTGTTAAATTCAGGACCAGGTTGAGGTTATTAAATAAACAAAAGAGACTTGCTTAGTTTAAGAACTGGTTCTCTAAATATTAATGGAATTTATACAACTAATATTAAGCTTAATAAGAACTAGGTGGAACTGACAGATTTTTCTTACAAACATTATTGCCACCTACTGGCTGGAAAAAGAAGACACCCTAGGGACTGTAAATAAAAATACATTATGAAATATTAAAAAATATGAAATATAAAGAAATGCTGTTGTCAAATTTCTGCATGAAATAAAAATAATGAGTGTGAGAATAATCTAGCCATGAAGAAGGATAGTCATTAAGATAGAGTTACACAGAAAATTAATGAAAAGACCTGCACTGGACCTCCTGTGTTCTGATTTCTAGGCTGATACTGTTAGAGTATTTCTCTCTCACACAATATAAGTGAGAGAGTTTGCAAAAATTTTCACAGAATATCAGAGGTGAAGTGTTATTATAGGTACATCTCTTCCACTTGCCTCCTAGTGTGAGGATTGTATCTATAAAATACCTATGTGGTCGACAGGCTATGTGATCAAGTCCATCCTCTGCCATATAAGACCTTCATCCCGATGTTCTAATTCTTCTCTTTTCAAACAACCAGAACATGAAGAATATATTGAAGAGGGAAAAGACAAAAGTATCTTTGGAAATTTCCTAGCCCTCTTTACATGCCTCTTCTTTTTACTTCACCAGTCCTCCCTCCTCCTATCTCTACCCTCAACCCCATACACAACAAAGCCTCTGAGCCCAAGGCCAGCTGCTAATGCACTTACCTGTGTTGTCGGGCTGCATGATGGCCATAACAAAGGTGTGAGGAAAGAGCATGGCTGCACCCTTTCTCATTCCCTGAAGCTGCACAGTGTTGCCCTGGAACACGACCCCATGCACGTCAGTCTCTGTGCCCAGGCCGAGCAGGTGCCAGGCCACAGTGTCACCCTTGCACATGTCCAGCCTGGGCAGGTTAGAGAACAGAAACCCATTAATAGCTGGAAAACAAAAACACAAAACAAAATGGTGAGATGAGACCAGACTATTTCAGCACCTTCCAGCAGTATGGCATCAGCTCTATACTGGGATTGCCCACACCTTGAAAGTCAGGAGTCATTCTGAACTCCTCTGCCTTTTTCTCTAAGCCAGTTCAGTTCAACCCATGGAGATGTGGCTTTAGAATGAGAATCCAGTTAGCCTTTTTAGCCTCATCTACTGACCTTCCTCCACCATCTTCCATATTCTGGCAATATTGAACTACTCTCCACTATCACAATTCCTACACACCTACACACACACAATACCAACCTCTCCCATTCCCACTATCTTGGAACTCTCCTCCCTTTATTTCTGAGGCACTGCATTTACCAATTCTCTTATAACATCTCTGATTGTTCCTTCTCTATCTTGTTATCATTCTCTACCTCTCTATAAAGTGTTAGGTTTCCCCAAAGTTCCATGCTCACTTCTCAGAATGTCTCCTTCTGTTCCTCTTACTGTTACTGATTATGGACCTTAACCTCTCTTGCCTTACTTCCTACAATAGCCTCTTCCATGGTACACCTACATGTAGTCTGCCCTCCTATACCTTCCAACCCCCACCCACACACGTGCCATTACCCTGTGATCTCTAATTTTTTCTGCATTCCCAAGGCTTTAAACATCTTAGATGCTTAGAAAACATCAGTTGAAAACATTGTATGCCATTCCCTCTACCTGAGATAATCTTTCCTTCAAATCTCTCTCTATGGAAACCTACTACTCATCTCTCATGTCCCACCTTTAATATCACCTCTTGAGTGAAGCAGGGTCATCACTATCTCTGATATCCGTGGAACTTGCCCTGCAAAACTCTGCGATATCACCTATCTACAGAGTCCAATAAATTTCCTACAAATATGTCTCCCTCATTAGATTGACCTACCAGGAAGATTTATCTATCTATCTATGTGACTGTTTAGGCACCCACCATGTTGCCTGATACCAATCAGGTACTCATTAAACTGAAACTGGAATGAACTTGACTTAAGAGATTGTATTACTTTTTCCAGTTGATGGAACTAACTGGTGATAACAACTAAAAGATGGAGTCAAAAGAAAGCATACTTATTTGTATCCTCCCTCCTCCCTCACCTTCCACACTTCCCCAATACAATTGTACTTCAAAAAATTGTATTAGATGGAATTAAAATATGAGTATATTTTGATGGAAAATTGTTCATAAAACATGAAAAAATTATGTTATTAAAAATTTACATGGATTTTAAACAAAATTTACACTAAAATTAACTCAAATTTTGGGGCTTGTGTTGTGGCACAGCAAGTTAAGTCACCAACCTGCCCCACTGGCATCCCTATAAGTATGAATGTCGGTTGTTTTCCGGGCAGCTGCATTTCCGGTCCAGCTCCCCACTAATGCACCTGGGAAGGCAGCAGATGGTCTGAATGCTTGGGCCCCTTCAACCCACGTAGGAGACCCAGATGGAGTTCCAGGCTCCTGGCTTTTGTCTGGCCCAGCCTGGGCCATTGCAGTCATTTGGTGACTGAACCAACCAAGGAAAGATTCTCATTCTCTCTCTCTCTCTCTCTTTCTCTCTCCCCTCCCTCTCTTCCTCCCTCCCTCCCTTCTCCTTCCTCCTTTCCTCTCTCTCTCTCCTTTTCTCTCTGTAACTCTGTCATTCAAATAAATAAATAAATCTATATAAAAAATAAACTCATACTTTTAGTTTCATTTTTCCACAAAGTTTTGAAGGCTTCTCGTGCAAGATAACCTGCTTGAAGCTGACCAGGCCTAACGCTTTCACATCCACTGAAATCAGCTTTAATGAGTCACCCTATTTGATAATCCTCTTGGATGCAGATGAGAGCATTGCTAACCCTCTGATTCTACTTCCTCTGCCTGTAATGTCTTGATTGCAAACCTATTTAGTCTTCAGGCTCTAGCTCAAGAACTCCCTTTTCCAAGAATCCTTTATTTTGATTGTTCTCCACTAATGTTCTCCTCCTCTGAATTTAAAAGCTGTTCCACATAATTTGACACTTAATTATAGTCTGTCTTGGATTGTTCTATAATTGTTTCATGGGTATTATTATTCTCATCTCATCAAAAAGTGCTAGGAGCTCTTTGCAAACTGGGACCAAGTCTTCCCATTCATTCACTTACCGCCCACAGACCCATCTACCCATTCATTTGGTAGCTCACTAATCCAATTAACATTTACTATGTGTTGCACAGGGTAGAGGATACAGAGATAAGAAACATACAAAACTCACCTTTAGGGAAACTACACTCTAACAAAAGAGTGTATGGAACATGCTATTAAAATGGTCTGACTGAAAAGTGATGATAGTTAATAAGAGGGTGTCATCACGCAGGGCTTGGGTGATAAGAAATGGTTATATGGAGGAGGTAGCATTTCAGTAGGGACATAGAGAATGGGCAGACTTCCCACAGGCTCAGGGCAAAGACATAATGAGGGCATTTCAAGTGTAGGACACTGAAGTAAAAAAAAATCAGCAAAGTAAAAGGTATGGTCATAGAAAAATAAGCGCACTTAACTGGAATATGGGGTGCAGGAGCACAAGTAGTGGAAGGTTAGACTGGAAAGGGTATCAGCTTAGAGTTCATACTCTGTGGTAGATCCTTTGTGCACAATCCACATCTCACAGTACTTCCTCCCAGTGTCCCCCATACAGTGTAACACATGACAGCGCAAAGAAGGTGCTAAGACAGATCTGTCATTTTTGCTTGAATCCCTCGATATAACTTGTCTCTTGGACAAAGCTGTGATTTCATAGATTGGTCATGATCATAGTTAGGTTTAGGTTTTACTTTAGATATCTCAGTTGTAGCCCAGGGTAAAAATACTCTCCATACCATGCATCTGATTGGAGTCTTCAAAGCCCTTGACATCTTCGGAGACCAGTCGGGAATCCAACATAGCAGCTGCTTGATTGGTGTCGCTGTACCAGCTCTTGTTCTCATCAAACACAGTGAAGAGGAGAAATACTTCTTTATCTATCCCTTTCTTCATATCCAGTAGAAGAAAGAACAGGGATAAAGAACAAATGTGTCAGGAGTTGTGTAGTTACAAACGGAAGGATCTCTGATGTTCCTCACCTCCTTTGGTAGACTCAGAGCCATGCCCATACTTCCTGTTCAAAGCTGCAGTTGTTGCTAAGCAATTTTCCCCCAGGTAACCTCAAGTTGTAGGAGAAGGCGGTTACAATCAAAGGAGAGGACTGGAAGGGAGGAATATATGGAAGGGGGCAGGGGAAAAGCACAGGATGAGAAAAGAACAGAATTGCTCTTGTTGCTGCTGCTGTTACTGTTGTTACTGCTAGTATTTACTGAATGCTTACTACTTGCCAGACAATATGCTAAGCATTTTATATTGACTATTTCCACTGATCCTCACAGAAACCCAAGTTACTTCCTTCCATGTGAGCCCTCTTTACAGATGAAGAAACTGAGACAAAGATAAATCAAATAACTTGCCCAATGCTACACCGCTAGAAACAGTGGGAGATAAGCAAATACTAAAGGGGACTTAGAGATTAGGAGCAAGTGTTAGCGGCTATGGGGGTGGGGAAGGAAGCGAGGCACTGAGGGAGAGATGGTGATGGGAGGCTTTGAACTAAAGAAAATGTGTATTAGTAAGTAAAAAACGAAATGCAAGAGAGCACAAAGTCACCACCTAATAATTTATAATGCAGTAATTTGGCTATTTTTTTCTATTTCTTCACCTCTAGAACACAATCTTACACTTAATCCTGTTTAGGAATGCAGTTTCCTCATCCTCTCAGCAGCTTTCCTAGCCAGGCACCCAACAATACCTGCTTGCCATCTGTACCCAAGGCACCAGCCTTGCAAACCAGCAGGGGGCCCACCAGGCCAGAATTTGTATCTCTAATGGGATTCGCTGCGGAGAAGTACATCCAGGTAAGACAGGCAGGATCCTGAGCCGTGGGACCAGCATGAGGGGGAACTGTCCAGCGATATGTCACTTTCTCAAAGGGTTTGGCCACCAAACCAGGGTGGGATGAGCCTGCAGCGAAAACACAGCCGTTATTACTCACATTGGCTAGAGTTAATATAATCAGCGCCAAACAGTGGGATAGAGATGGTAAACTGCAGAGGCAGTTTGTAGCATCATTGGCAACAGCAATGTGGAGTACTGAATATTGGTCTAAGACTCAGGATACTAGAGTTTGCCATCTATTCTGGCCACTACTTTATGAACTGAGGCACTTTATACTTCCCTAGATTTCAAAGATGTGTCTATAGCCTTTTAAAATTTCACTAATAAGGAAGACACGTAATAAACACTGAAAAGCATGTTCAATCTAGAGTAAACAAATTTAAATCAAAATAACGAGGTTGGTTGAGGGTGTTTGCCTACAAAATTGTCATTTCGATAAAAATTTAAAATATTACCCTGGTACCGGTGAGGTTGTAAAAAAGAGACCCTCTCTAGTAATATTGGCAGAACTTGAAATTGATGGGACTACAAATTTCTCCAAAGAGCAATTTGCATGTAGGTACCAAAACTGTCAATGTGTATACCCTCTGAAACAGAAACTTCATGTATTAAAAATATATTCTGATGAAAGAATCATAAAAATATGCAAAGAACCATATACAAGGAAATTTGTAATATAGCTTACAACAGGGGAAAATCATTGTGGATGAGTTTAACTTATCATTCCTTATTTACTATTTCTTCCTAACTTTTCAGGTTTTCAAACATACTGAAAACTTTGAAGAGTGCAGTGATCATTGCTCTACCATTTAGGGTCAAATGTTAACATTTTTCCATCTTTAGCTACAACTATTTTTATGCACATCTACACATACATGCATGCACACAAAGTTATTCATTGCTTGCTTTTGATGATCATTTTGCAAGTAACTCATGCATCATGACATTTTACACCTGAATAGATCAGCAAGCATCTCCTATCTTGCTACCATACCATTAGCACACCTCAGAAAATTTCCTAATATCATCTGATATCTAGTCTATATGACAAATTTCCCAATTATCTCCAAAATGTTTCATGAAGTATGTTATAATCAGATGAATCAAGATTTCTCAGTTTGCACTTAGTTGTCACGTCTCTAATATCACCCAATGGCATTGACTTCTTGAAGAAGTTGCCTTCTAGATTTGTCTGCAACTTTGCCTTTACACTCAGAATTTATTTAATAATTTGGCTTAATATATGTTAACAGTCTTGGAGAAAACAAGAACTCAATTACTCAATAATACCACTTTCTCATAAGATACAAATTTAAACTGCAAGCTAGAATGCATGCTTTCATTCACTGCAACCTGATTTGTAGTATTCAAAAAATGCTTTAGAAACCAACATGCTTCTGGCATTGTGGTCTATAAGCCATGACCTGAAATGATGGCATCCCATATCAGAGCAACAATTCGAGTCCCAGCTGCTCCGTTTCCAATGCAGCTCCCTGCTAATGTGCCTGGGAAAGCAGCAGAAGTGATGAGCCACTGTCATCCATGTGGAAGACCCAGATGGAGTTCCACATGCCTGGCTTTGGCCTTGTCCAGTCCAAGCTACTGCAGGCATTTGGAGAGTGAACCAGCGGATGGACTCTCTCTCTCTCTCTCTGTCTCTGTAACTCTGCTTTTCAAAAAAATGAATCTTCTTAAAAAAAAAGAAAAGAAAAACCAACATGCCTAAACAACAGAGGATAAGGTAAATAAATTATGTCAACTACATGTGACAAAAATGTTTATAACAATGCACAAGAAAACAGACGAGGGGCTAACACCGTGGCTCACTTAGTTAATCCTCCGCCTGCGGCGCCGGCATCCCATATGGGGCTGGGTTCTAGTCCTGGTTGCTCCTCTTCCAGTCCAGCTCTTTGCTGTGGCCCAGGAGGGCAGTGGAGGATGGCCCAAGTGCTTGGGCCCCTCCACCCACATGGAAAACCAGGAGGAAGTACCTGGCTCCTGGCTTTGGATTGGCGCAGCGCCAGCCGTGGCAGCCATTTGGGGAGTGAACCAACAGAAGGAAGACCTTTCTCTCTGTCTCTCTCTCTCTCACTGTCTATAACTCTACCTGTCAAATAAATGAAATTAAAAATAAATTTAAAAAAAAGACAAAAAAAGGATGCATAACTGTATAAACAAGTTCATATCTACAAATTCATACATCTTATAAGCATAAAAATGTTAAAAGGTGGGGCTGGCACTGTGGCATAGCAGGTAAAAACACCGCCTACAGTGCCGGTGTCCCATATGAGCACAGGTTCAAGTCTCAGCTGCTCCACTTCCAATCCAGCTCTCTGCTATGGCCTGGGAAAGCAGTAGAAGATGGCCCAAGTCCTTGGGCCCTTGCACCCGAATGGGAGACCCAGAAGAAACCCCTGGCTCCTGGCTTCAGATTGACATAGCTCCAGCCCTTGTGGCCAATTGGGGAGTGAATCAGCAGATGGAAGACCTCTCTCTCTGTCACTCCTTCTCTCTCTGTGTAACTCTAACTATCAAATAAATAAATAAATCTTAAAAAATAATTAAAAATGTTAAAAGGTAATCAAAATGTATGACAATTATCTATAAATTGTGTTTTTTATAATTTCTATTTTTTATAATCAGAATACATTTAAATATATCCCAATTCTTTTAAATATTTATTTAGGGGCCAGCTCTGTGACACAGGGGGTTAATGCCCTGTCCTGAAGTGCCGGCATCCCACATGGGTGCCAGTTCGAGACCCGGCTGCTCCACTTCTGATCCAGCTCTCTGCTATGGCCTGGGAAAGCAGTAGAAGATGGTCCAAGTTCTTGGGCCCCTGCACCTGCATGAGACACCCAGAGGAAGCTCCTGGCTCCTGGCTTTGGATCGACGCAGCTCCGGCCATTGCGGCCAATTAGGGAGTGAACCATTGGATGGAAGACCTCTCTCTCTCTCTCTCTCTCTCTCTGCCTTTCCTCTCTCTGTGTAACTCTGACTTTCCAATAAATAATAATCTTTAAAGAAATATGTATTTGTTGGAAAGGCAGAGTTACAGAAAGGCAGAAGCAGAGAGAGAGAGAAGTCTTCCATCCACTGGTTCACTCCCCAAAGGGCCATATGTGGCCAGAGCTGAGCTGACCCAAAGCCAGGAGCCAGGAGCTTCTTCCAGTCTCCCCCATGGGTGCAGGGGCTTAAGGACTGGGACATCTTCTACTGCTTTCCCAGGCCAAAGCAGAGAGCTGGATCGGAAGTGGAGCAGCTGGGACTTGAATCAGTACCCATATGGGATGCTGGCACTGCAGGTGGTGGCTTTACTCACTACACCACAGCGCCCTCCCCTAAAGTTTTCTCTAATTATTTCACCATCACATCATTCATTCATTCTACAACATCCTTACCTGGTAATGAATTCTTCCTTCTTCCCTTTCCCCAGCCCCTCTTTTATCTCTCCTCTAGAGCTGCCACTTGCAGCCCACATTTGTTAGAAACCCTGCTGGCTCACCATCATTGTAAACAGTGCCCTCGTAGTCTTTCTCATAAAAGACTCCATGGGGCTGTATGCTGAATGGTTTGGAGGCACGGTTGTAGAAGACCACCTGGATAGTGTCACCCACCTCAGCCCGGATCACTGGCCCTGGAAAATGAGAAAGAGAGAAAAGGAGAATGAACATAGGGATGGTTAGGGAAAAAGCAAGCAGAAGGAGAGGGAGCAAAAGAAAGGGAAAGTATAAGTTTAAAAGAGACCTCTTTTCTTTGCAATTGATAATAATAACCCCTTCTAAGTATATTGCAATCTACAGTTGTAATAAAGTGCTTATCTCATTTTGATTTTCAAACATCATTCTAAAACACACAGGGCCTGGGTTATTATCTCCACTTTATAAATGAGGAAACTTCAGCTCAGGGAAGTGGAACCGACCTACCCAAATTCAAATAACTCATTAGTTGCAGAGCCATTGTCTAAAGCCAAGACCTTTTCTCACTTACTGTCAGGTCCAAGCCCATTTCCTCTAACTTTATTGTCCCAGCTCCTGTATTTGTATATCTTGGTAGGATATCAACTTGCCTCAATCATAAATTCTGAATAGCAAAAAGAATTATTATATCCTTTATCCAGGTGCTGGGATAGACAGATTAACCACTACCCTGGACTTTTATGTACATTATTACCCACTCCTTCTAATCTAGCTTGGTCCACCTTTAAGGGCAACCAAGATACCAAGACAATACCTTAGCCACCTATGCTGGCTCTAGGCTTAAAGCAGAGTTTCTAACTTAGTTTCTTACTCAATTTCCACACCTAAAACTACACTTCTGCTCAATGACTGGGGACCTATGCTGAATCATAACCAATGATAACTCCTCCATATTCACCACATTTGCTCTTTCCTAATATGGATTTCTCCTTGTGTCTACCTAACCAGATGATGTAGATCCTATTGTCTATTTTCAGATCTAGAACCAGCTGGCATACACCCATTCCCAGAATACGGGCCATTGTATTACTTTCATTTTCAAAGTTTTATCTCCCCTGTTCTATTTTATTATCTAATTCTAGCAAGTGAGTAAACCACATATATTTCTGCTGTATACTCTTTTAACATTGTGTTTTGTACCTTCTACAGACCTACTCCCAGATCCAACTCTAATCCTGGTTCTGCATTCCTCACTATAGCAAGCATGTCTGTATGTCATAGCTATCTTCTCCTGGCTCCAGAATGTCAAGAATCTAGATAGTCTGACCACTTTATATAGCCTTTTGGAAATATCCCTAGAGAAGTAATTCTAAAAATATGATCCTTCCAATAGTGGTACTGAAAGATGTTATATTCACTGCCCCCCAAAAAAACAGGTATGAGAAATGCTACATGGTCTATCCTCATCTTGGAGAATTATGATGACCAAAAGTGTGCTCAAGGCTTTTAAAAGTCCTGCAGCACAAAATACTATTTGACTATGCTTTATAGTCTTTTTAAAATGCACTCAGATGTATAATCTTTTTTTCCATAAAAGACTCATTGCTTGGAACTCACTTTGGGAAATGTTGGTCTACCATGTGCCCCTCAGCCATCCTCAGTCTCCAGTTTCTAAGTCCTCCTCACTTACATGGCTCTAATCAATGAATGTCATAAGTTAAAGATTTCTCACCCAGGATTCCAAGGTGCTCGTCTTCTTCCGTCTGCACCTTCTCCTGGAATGTCTCATCTTGGAAGGCTTCATACCGAACTTTCCAGTAAGTTCCTCCAATTCGGCTGGAGCTCTTCTGAAAGAACTTATCTGAACCACTGGCACATAAGGATGGAAATGTCATGCAATATCATTCGGCATTAAATAGACTCACATCCCAAATTTCATCACGTTATGGATCTTTATAGTTAGGAAGGACCTCAGAGATCATCCAAGCTAACTCCCACCAGTTGACAACACTAATAATTGATATACAGCTTCTGCTCGAGCCTTTCCAAAGACAGGGTACTCATTTTCAGAGGACTCAATCCCTCTTACCATTAGAAAGCTCTAATTACTGGAGTTATTCTTTGTAGTAAGCTGAAATATTCTTGCTTTAAAGTTCCAGACAATGGAACTATGTCTCTACAGAGTTACATAACCTACATCTGTCCTTAATCATTCTCAAATACTCATAATCCTTTTTCCTCTCCTTCATCAAGAATAGCTTTTCATACCACAGTGAAAGCCCACTACATTGTCCAGCCTGGTTGGAGATTATAGAAGCCATGCTGAGACTCATGCACTGACTTGCCGGAGTTCTCTGAAGATTGTCTCTTTTGTTTCTCGCTAGAAGAATAAACATAATAGATGCCACAGAACCCCAATGCCTCTCCAAGCCACCTGCCAAGATCCTCTTCTGTGAAATACCTGGCACCACTGATTGCATGAACAGTTACTATTAACCTAAGACCTAGCAACCAAGTAGGACATTGAACTCCTGCTCTACTTTGCTTACATCTTGGTCATGGATGAGAGAGGACAATTTTGAGAAATTCTTACTAAAGAATGGGCATAGAATGGCTACAAGGCCACTTGCTTCTCTTTCTCCTACATTTCTCAGAGTTCCTGTTATACCTCTGCTCAAATGCCTCCTTCAGACTGGAAAAGAAAGGAAGGATCAAAGAACTAAATAATGAGCAAAATAAAGAAAAATCATTTTAAACTATGCAGGAACTAAAGCCACCTAGGTTTTTCTTTCTGAACATGTCCACGAATTTTAGAAAAGCCAACCTCACACTCTGGACATTTTGCTGTGAAAATGACCTAACCCTACACAAAGTTTCCTCTACCTGTAGCTTCCCCCAAAGCAAGCTCGCCAGGAGACAACAAGAGCTCAGCTAATAGTTACATAATGTAAACCCAGCCAGACAATGATTGTAGCACCAAAGTGAAAGGAAAGATTTTTGTAGAGATAATAGCTATTTGTAGCTGGGCCGAGGAGTAGGGAGAAGGAGCCCTCTTAACTGCTTGCCTCTTACCTGCCTGGCTCTCTCAAACTCTTCCCAGTACTCCCATCATGCCCCATGGGTCCATAGTTCCATCGAATCTCACGGGCTTCGATGAAGTACTGTCGAACTTTGCCTGTGAGCAGATCCACAGGAGGGGTCGTAGAGCAAGACTTGATCTTGTAGAGTGCCTGCATGCCATCTGCAGGAAGAATATCATGGCTACCCAATAGGACTTCTACTCAGATTAATTACCTTCTTCCTTCTCCTAGTGTTTCCCTTCCCACCCTTCACTAGTCTCTTTATCCCTGCCCCAAAGTGGGCCACTTTCTTTAACTTCTTAGCCTACTGGGAGAGCCAAGCCCAGGTGGAAATTTATGTATCTCCACCTGCTCATGCAACCACTGGTTAATTTACCAGATCCTCATTCCTGCCTCTGCAAAAGGCTCATATTATAGCAACATCACAGAGACTAAAGTTGGGAATCTTGAGTTCAAGCCTAGGCTTTATCTGCTATTCTCTAGGTTTTTAAGCAAATCACTTCTTCAATCTGAGCTTCCTTCTTTTGTAAATAGGGAAGATATGAAATTCTACCTCAAGGACAGCGCTGTGGCGTAGCGGGTAAAGCCATCGTCTGCAGTAACAGCATCCCATATGGGTGCTGGTTTAAGTCATGGTTGCTCCACTTCTGATCCAACACCCTGCTAATGTGCCTGGGAAAGCAGTAGAGGATGGCCAAAGTGCTTGGGCCCCTGCACCCATGTGGGAGGCTTAGAAGAAGCTCCTGGCTCCCAGCTTTTGTTTGGCCCACCTGTGGCCATTGTGGCCATTTGGGGAGTGAACCAACAGATGGAAGATCTCTCTCTTTCTCTCTCTAACTCTACTTCTCAAATAAATAAATTTTTTAAAGAAAAGAAAAATCTACCTCACAGAATTGGTGAAAGCATCAAATATAAAAGAGGGTTTAGGAGGGTTTAGTTATTTATAAACCAGTAAGCTCCCCCCAAATGCAACACCTTTTAAACATGGAAATGAAGATTCAGACTTGAGACTTTCAGGGAAATGTATATTCTAAGTAACATTTCCAAATGTGGAAAATATTACATTTAGGCATAATAGTAATGGATGGCTCTGTCTTATATGCTCAGCAACTTATAGTAGAAGTCATTTGGCTACATTATCCCACTTAAGTCTCACAACATCTCAAGGAGATTCAAAATGTATAAATTAGAAATATGAGGTATGAAGAATGAAGAGAAACAGATGTTTGTTTTTGTACAATATGTGTTATTTCCTATACTCTTTACTTATGTTATCTCTACCAATATTCACAGCAGATGGAGAAATCAAGGAGTCAGAAAAGCTAAGTAACATGCCCAAGACTGTAAATATAGTATGTGGTAGCATTAAGACAAACTCCAGCACTGACATTGTGGCATAGCGTGTAAAGCTGCCACCTGCGATACCAGCATACCAGTTCATGTCCCGGCTGCCTCACTTCCTGTCCAGCTCCCTGCTAATAGCTTGGGGAAAGCAGTAGAAAATGGCCCAAGTGCTTGGGTTCCTGAAACCATGTAGGAGACCTGGATGAAGCTCCTGTCTCTTGGCTTCGGCTTGACCCAGTGCTGGTCATTGCAGCCATTTGGGGAGTGAACCATTGGGTAGAAGAAAAACTCTTCCCTCCTCTGTCTCTCTGTGTGTGCATCTCCCTCTCTCTTTCCGTAACTCTGACTCTCAAAACAATAGATAATTCTTTAATTAAAAAAGGCTTAAGTTCCTATGTTCATTTTTTCCTTATTTCCACTATCTTGGTCACATCATCCCCTTAGTTTTTAAGATTCAAAATCATAATATCTTTCAGAAACTTCATTACATCTTTATGAGTTAGGCATCATTATTTCCATCCTCAGATGAGGAAACTTAAATTCAAGTAGGTGACATGACTCACCAAAAGTAGCTAAGCACATGGTGAAAACAGAATTTGAATCCAGGTTTATGAAACTCTAACGTACGTGCTTGTTTTACTACAAACTACATACCTAACCCCAATGCGTATGCATACTCTATTACCATAGGCACCTTTAGGGTTGAGGACAGATGCTAGGTGGGAGAGAACATGTCACTCTCTCTTACTGGATCAGAACTACTATGCAAGACCCATTATCATGCTCATCAATATCTCTGCACATATTCAAATCCACTTTCACATACTCACCTAATACCTTCCTGACAAGCTTCTAATTTATAATATTTCAAATCATTCTAGAAAGTTAGAGCTGAAGGGAATTTGTGATCCTATTTAGATCGACTCTTTCATTTTATAGACCAAGCAAATGAGGCCTGGAAATGGGAAGGGACTTGCCCATACTCATGTGGTAAGCTTTTCACAGAGCAGAGGCTATAAAAACAATCCTCTGAATTACTTATCTAATGCTCTCTGTTGCCTCATGTGTTCTTCCTCCCTTGTGATGTTCCTCGATGCACTGGGCCATGACTTTAAACCATTCTCCCTCTAAGGAAAAAAAAAAAAAACTTTCCTTCCCTATTCCTGTCAGCTCACAATTAGAGTGTCACTACTTACCAACAATACTCCATGATTCTCTGCAGAAACCGTATTCTCCTTTAACTCATATCCCCTTCACTCTGTTTTCAATAAACTTAAAATAACTTTATAACTTAATTCCTTAGAATTTTGAGCAACATATGGCTGGCTTTGTGACATAGTGTGTTATGTCACCACTTGTGATGCCAGCAACCCATATTAGAATGCTGGTTTGAGTTGTACCTGCTCTGCTTCTGATCTGACTTCCTGCTAATGTGCCTGGGACAGCAGTAGAAGATGGCCCAAGTACTTGGGCCCCTAACACCAATATGGGAGAACCAGAAGCTGTTAGCCTCTGTCTGAACCAGTCCCAGCTGTTGCAGACATTTGGAGAGTGAACCAGCAGATGGAAGACCTCTTTCTCAAATATGTGTGTCCCCCTGTCTCTGTCACTCTGCCTTTCAAATAAATGAAAGAAACCTTTAAAAATATGGCAGCTTAAAAGACAGCTATCTTTCCCTAGGCTACCTCATGTTCAAAACGGGGAAGATTAAACCCAGAGAGAAGTGCCTAAGGATACCCAGAAAGTTAATGGCAGAGACAGGAAAGAATCAGGGTCTTTTGACTTCTAATCTAATGTTTCATCCTTTATACCAAATGCCTCACCTAACAGATCTATCATATGACAGAAGACTAGCTTCCTGTTGACCATTAGTGACATCTGCCTCCTACACCCCAAAAATAAGAAATGTTGAATCTTACCTTGTAAATGACTGTTCACTTGACAGCTAACTAACCATGTGCCAGGTACCTGGGGCACCATCTCAGCAGTCACAAAGGTGGCTGGAAAGATGTGAGCCACATCAGTACGGTGTCCACGGGTGGTCAGCATCTGTCCATGGAAGAAAACTGTGTGGACATCTACTTCATTGCCCATGCCAAACAAGTGCCAGGCCACACGCTTCTGAGCACACATACTCAGATCTGGTAAGTTCCCAAAGACAAAGCCATTGATTGCTGCAAAAGAAAATAATCAAAGTTAGGAAATGACAGCACAGTGAGAAAAGTCTTACCATCTGACACTAAAGGTAGGTAGCATTTATATGAGGTTTTAAAGAGCACACTGTCCTGACTCTGTGCATTATCTCATTTAAATCTTACAAACATCTCTGTGAAATAGGTAGATATTATTTGTCTCACTCAAAAGAAAGAGAGAACCAAGGCACAGAGAGGTGAAGCTATTTCTCTTTGAAGACCACCAAGCTATTAAGTGATAGCACAAATATTCCAAATCAGCAATCTGTGTAAGTTGTCTAGGTAACAGAGTTATTTTGCAAGCTATTTATTACTTTCCAGCTAGTTTCCTTCTGAAATTTGCACTGGACAAGTGTCAAATCAACTGACAACTAACATGACCATTATAATCAATTGGCATAAAACTCAAGAGGAATTTGAACAGCCCAATCCATCACTTACAACTTTCTTCTGAGTTTTTACCTACTCTTGGGAATGTCTGACTTTCAGCCCACCCCTGTTGCCAAAAGTAAGCAAATCATTTCCTTCATTAAACAAAAACAAAATAAGCTGGGCTATGGCACAGCAGGTTAAACAGTCACATGGGATACTGGTATCCCATATCAGAGTACCTGGTTCAAGTTCCAGCTACTCTGCTTACAATCCAGTTACTTGATAATGCACCTAGGAAGCAGTGAACAATGACCCAAGAACTTGGGCCCCTACCACCTACATGGGAGACTTGGATGGAGTTCCTGAATCTGGCTTTGGCCTGGCCTAGCCCTCACTGTTGTAGGTATTTGTGAACCAACAGATGGAATATTCTCTCACTCTCTCTCAGTCTCTCTCTCGTTCTTCCTCCCTCCATTCCTTCCCTCCTTCCCTCTCAAATAAATGAATATATAAATAAATTTTTAAAATAAACTTCTTTCTATTCCTAAAATCAATTCTCCATTCATACTTCAGGGATTTGGGGCCTTTAGTTTGTGTTCTGTTTTGTTTGTTTGCTTACTTTTATTCACTTACCTGAGAGGGAGAAAGAACACTCCTACCCACTGGTTCACTGCCCAAATGCCCACAACTGATAGGGCTGGGCTGGTCCAAAGTTGGTAACCAGGAATTCACATGTCAGGAACCCAGCTGCTTGAGCCAGCAGCATTAGGACCTGGAATCAGGAGCTGGATTTGGGAATTGAATCCCAATACTCAGACACTGGACAGGGTATCTTAACCAGTACCTTAATTGCTATATAAAATACTCACTTCTAGCTTGTTTTAATTTAATTATAAATAAATGTCCTTATAGATATCAGACTACAGTAGAATGAGAGATACATATGAAGCAGCTTGAAAGCTACCATTTTTCTCCATAAAATGGATAATTTGTCCAGCTTCAATCCTTTTCAAACAAAGTAATGTTGACTCATTATACAACCTGCACCAAAGGAACTAAACATGTGGAATATGATTTTGGAGTCAACAACCCGAGCTATTTATTCCCCATTATGAAGCATGATAACTTATAACAAGAGCAAAGCCTACACAGTCAAAGATATCACAGCTAGAATTTCAGCTGTGCAATTTCTGTTGCGCATTTTAGGAGCATCAGTTCCTCACAGGTAAAATAGGGAAAAGCCACCTATTACTCCTGGTCCTTGTGAGGATTAAAAGGGACCAAGTATATGAAAACACCCACCAAATACGAAGCCCAGCGGAGACCCTGGACCTCTTGAAACGTGACCCCCTCCTCCCAGCTCACCGTGCATCCTGTTGCTCTCCTGAAAGCCTTCATCTTCTTTATCCACTGAGGCAGGGCTTGAGCAGTAAGTGGCAATGTTCTCATCAAGATGCCAGCTAAGGTTTTCATCCACCACACTGAAGAGCAGAAAGAAATTTTGGTCCACATCCTGCCGCTGTGGAGGGGAGTTCCCATCCAGGGTTCCTAGGAAAAGGAAGAAAGACGCACATCAGAATCTCCTTTCCTTGGTGACAGCAAACTGCAAGGGGAATTCACAAGAAAAGAATAGGAATAGAGAGGGCCTAAAGAGTAGGAGAGCAACAGAAAAGCAAATATAGCTTTGTGGGGCTAATTTCCATTTGCAAAGTCCCCAGGTAAAACCACTAATTCAGTTGAACCCAGGACATGAGGGTGGGATACATGAGATCTGGACCTAGGACTTGAAGGTGGGATACATAAGATCTAGAGTAATTCTGTTCCACTATCCTTGCCTATGTCTTTGATCAGGGCCCGAACCTGACTATATTCCTTAACACCCTGATTGTCAGACCTAACTATTCCTTAAGCACATTCTATTCCCAAGCAAGTCCTTAAACCTCCACAAATCTTGAACTCACACTCTCAATCTTACTCATACCTGAACCCTGAGCTTTTGCCATATACCTTACTGCAGTGTGATATGACTCCCATCATGACTATTTTGGGTTTTAAAAGTAAAAAAAGATGGGCCGGCACCGTGGCGCAGTGGGTTAATCCTCTGCCTGCAGCGCCAGCATCCCATTTGGGCACCAGTTCAAGACCCAGCTGCTCCACTTCCAATCCAGCTCTCTGCTATGGCCTGGGAAAGCAATGGAAGATGGTCCAGGTCCTTGGGCCCCTGCACCCGCATGGGAGACCAGGAGCAAGCACCTGACTCCTGGCTTCAGATCAGCACAGCTCCAGCCATTGCTGCCATTTGGGGAGTGAACCAGCGGAGAGAGGACCTTTCTCTCTGTATCTCCCTCTCTCTGTCCATAGCTCTACCTCTCAAATAAATAAATAAAATCTTTTTAAAAAGTTAAAAAAGAAAAAAAAATTGGGAAGATAGAAAAGTGGGTTTGGTTCTGTTTTTTTGTTGTTGTTGTTGTTTTGTTTGTTTGTTTGTTTTTTAGAAAAAGAAGTAATCATGGGACAAGCATTGTGGCGTTGCAAGTTAAGCCACCACCTGTGATGCCAGCATCCCATATGGGTGACAGCTGAGTCCTTGCTGCTGTACTTCTGGTCTGGCTCCCTGCTGGTGTGCCCAGGAAAGCAGTGGAGGATGGCCCATGTCCTTGGAACCTAGCACCCATGTGGGAAGCCAAAGTACCTACACTGAGCTTCATATTTGACGAGTGTTTTCATATACTTGGTCCTTTTTAATCCTCGCAAGGATCAAGAGTAATAGGTGGCACCCCAGATGAAGCTCCTGGCTCCTGGCTCCTGACTTCTGCCTGGCTCAGCCCCAGCTATTGCACACATTTGGGGAGTGAACCAGTGTATGGAAGATCTCTCTGTCTCTCCCTCTCTCTCTCTCTCTCTGTGTAACTCTGCCTTTTCAAATAAATAAAATAAGTCTTTAAAAAAGATAAAAACGTAACAAAATTGAAAAAAATCATGGAAAAGAAGTTTGTCAGGGTTTATTCCTGCTAATAAACAAGGGTGCTGAATTGACACTCCTCAAGCTGCTGCCCAATATCTAAGTGGTTCAACTGTATCACTACTTCCTCCAGATGTCCCAAACTGTATCTCATAACTCCTCCTCAGGCCTTGTACCTCTTTTACAGGTTATGAGGGGTCCAATGAGACCAGTGGCAATATCTCGTGGAGCGTCTACATGAGAATGGTAAATCCAAGTGAGGCATGCTGGGTCAGCATCAGTGGGTGCATGGCCTTCTGGAATAGTCCAATTGTACACATGGCTGCCTCCCGGAGGCACTGAGTCATCAGCTTTCAGATGCCCAGAGGAGCCATCTGGGTAGAGGGAGCCTGGAAAATGAAATGGCACATTACCAGTAGCAGGGTAAGTGACACTGTGGAAGATATAGAAGCCGAGATAGAACCTGATTTGGGATTACCTATGTCCAATCTTGTGGAATGTGGAGTTCTGAGATCTAACAGAGTGTTCCTTACAACCTAAAGAAGGCACAGATTCAGGTAACACTTAATCAAAGAACCCCAGACCTCATGGGAATAGTTGATGAAGGGGAAAAGCTGTGACAAAGGAAAATACTTCTTAGTCTGGTCTAGTGGATCCCTATGGCAAAGCTGGTACCTTGGAAGCCCAGGACAAAACAGAAATTTCTCCTTTTTAGGACTCACTTCTGGGGAAAAAAAGGCAATTACAGAATTTTAACCTAATGGCAGCCTAGTGGTTATTTGGTCCATACCACCCCCCACCCATTGTATAGAATAGAAACTTGAGGAATAGTGACTTGCCAAGGTCATATAAGGAGTTAGTGGCCAAACCAGTATCTTCTGACTTTCCTCTCTAATATCCTCACTCACTGTTTTCACTATTATAGGTCATCAGCACTGAGGTAGTGTGAGATACAAATGAAGAAACTGAACTCATGCTTAAAAAAAGAAAATGGAATTTTCAGAAGACTGTGGCACTAGAACAACACCCACCGACATTCAAAGCATCCTTGTCTCTTTTCAGAGCATGTTCAACTATTCTATGGAAGTGTCATTCAAGAACCTCCTTATAACAAAATTTAAGGATGCATCTTCACATTCCTGGTAGGTAATCTGAGGCCCAAAGAGGGACAGTGACTCGCCCAAGTCAGACAGTGCCATGAATAACAGCCATTTTTTTACCCTCAGGAGAGTAGGTGTCACCTTAGATCATGATGGAAAAAGGGAGCAGGCATGGAGGTTAAGCTGCCTCTTGGGACACCTGCATCCCATATCAGAGTGTCAATTTGAGTTCCAGCTTCCCTGTTTCAGATTGAGCTTCCTGCCACTGCACCTAGGAAGCAGCAGATGATGGTCCAAGTACTTGGGCCCCTGCCACCCACGTAGGAGACCCAGATGGAATTTCTGGCTTCTGCATTCAGCCTGACTCAGCCCTGCATGTTTCAGTCATTTGGGGAGTGAACCAGCAAATGCGGGATCTCTCTAAATAAATAAAAATAAATAAATAAATAAATCTCTTAGAAAATTATGTTTGTTGGGAATGGGAGAAAGATCGATTTACCTTCTGAGTCCTTCTCATAGAAAACGCCATGGGGATGGATGGTATAGGGACGTGTGGCAAAATTCTTCAGATGGATCAGAATGACATCCCCCACCTCAGCCTGCAACACTGGCCCCAGGAAACCCAACCAGGCAGGCTGAGCCACTTCATCCATGTATGAATCATCCTTGTATTCCTTATAGACAGTCTTTTTGTAGCTTCTCCCTATCCGATTCTTGTCAGATTTAAGGAAGCTGGAAGCTACCCTGGGAAAGAAGAAAAGAGACAGTCACACCCTTGCTACCATCTTCAGCCTCCAGAAGTATCTTTTCCAGAGGTAGGTGACAAAAAGTTGTCCATTTTTGTTTAGAACCAAACAAAAGGAAATTGGATTGTACTGATCGGAACATGGAGGTTTAGGTAATCTGGCAGATAATAACAAGTAGTAAGTTGAAGTGCATGGAATTGCTTATTTTTAACCATTTCTAACCAACAAAAAAAGGTAAATTCACATTATTCAAACTAATATACAATAATAGAAAACTAACTGTAGACTGATTTAGCATCATTCTGCTATATATCGCAGGCATTATAGTATAGAGTTTATGACCACAGCTCTGGAGACAGGCCAAGTAGATTAAGCGCCATCTCTGCCACTTCCAAATTTGTGGGACGTTAAGCAAGTTACTTAATTTATCTGTGCATAATTTCACTATCTCTAAAATGGAGTTAATCACAGTCTCTAAGTCAAAAGTTTGTGTTGCTAACTAAAGATTTTAGGACAGTGCCTGACAAATTGTAAAAGCTCAATAAATGATGGCTATTACTTCAAAGTGTTAAGGATGAGGGATAATGAATTTATTCCCTCGAGGGCAGTTTTAACACAAGGACTTTGAGACTCCAAAATTCGATGGATAGTTTGTGTTAAAAAATATAGAATTGGGTGGGTATCTTGGCACAGTGCCCCCATTCCATATAAGAGTACTTAGGTTCAAGTCCCATCTCTGCTTCTGATGCAGCTCCCTGCTGATGCACACATTGGGAGGCAGTAGGTAACAGCTCAAGTACCTGGGTCCCTGCCACCCACATGGGAGACCTGGACTGAGTCCTTGGCTCCTTCTTTCAAACTGGCCTAGCTTGGAAGCTATAAGCGTTTGGGGAGTAAATCCACAGATGAAAAAATCTCTCTTTCTCTCCCTCCCTCCCCCACCTCTGTGTGTGTGTGTGTGTGTGTGTTTGTGTGTCACCTTGCCTTTCAAATGAATAAAAGTTGATAAGCAGAACTTTAAAAAAGACATCTGTTTTTCATATTATAATCCTTCCTAGAAAATTCAGAAATGTTGCAGTCAATTTTGGAAAATGCTGAGGGTTTTGGAGACATAAAGTGAATCACAGTTGCAAGAGATTCTTTAACACATTCGTTTATATCTGTGGAGCAATTGTCTATTTAGAGGATTGAAAAAGATTAATTCTATGGGATCAATGGGAGGCAAAACAGTGATAAGCATATTAGCTTTGCCCACAGATTTGCAGCTACAAATCCTATTTCTTTCATTTATAGCTGCTGGACTTCAGCAAGTCAGTAGACCTCCCTGATCCTGTTTTCTCATCTATAAAACGAGGATACTCATACTCTCCTCCCAGCGTTTTTGTGAAAATTAAGAAAAAGTTTATAAATTTATAGTATGGTGTCTGCCACAAAATGTTACATAATTTTGATAGCTATTATGGTTAGTTCCTGGATTCTAAGGCTTATATTATTTTTTTTTGTATTTTCAAATAGCTGAAATCAGTACAGTTCCACTGACCTGTAGGAACATAGTTCTACTGCACACATTTTAAAAAACCTGTATATATTTAATCTTTTATTTTTAAAGCCAAAAAACCATTACTAATTCAGTTCAGTATTGTGGATATTATCTTAGAATCGAGGAAATATGAATTGTCTTTAGCACTGTAAACATGCTGAGGCACCTCAGGTGGAAAAGCAGACTCCAGATGGGCTGCTGGCTTCTGGGTCATCTTGCTCTCTTCCCAGGAAACCTGGCCCCTGGGAGGCTCAGAGAGGTCACGAGTTAGCTGCCACCATTTCCAGGGAAAGAAGAGACTTCTTGACCTTAAGGTTGCCCCCCACTCCCAACTCCAGCTGTAATATCACAGCAGATGAAACATACGTGTCACTCTCCAGAGACTCATTTGTGATGACGTTCCTTCCTTCAGGGGCATAGTTCCACTGTAAGTCCCGGATGCCCAAGTAGTAGACTCGAGTGGCCCCATCAGTCTGTTGGGGCCATAAGGATTGCACGAACAGCAGAGCCCAGAGGAGCTGGCCTGGCTCCATGGCCCACATCACTCTGGGATACGAGCAAATGAAAGCTGCTGGTGTGGAAGGAAGAGAACAAATAGGCTTTTCGTGTATCTAGAAAGCTGAAGAGAAAAGAGCCAGATTCAGTAACTAAGAAGCCAAAACCAGGTTAGCTCAGTTTTTCTGCCTTACCTGATTCCTTTTAGTTCAACAGATGTCCAATGATTTCTACACATCAGACTTTGGAAAGCAAAGTTATCTATAACGTTGATCTCTGAATGCAGTTGGTTCAATGGTATAGACGGAAAAACGTATTATGTCCCTCAAATCAGGAAAAAGGCATCTGAAACCTGATTGAGCCACTGATTCACTCATTGCTAAATAAAGTCACTATTTCTCCCTCTGCCTCGGTTTTCCCATAGACAAAAGGGAAAAACACATTGTTACCACTTCCCATCATCTATAAATTGTGTTTAAAAATAAAAAAAGAATACATCAAAAGATGTTTAATAGAATATTTGTAGACCCGAATGGAAATAGCCAAAACATTCATGAACAATAGAATGAATGAGTAAATTGCATTTTATTGATACAATAGAATTCTATATGGCAATAATAATGAACAGCTCTAAACTGCACATAACAATATGAGTGACCTTCACAGGTATAATGTTGCAGAAAGAAAATGGACACAAAATCACTGTGTGATTTCATTTATGTAAAATATAATATCAGTCGGCCAGCACCACAGCTCACTAAGCTAATCCTCCGCCTTGCAGCGCCAGCACACCGGGTTCTAGTCCCGGTCGGGGCGCCAGATTCTGTCCCGGTTGCCCCTCTTCCAGGCCAGCTCTCTGCTGTGGCCAGGGAGTGCAGTGGAGGATGGCCCAAGTGCTTGGGCCCTGCACCCCATGGGAGACCAGGATAAGTACCTGGCTCCTGCCATCGGATCAGCGCGGTGCGCCGGCCGCAGCGCGCCGGCCGCGGCGGCCATTGGAGGGTGAACCAACGGCAAAGGAAGACCTTTCTCTCTGTCTCTCTCTCTCACTGTCCACTCTGCCTGTCAAAAAAATAAAAATAAAAAAATAGTAATCTATGCTGTTAGAAGTGAGGATAGTATTTGTGGGGAGCAATCCGGACTAGACTAAGTTACTCGAATTAAGACTTATTCTATGCATCTGCTCTCCCACAATATGGCGCTGGGAGAGAAGTAAACAGCTTCCGCACAGCTGCCTCCAGTTCAACCAATTAACTGTAGGACTTGCTCCTGATTGGAGAGCAGCGTACTCGGCGTATGGGCAGCCGAGTTGGGATTGGCGGAGGAGGACTATAAAGGAGGAGAGAGACGGCATGCACGAGGAACATCTATGGGGAACATCTAAGGGAACCCGTGCAGCCCCCGAGAAAGCCGGCCGGCGGTGTGCCGCTCCCCTGCGGAAGTGGGGAATGTGGCCAGGGGGAACTGCCCTTCCACGGAGGTGGAAGGGATAGTAGCCAACCCGGGAAGAACCAGCAGCAAACCCGGGGAGGGCCGAGCAGACGAAAGAACAGCGCAGGGTCCTGTGTTGCTCCTCCACGAAGAGGGGGAGCGACATAATGGTGCCGTGACTCGGATATGAAGCCTAGGCAGGGCTTAGTGTCGTTCCTCCACGAAGAGGGGGAGCGACAGTATTTGCTCTTGAAGTAGGGATCAGCAACTGGGAAATGAAGAGGAGGAAGGTTTCTAGGTAACATTCTGTCTCTTGACTTACATACTAGGTACCTAGATGTGTTCAATTTGTGCAAATACATTGACATATAAATACTATTTGTGCATTTTTGTGTGTATACTATATTTCAAAGGAATGTGTAAAATAATGCAAAAAAATAAGAATATATAAAAGAAACATTTTGGACTCAGAAAAAAAAAGTTCTGCACATGTTCTCAAGGCTATGCACAATCTCATTTCGTGGGTCTAATGCTGAGTCAGAATCATACCCAAGCCTCTAGCCTCTCATTTAAGTGCATAAGCCAATAGGTCAAACATCTTGGTACTGATATGAGGTGTTCAGTCATTCCATACACAGCTGCGGTCAAACCCAGGAACACAGACACCATCACATAAGCACAATCTACATGCATTTGTATACTAAGCACACACGATCTTACTTAGAAGCAGAGATGCACACATTTGTCTCCACATATAGAAGCACAAAGTCACACGGAGCATTAGTCACCTTCAGAATAAGAAGAAGGAGGGCTGGTGCTGTGGCTCACTAGGCTAATCCTCCCGCCTGCGGCACTGGCACACCAGGTTCTAGGCCCAGTCGGGGCACCGGATTCTGTCCCGGTTGCCCCTCTTTCAGGCCAGCTCTCTGCTATGGCCCGGGAGTGCAGTGGAGGATGGCCCAAGTGCTTGGGCCCTGCACCCCATGGGAGACCAGGAGAAGCACCTGGCTCCTGGCTTCGGATCAGTGCGATGCACTGTTGCAGAAGCCATTGGAGGGTGAACCAACGGCAAAGGAAGGCCTTTCTCTCTGCCTCTCTCTCTCACTGTCCACTCTGCCTGTCAAAAAAAATAAATCAATATTTATTGTGTTTATGGTGCTGATGTTCTAAGTGTTTTTGCACAGATTAAATCATTTAATCCTCACAAGCACCCTATAAAGTAGATGCCACGTAATCCCCATGTTACAGTGTAGAAACTGCAAAATAGAGGTATAAAAGAATTTACCCAAAGACAACTAGTTAATTATCAGTTGGGATTTGAGCCCATGAAATATGACTTTGACATCAATAATCTAAATCACCATTTCCATTTTACCTCTCACAAAAACATGCTACACACCTACATGTGTATGCACAGAGAGCATGTATGCGCTCATACCTATAGCCACATCTAGGACAAAGGTCATACACTCTGAAACATACAATACATGTGATTATGATTACTTCAGCAGCAGACATGCAGGCTCACATAGGCAGAGATAAACCCAATCGACTGCATTCACAATAATGGTAATAATGATGATGATGATGATGATGATGATGATGATGATGGCTATCATTCATTGTTAGATTACTGCATGCTAAATATCATGTTTGATGTTTTATGTAAATCATTCACTAAATCTTCAACCTATGTACATAAAATAGGGACTATTAGTCAAAAACAGAAATTCAAAGATACAAACTCATGTGAGGATTAAGAAATCCCCCAGATAATTACCCTGATTAAGAAATGGACTTTTGAACTTTGTACAAACTCTAGTCCACTGCATACACTAAAATTACCCAAGTATTAATCTTTAGTCTCCATATCAGATTTTGCAGAGGCCTTTGATATAAGGAAAGACCTTTCAGGATTTTCTTTTCTTCCTTTTTTTTTTTTTTTGACAGGCAGAGTTAGACAGTGAGAGACAGAGAGGAGAATGGTCTTCCTTCCATTGGTTCACCCCACAAATGGCCACTACAGCCGGTGTACTGTGCTGATCCAAAGCCAGGAGTCAGGTGCCTCCTCCTGGTCTCCCATGCGGGTGCAGGGGCCCAAGCACCTGGGCCATCCTCCATTGCCTTCCCGGGCCACAGCAGAGAGCTGGACTGGAAGAGGAGCAACTGGGACAGAACCAGCGCCCCAACTGGGACTAGAACCCGGGGTGCTGGCGCCGCAGGCAGAGGATTAGCCTAGTGAGCCGCGGCTGGGGGGATTTTTTTTCTAAAACCTGGTCTTCCCACTGACCAATTGTGTAGTTTTAAATACTAGTTAATGAAACTGAATCTATTTCCTCATATGTAAATTAGGTATAATAATATCAGCCTTAGAGAAAGAAATCAGAAAACTTACATGAAAGGACCCCTGTGCTTGGAAAAATGGAAGATCATAATTGCTGGTGTTCTTCCTTTTCTTTCGCCTTCCTAGATACAGTTTGGTAATTTATCCTTACTCTCTCCAATACACCATACTTTCTATATTTCTACTGTGCTAGCTAATTTAAGTCCCAATTACTCCAGAAGTCAGCTATACCCTCTTCCATATAACTTTCCTCTGAAGAACTACATACTCTCTATAACACTCAATTGGATCGAGTCAATTTTTGTATCATTGTTATCTTTCTGTTTCATGAGTTGCTTCCTGAACTTTCTTTATTTCACAGATTGGACTATAAATTCAATTGATGCCAGTAGTTGGGCCATAACAACTGTTGGTAGAGTGACATAAAGTGGCACAAACCTTCATTTTCCCATCAGTTGGCCCCAGTTCAACTTCTGCCACTGGCTCAAAGATTGACTCTGGGAAAGTTTCTTTACCTTAGTGACCCTCCGTTTCCCCATCTATAAGATATGGGACTACACAGAGCTGAACTATATAATTCTAACCATTGGAGAGTCATGAACATTGATAATGAAATGAGCAAAAACAAAATAAAAAAAATTATTTATAAACAGAATTCAAAAAGTCCTTTCAGCTCTCGCATGCTGCCAATACTCACATTCAATGGTGAAACACAGGTAAATTCACATGATCTACATAAAATATAATATATATAGTCACACAAATAACCATGACTCAGAACCCTCAACAGAGAGGGTGGGTCCTTGCTTCACTGCAAATGTGAATGCAACCTGGACCTCCTGCAAGCTCCCTTCACAGAGAGGTGTCAGCAAGGCAGTTGTGACTTGAACTCACTTATCTGAAGAGAAACCTGTCCCAGATAAGAGCTCTACAATTGGAGAAGCACATGGTAAACTTGGAAATGTTCCCAGCAGAAACTAATATAGACCTTCAGCATACAATGAACAAGCACTAAACCATGGTGACTAATAGTTCAAAGGCCTTAGACAATAGAACATGAGAAAAAATTCACCTAACATTTGCTTAGAAGTTTCCACTATACAATGTGTTTTTCATATCAACCATCTTATTTACTTCTCAAAAAATAACTCTTGTAAAACAGGGATCACTTTCCAAATGTTGCATCCGAAGTACAGGCTTTGGAATCAAACTACCTAAATGAATCCTAGTTGTACTTTTCCTAGCTGTGTGGCTTAGGAAAGTACTTCATTTCTCTACTCAGTGTATTCATCTTTAGAATGGAATTAGGACTTAGAGTTGTGGTGAGGATTAAATGAATTAAGATCTGTAAGTGTGTAAAACACAAATAAGAGCTTAAGTGCACAAGTGATCAAAACGTATGGGTGGCTATTATCACTATGGATGAGTTAACAGCTTTAGAAATGAAACTTGACAGGATCACAAAGACTTGCCATTTTCTGGCTAACCACAAACATGAACACACTTATCAATTCCCACATACAGTGATGCATACGAAGCATACAGGCACATGTGCATGGGTATGGGACTGCACACACCCCAGGCTGAGATTTTCTCTCCTTGGAAGCAGTAGAATGTAACACAAAGAACCAGGGCTTTTGAATAAGACAAATTTAGGTTTGAGTACTGTTCTAAGTTGTATTTAATTGAGTTAATAGTATATACCATCTGGGACTTAATAGGCATCTGATAAATATTAGTTTCCCTTCTTTACCACTACTGATTAACTTTCTTTCCTCCCAAAAGCTGAATTTGAAGCAATGATCATGTTTAATTTTTTTTCACATACTATAAAAACAGAAGCAGTGAAGAATCCATAAAATTCCATTAGAATCATTTGGATATTTCATGGTAAAATGGAAATAGTTAAGGCACCAGAAAAAAATAGATTCTGGGTGTGGAGTCCTCATTACTTGATCCTATGACCTTAACATCCTGAGCATCAGTTTCCTTATCTCCTAAATGTGGATAGTCTGCCTTGGGCTCCTCACCTGTTTGTTATGAAGTTCAAATGAGATGAAAGATGTGAAAGCCCTGTGTAAACTTTTCACTTCAACAAGAATACTTTTCCCTTAGCACAGTCCACATAAAAAAGCTAGTCTGATGAGGCAAAAGAAAAGCATAAGAGAAAGAAATGAAAAGTAAAGTGGGCAAGAGTCCTGGGTTAAAGTTAAAAAGAAATCCTTAAAAGCAAATAGGAAGGAAGAAGGACGAGCATTGAAAGGAGGGAAAAGATACTTAAACACCATTTCCTTAACATACGCTGATACCTTGCCCCAACCTGGGAAGAATCAAGCCAGTATCAAGTCATTCCTCCCACCTTTACCTTACCTGCCTATCACTACAGTGTTACCTAGATCTGGTCCACATGATCCATGGCAATTTGCATTGTTGTTTTCCCTGGAATCTGCAAGTTATTCTTTTAATGTTACAATGTCTTTTGTCTCTCACCACCACCATCACCACCACTACCACCACCACCACCATCTCCCTTTCTGAGTTAGACTAGACTGGGCTGAACAGGCTCATCCTAGACAAGAATCACTCAACTAAATAAGGAAATGCTGAGCTATCCTTGGAGTCCTGTCTCCCATCTCTTAACAGCCTTCCTACAGAACCCTCAAACAGGATTCATCTCTTGGTCCTCTGCTCTCTTAACTCTGTGTGGCTTTTTCTTCACCCCATGATAAGAAAGTATACTAATTTCAGGTTAAAGACTTCGATCTAAAACCCATGTCTTTGTAGTCATAGACATGTGACTTTAAATAAATCATTTTCACCTATTTGAGTCTAAGCTTTCTTATTCCAAAAAAAAAAAGAATGAAGTTGAT
Organism: Oryctolagus cuniculus; assembly: GCF_964237555.1. NCBI lineage: Eukaryota > Metazoa > Chordata > Mammalia > Lagomorpha > Leporidae > Oryctolagus > Oryctolagus cuniculus. Next base: position 46,064,628 of record NC_091453.1, on the reverse strand, counting down.
TTCACATGATTGTTTTGAGGTTCAAACAAAAGGTAATGGATATTTAAACCCTAGCAAAGGGCATGCTTGCCATGTGATACTCATTACTGAAAAAATTGAATGCATTTTAGATTCAAAAATACATAAAACTTCTAGAAACCATCTTTCCCACCACACCGCACCCCTACCCTGTTGTGAAATCTGGCAAATTGAGACCAGAGAGGTGAAGGGGGTTGTTCAGAGTCATGCAGCCAGTTACTGGCAAAACCTGAATTTGAATCCACATTTTCTAAAAGATTCCTCTTATTTAGACGCCAAGAACAAAAATACAATTCCAATGCTTAGCTTAGTTTAGTTATCATTAATTGAACTGCTCAGTGCCAATCTGGTTTCAAAATATGAAACCAAGCATGGTTGTTTTAAAGTGTTTTACCTTTCCTTTTATGTAGTCCTCAGATCTATCACCTCAGTAACCACCCCCAACCTGTGCAACAGAAAATAAGCAGGCGGTTTTGACAGGAAAATGAACTACCTATTCTCTATGAGTCCAGGATTGTCACTGAAAAACAGTCAACCCAGTGTGGCCCTGGCCATTTTGGCGAGAGAAACAAAAGGAGTCTATTGTCTGCTCTAACTTTCACACCCAGCCAAACTTCCTCCAACTTTTAGGCCACTGACTTTCTCTCCCAGTAGCTGATGATTTCCCTACATCCAGCTGAATGAAAGTATTTGCAAAAGAAGGCATGTGAGGTAAAGTTTGGAAAGAGAGAAAAGAAATCTTACCTTTGCTAGAGAAAACCCTTCCATATTCATGTCAGCGGCCCATTGATGCTGAACTGCAGACCCCAGTCTGAGCCTGCCAGCCCTGCTCAGTCAGTATCCTGGGTTACAGGGCCTTTCTCGTAAATTAAGTCCAGGCCTCTAATTTGGCGGGGTTACTGGGGTGGAAGGGTGGGGGAGGGGCAGTGTTAGGTGCCCTTTTTTGCAGGAGCTAAACTACTGGAATGTCCTGTTCCAGCCGGTTTGGTACAAAACCCGGGATGGTTCTTTGACTATATCCCGGTGTTTTCCAAATCCTGGTTAGGATCTCAGGAGGGATTACAAGGGGGTGGGCTGCACTTCTATTATTGCAGCGCTGCTAGTTGGCTTTTGCTGAAACAGCGAAGAAAATGCATTGTCTGTGTAGCCAGTCAAAACTCACAGGCGGATTCCAATAGCCCCATTTAAGAAACAGGCCCTTTGCGAGGGTTACTAGATGTGGAAAAAGCCTCAATCGATCCCCACTCTTTCCCTTCTTGCTCTGAAGCGCAATGATCCACCCTGCCTGTTGTTCTGAGGTCATGGCTTTTTGGTAACAGATAAAAACAAATCTGGCAAGAAGACAAAAAGCTTTTCGCTCTACATGCCAGGCCCTATGTTAACCACTTTACATGCATGCTTTCATTTAAGTCTCAGGAATTGTCCTGTGACTTGGGTAGTCTAATTCTCTATAGAGCTGAGAAAACCCAGGCTCCGGGGATAGAGATAACTTGTTTAAGGTCACACACTTAGGAAGTAAGAGAAGGGGATTGTGTTAGGGCTGTAGACTCAGCCAGGACACTGCCACACTGTGCTGCTGCAGGGAGAAACAGGGAGCCCTTTTTGAGGTGAAGGGAGAGACTTTTCATTTACGGAGTGCCCACTATCCACCAGTCACTGAAAGATATTTAAATATACACTAACTCTGCTGCTCTCATGTCTTACACATCCTAAAGTGAAATCCGAGGACTATATTCACAACATTTCCCTTCTGAGAAAACAAATGCGGCTAGCAGACAGCCTGCATGAACTGAAGTCAATAGCTTAAAGAGGAAGAAAACAGAAAAAAAATGCATTTTTCTGAAAAAAAAGAAAGCAAAATGGGTCCCCAAAAATTAAGGGTAAAACTGGAGTCTGAATTTGTTTAAAGCCAAAGGCCCTCCCCAGTCATGCTAAAATGGGAGGGCGATGAAAAAAATCACTGGCCTGAGTCAAGCGACCTAAGTGCCCAACCCACTTGCTCTGGGGATAATCAGCTATGTAGCTTTGTTACAGCCCCTTCTCTCTTCTGAGGCTCATTCCACTTGTACAGTGAGGGTCTCGAACATTCTTAGCTCTGTAAATGTATATACCTGAGAGTCTATGTAGAAGGCACATTCCAGATATTAACAATGGAAGAGAAAGAGGTTTCAAAGATGCAAAGTGTAAGGGGGGGAATGTGGTAATCCATGAAGATACTGTACAGAACCCCCTGCCTCTTGGCAAAGGACTGCATCTGCCCACCAGACCCCGATACAGGAAGGAGACAGACAGGTATAAGAGCACTTCCACCACCTGCTATTCTTACTTCGTGATGAGGAGATCTTGGCTAGCAGCAGATGCTGTTCTCCAGGCAGGCTTGAGACATTTTCCTCACCTCAGTTTCAAGTATCTGGCACAGAATCCAAGGAAGAGGGTTTTCAACAGACTGAGCTGGTAGGGCAAAGTCTAGGTCATAAACTACTAGAGGTACTCACTTAGGAGCTGCCCCACGAACTGCAGCCCAGGACGAGCCAAGTGGAAGCACCAGTAGGAAAAAGGGAGGAGCCACCAAGCTCAGCTTCCTCAGAAACGCTCAGTGGTCAAGGGAATTTAGATCAGGCCACGGCAGCACATAGGGTTATCTGCCTGGCACAGACATGGACCTTGAAGCTACATGGAGGAGGTGTGGTCCAAACCAATTAAGTTGGGATCCAAGTCCATACTCTAAGGCATTTATGACAGGGAGGGGAGGGATAAGGTCTCTTTTCTGACTCACGAAAGACAACAAGAAACAGGTCATTATAGACACACTTGAGTCAACACACAAATGAGTACAGGAGGCAGGTAGGCCAGTTTCCGGACTGGTATTAACTCATTCACCAAATTTACTGAGAGGATACAGAGTGCCCAACTTTCCTGAAAATCCTGGATACATTTCTGATGCCTTGTCCAGAGGGTCAATTAAAACACATCTCTAAGCTATCCCTGAACCGGTCTATAGACCAGATTGGCAAACATGTTCAGTAAAGATCCAGTTAGTAGACATTTTATTTGCAGAAGATATAGTTTCTGCTGTCATAACTACTCAGATCTGTGATTGTGGATCACAAAGTCTATCTATCTTCCAATAAAATATATTTACAAAAATAAGTAGCAGGCAAGATTTGACCTATGAACTGCAGCTTAACAATGTGTCCTATAGACTCTAAGTTTGCAGCATAGACATTTGGAATGTGGAATCATTATTAACAGCATGGAAACTGAAATCAAACACCTTGGACTGAAATATGAGCTCTGATATTTCCTGATTTTGTATTTTGGGAAAGTGTCTTGATTTTTCTAAACCTCAGTTTTTCATGTCTGTTAAATGGGAACAGCCTACCTACTTCACAGGAAAGTTATAGGAACCGAAATGTAAACTCAAAAACTCTCATCTCTGGAGACCTCCAATAAATGTTCGTTTCCTTCCCATCTTCCCACACTGACATTTTGTGACAGTATCAGTCTCCTAATGAAGAAAAGACTCTAGGTGATACCTTGACATAGCAGGACTAACATCTTTAACTAGGAGCCTCTGAAAGCTTTCCCTTAGCAGTCCTTAAAAGCAAGACCTCTGAGAAAAGGTGAATGTGTGAAAGGTACAGGGGTTATCCCTTGAGACCACAACTCTGAAGCCACAATCTTCTCTTCACTCCCCAGTGCCACTCCTGACCAGCAGACTCCATCATGCTTTGAAATGATTGTTGTAGGCCGGCGCCGCGGCTCACTAGGCTAATCCTCCGCCTTGCGGCGCCGGCACACCGGGTTCTAGTCCCGGTCGGGGCGCCGGATTCTGTCCCGGTTGCCCCCCTTCCAGTCCAGCTCTCTGCTGTGGCCCGGGAGTGCAGTGGAGGATGGCCCAAGTGCTTGGGCCCTGCACCCCATGGGAGACCAGGAGAGGCACCTGGCTCCTGCCATCGGATCTGCGAGGTGCGCCGGCCGCGGCGGCCATTGGAGGGTGAACCAATGGCAAAGGAAGACCTCTCTCTCTGTCTGTCTCTCTCTCACTGTCCACTCTGCCTGTCAAAAAATAAAAAAAAAAGAAATGATTGTTGTGTACTGCTGTGATGTGTGACTCTCCTGGGCTTGCTCTGGAGCACCGGACCCTGAACTCTGGTTCTTGAAATCCACGTGCTGCTTTTCTCCAGTTTCTCCAAGGCTGTGGGTCTCAAACTTAAGCGTGCACCAGGGTTTGTTGGAGGGTTCGTTAAGACACAGAGTTTCTACTGCAGCGAACCATGGGCAAGGCTCAAGCATTTGTGTTTCTAACAAAATTTCAGGTGATGTGGATGCTGCTGGTGTGAGGACCACTCCTCAAAGGGACTCTTGCTCTGAGGCTCGCCATTGCCAGCTCGCTGGCATCTTCAGACTGATCCTTGAGCTCCTAACTCCTCTGGTCTTCAGGGGTCGCTTCTGGCACTAGGTCAATATGTATTTCTTTCTGCTTCCTGGTACTCGTTCATGTGGAGTGTCCCTGTGAGTCTTCCCAGAACCTATCTGCCCACTCCCTTTGCGCCAGATCCTTCTTGCCTGCCTTGTTGAATCTACCTTTCACCTCCTATTTCAGTTAACTTGCATTCCTTTCCAGTTGCCTGCTTCGAGCTGCTCTATAGACAGTGTCAGCTCCTCCTTCCAAGTCTCTTCTACTTTCTCATTTGGCTTCCTAATGGTTAGCTCTGGGCACAGACAAGCCTGACTGGAATCTTGTCTCTGACTCTCCCTAAGACTTGCGATCCTTGGGAATTCACTGAGTTCTTGGAATCCCAGTTTTGTCATCTTTACAATCAGTCTGTGAAAACAAAATGGAAGAATGTCTGCAAAGGGGCCTAGCACAGCACTTGTCACGTAGTAAACAATCAGTAAATGTTAGTCCTTTCTTCCTCTTTATATAAGTATTTCCTCTGTTTGTACTCCAGATTCCTAGTTCCCAAGGACAACAGGAAGGTCATTAAGTAAGTTGCATGTTTTTAGTCCCCATTTTTTCTGTTCAAGAATTACCATTGTTATGGCCCAATTTACAACTCCCTTATTTCTTCCAATAAAAGTACTTTCTGGTTACACATGTAATGTGGAACTAAAAAAAAAAAAATGTTGCCAGAACACCTATCTGTTTTATAGGCAATTAAATGGTGAAAAGGTGTTCTTGACATTTAATGAATGCTTTTATACAGATGAGAAGTTAGAAGACTGGGATGTTATGTGGACAATTTGCTTAGGTAACATTTACTACAGTAAAAGGGAGAATACAGAATGGGATAAAAGCATGACTTGGCAACCAGGAGACCATGGTTTCTCCTCACTTTATAGCAAGTCTTTTCCCTTTCTGGTGGCTCAGTTTCCTTCCAGCCACAAATGGTTCATGTCATTAAGTAATTTTTTATTTTTTATTTTTTATTTTTTATTTGAAAGTCAGAGTTACAGAGAGAGAAGGAGAGGGAGAAGGAGAGAGAGAGAGAGAGAGAGAGAGAGAGAGAGAGAATATCTTCCATCCACTGGTTCACTTTCCAAATATCTGCAATGGCCAGAGAGAGAAAGAGAGAGAGAGAGAGAGAAAATATCTTCCATCCACTGGTTCACTTCCCAAATCTCTGCAATGGCCAGGGCTGGGCAAGATCAAAGCCAGGAGCCAGGAGCGTCTTCCAGGTCTCCCATGTGGGTGGCAGGGGCCCAAACACTTGGGCCATCTTCTGCTGCTTTCCCAGGCATATTAGATGGGAGCTGTATTGGAAGTGGAGCAGCTGGAACTTGAACCGGCACTTATATGAGATGCCAGGATCACAGGCAGTGGTTTAATCCACTGGACTACAACACGAGCACTATGTTAGCTAATCTAGAGACAGCTTCTATATTAAGGTGGCCCCTCCCTCTATGCTTTTGTTAGCTTTAATTCTTTTGAACTGTGTTATTCTCATCTCTTCATAAAAGTCTTTGATGAGCTTTTTTCATTCAGTCTCATCACAGTGACCAGTACATAGTAGGGGCTCAATAAATATTTATCTTTTTTGTTGTTTTGGCAGTATGTAGCTCTCTTTTGAGATCCTTTAGATGTCTAAATAAACAATTTGCTTTCTAGATAGAACAACTGCCCCTTAATTCGGTCTTTGTGGAGGAATTACCCTATTGTACTCATATTCAATCAATGCCACATCCTTTAGCTTTACTTACAGGTAGTTTTCCACTCTGTTTTCATCATCTGATGATTTCCCTCTTGTAATATTCTCCAATTGTATTTGTTTAGGATAGACAATGTTAATAACCATATCCTAATTGACTTGGTCACCACTGAGTCCCTTAGTTGGGGGTTACTTATATCAGGCGATCTACTATAGAGCCGCTGCGGGTCACTGCAGGTCTATTCCTTCATCTCTGAGTTGAGTTATGACAGGACACGCATGTGGAGAAGTAGGAACAATATGATCTAATAGCTAACTTCCATTCAGGTTGAACTGGAAAATTCCCAGAATTCATCTATAATACTCATCTTTCCCTGATTTTTATTTGCAAAAGCAACCAATACCCAAGCAATAAAAATTCTTGCCATAAATACTTGTAGAACCTTTTGTGTGGTTGACTATTTCTAATGACTAAGAATCACTTTTAGAATAGTTTAATTTTTCTCAAAGACTTGATTACCATGCCTTTGAAAATGTTTCTCCATATCAATGATTGAGGGGGCAGTCCCTCACACTTCATCACACACCCTTACTTTCCAGGGCAAGAAGTTGAATTCTCAAGTCTGAAATCAAAGTGTTAGCAAAGCACATTGTGAAGGATCCAGAGAAACATCCTTCTTCACATCCTCTGGTTTCTAGTGGTATTTTGGTAACCTTTGATATACCTTAGCCTGTAGATGCATCATTATTCCATTTCTGTGTGTCTTCACATTGCTTCCTTCCCTGTGTGTTATCTCTGTGTCCAAATTTTCCTCTCCAAATAAGGACGTCAGTCATTGGGATAGGTTCTACTACAGTTCAGGATGAACTCAATTTAATTGCATCTGTGAAGGTTCTATTCTCAAGTAAAGTTACATTTACAGGTCCTGGTAGATATGAATTTATGAGGAGCACTACTCAATCCAATATAAAAAGCCTAGAGAACTGTAAATCAAATGAAGTCTGATGCAAATCTCTTGATACTAGGAAATCTGGCTGAGTGACTTCATTGAGTCACTTAGTCCGATTTAAGGAATGGTACTTGTTAAAATCCCAGAGTGATCTGTTGCCTTAAAAATATTTGGAGAAGATTTATAGACTTTTCCCAAGTTTTGCATATGATAATGTATATCCTTTTAACCTATTTTTATATGGTAGCATCACAAAGGGATGCATCCTTCTGTATTGAGTTGATAACAGGCCCAAACCCTCATATTCCCACCATCACATTCATATTAATGCTTCAAATGTCTTTACCAAGAGATGTAAATGTTTGTCTCAGAATAAGAGATTGTTGCTAGAAACAAAATATTCCCAGGAAAGGAAACATCTATACAGTATTCTAAATGAATGAGAACAGAGCCTTTGTAGTAGGAAATTAGTTTATATAAAGTAGAAATTGGGGTGAGAGTTTAAAAATTCTTAAGGAAAACAAGGGTGAAGGGAAAGGATATAGAAGAGAAGAACTGGTAGTGCTGGCAGAGATGGAGGTGGTAACGTACACATGTTGTAGCTTGAACATGGGTTTCTTTCCACTAAAATACTCCAAGGGGACTTTAAGGCTCTTTTAAGGCCTCTTGGGAATTTCAGATCATGAGTGATCTGCCCTCATGAAGGGGTTAATGTTTTTCTTGGGGAAATGAGTTAACTATCACAGGAGTTCACCCTCCCTTCTCTCTCTTCTGCAAGAGACCTACTTGTCTTATTTTCTTTCATGAGTTGAAGCTCTACAAAGCCCTCATAAGAAGCCAAGCAAATGTTGATACCTTCTCATCCTCCAGAACCATGAGCCAACAGAAGCCTCTTTCTTTTATACGTTTCCTAGTTTCAGGTACTCTTTTATAGCAACAGAATACAAGCTAAGAATACAGTAACAACATTAACTATTACCATCAGCATATGCCAGGCAATTCTCTAAATGCTATGCACATATAACTCATTTAATCCTTGCAAAAATCCTATGGGGTAAGTGCTAATATCATTATTTTACTCTTCTTCTCTGTGTGTGTGTGGGGGGGTGTTTAACACATTCATATTATGGTTAACAGATATGAGAAGCAATTTTTAATTACACTTGTCAATTTTTAAGTGGCCTAAAGAAAGCTATACTCAAGAAAAAGAAACTTTTGCAATTTGATTATTGTTTATAGCCCTTGTCTATACTCCTGAGGAACAGTGGGGTTTTTTGCTTACTACTTGCTGAATTCTTTATTTAGTGGAGGATTAAGCTTGTGATTATAAAGTAAATTGAAAGTATGTCATTGCAAACAGTAAAAGAAAAATAAGAAAGGAAGAAATAGGGAGGATGAGAGTGAGGGAATGAAGGAAATAGCGTTATGTTCTTAAAATATATATATGAAATACATGAAACTTGTTTCCTTTATATACATTTTTAAAATAAAAAAAGAAATAAAATAACCCTTTAGGATTTTTCCACATCAAAGAGACTCTCAGCATATTTCAACATATTTTTGTATCTCAACAGTAAGCTTTCTACTTTGGTGCAATTTCATTTGTCTATATTTGCTTTCACTGCCTGTGCTTTTGAGCTCATATACAAAAAAAAAAAAAAAAAAAAAAAAAAAAAAAAAAACCAAAAACCAAAAACAAAAAACAAACATTGACTGGAACAATGGCAAGATTTTTTTTCCATTTCCTTCTAGTAGTATTGCAGTTCCTGCTCTTATGTTTAAATTTTATTTTTAGTTGATTTTTCCAAATGGTATAAAATAGGGATCCAAATTGTCCAGATTAAATCTTTTGCATGTGGATATTCAGTTTTCTCAACACCAGTTATTGAATAAATTATCCTTTCCCCCATTAATCTTTGTCAAAGATGAACTGACCATAAATATGTGGATTAATTCTAGGATGTTTTACATTCCATTGATTTATATATGTTTTTATGCCAATAACACACTTGTATTACTAAGGCTTTGTATTACATTTTTTTAAAATTCCAATCAGGTGATTTTTCTAGCTTTGTTCTTCTTGCTCAAGGTTGCTTTGGTGATGCTAGATCTTTTGTGGTTCCATATGAATTTCAGTATTTTTTTCTATTTCTTGGAAAAATGCCATTATAATTTTGGTAGAAATTAAATAAACTCTGTAGACCACTTTGGATACTATGGACATATTGCCAAAGGTAACTCTTACAATCAATGAACACAGAGATACTTTTCTATTTATTATGTTTTTTGACATTTTCACCAATATTTTAAAGTTTTCAGTGTACAGATCTTTAACCTCCTTGGTTATTTATTTCTAAATATATTAGTGATTGTGATGCTATTATAAATGGAATTCTTTCCTTTTAGAAAAATATTTATTTATTTGAAAGTCAGAGTTGCAGAGAGGAGAGAGAGAAAGAGAGAGAGAATCTTCCATCTGCTAGTTAGTTCACTTCACCAAATGGCCACAACAGCCACAGCTGGGCCAAGCTGAAGCCAAGGAACCTGGAATTCCATCCAGGTCTCCCACCTGGGTGGCAACAGGTCAAGCACTTGGGCCATCTGTGGTGCCTTCCCAGGTGTCTCAGTGGGAAGCTGGATTGGAAGTAGAGCAGCTGGGACTCAAATCCACACTCATACAAAATGCTGGCTTCACAGTGAACAATTTAAACCCTTGTGCCACAATGCCAGCCCATGGCATCGTTTTCTTACTTTTTCTTGGATAGCTTACTTTTAGTGTATAGAAATGCAATTGATTTTGCTTTTTTTTTATTTCCAAGAGCTTAATTTTTATTTGCTAATAAAACAAGTAATACATTTTTATTTTTAAAAACTCTAATGACACATACATCAGAAGTTAGCTGTCTCAACAAACCCACAGTCTCTAACTCAGACTGCCTTCCCTTATTTCTAGTTTAATGTTTCATTCAAGAGCTTTTCTTAATATGCTTATGTAATACATAATTGGTTCTTTTGTTTTATGCTTTTTTCCAAAAAGATACATTCCTTCCTTTAATCAATGGCAAAGAGCCTTATTAAACAGAAACAAAGTCTAAACATCATCACTTATATTTAAACAGAAATACAGATCATTAAAAGTGTATGAACATAGAACACAAAATGTAGCTTTTACTTAAGCAGTTACATGAAGTGGCTATTTCTAAGTTTCTTCACTGACACCACATTTTAACTATTGAGCAATTTGAAATTAAATTAACAACAGTAAAAATGTAAAAAATTCAAATTTAAGCATGAGCGTATGGAACAACAACAACAATAAAAAACACGAAGTATCTTCATTACCAAACAGATTAACAAGTTTGCAGATCCTCAGATACTTTCTGAGGCATATCATAGCACCTACTTAAAAGGTTGCATTCATTTGGGAGTTATCAATACACATTCAGTGCTGAGACCACTTTTAGCACTTACAGTATATACAAAGCAGCAGTAGACTACTATGGTTCACATTTGGGAAACAGATTAAAGCTTTATGCTACAACTTGCCAAATTAGCATTACAGGTGACTCAGTGACAATTACTCATTTCATATTTTTTCTTTATTCTTCTGAAACTCAATAAGCAAGTTATCATTTAAGCACATGGAATACTGCCATGTCTTCTTCCTTATAATGGTAAATTTTAAAATCCAAATACTTTGTATCATGGAAACTTTACCTAGCTGTGTAAAGGCTCCCAAATACAGTATAGTCATAAAGTTTGTTTCTTCTTTGTAGATTCCATTAATTTATAGCTATTTTAGTAAAGATAAATGCAGGACACTACTCCAGATTATTGGGCAACAAAAATGTCACTACCAGTATTTTAATTACGAGCATACCACAACTGCACCCATGGCAAGCAAATACCCTCACATGTCCTCCACTGCTTCAGGAGTTCTTTTCCACATCACAGGAGCTGGTTTAATGGATACTATTGGGTCTCATCCTATCTCTGAAAATTCCTTTATTACTAATTTTGAAATTTTACTAATGGAACATCTACTATTCACTAACTAGTTCAAATACAGTGTGTAATGTTGTAAATTTTATAGATAACTTATTAAAATGATTAAAGGTCTCTAAAATACCATTAGTGGGTAAAATATTAAACAAAAAAATGACACTAAGAGTATTTTTGAGACTATTTTTTCCTATCTAGAAAAACGATGGGATTCATAATGAACCAAGATATGATGACACGTTCACCCTGCTGTTCCACAACATCAATAATAAGAGTAAATGCATGAAGCACAGAAAAGAAGAGCAGGATTTCAGGAGAAAGATCTAGGAAACACTTAAATTTTGGATGCTTCAAGCACAAAAGTTTTCACACTGATTATAAGCATTCTCATTGGCCGGCGCCGCAGCTCTCTAGGCTAATCCTCCGCCTTGCGTCGCCAGCACACCGGTTTCTAGTCCCGGTCAGGGCGCCGGATTCTGTCCCGGTTGCCCCTCTTCCAGGCCAGCTCTCTGCTGCGGCCAGGGAGTACAGTGGAGGATGTCCCAAGTGGTTGGGCCCTGCACCCGCATGGGAGACCAGGAAGCACCTGGCTCCTGCCTTCGGATCAGCGCGGCACGCCAGCTGCGGTGGCCATTGGAGGGTGAACCAACGGCAAAGGAAGACCTTTCTCTCTGTCTCTCTCTCTCTCACTGTCCACTCTGCCTGTCAAAAAAAAAAATAAGCACTATCATTGATTTCATTCTTTAAGTAGTACAAATTTTTATTTCATTTCTGATTTTATCCAAAATAAAAACCTAATTCCTTACATAATATATCTTATCAGTTTCAGTTTTCAAGTATTCAAGTATTGAGAACCCAAGTGTTTTCTGTGTGGCAACAACACACTTATATGGACTGAGCTTCAAACACAGGGAAAATTTCATTTAAAATAACTCATACACTCTTCTGTCCAAAGACATAAGAACTAAAACTAACAGCATAATCATACCAATGGTATGTAACAATAGAAAGAGAAAACAAAAAGATGATTCAATATAATCAATGTCTTCTTTTTAAAAAGATTCAAAAACAGATTGCTTTAATGTGTGGCTAGATTCCCAGTAATAGGATATTCTGATATCTAAGAAACTACAGAAGAAATACCAGAGTACGTTCAGTTGCCCTTCTATTTTTCCATAAATATCCCTATTATTTACCTTGGATTTCCTTTGTACTTTTGCTGGGAGTTTTTCTGCTTTCACCTTCTTTCGTAGTGGTGACCATGTTTCTGTGTTTCTGTGTGTAGCTCATCCTTAAGCATCTTTTGTAAGGCTGGACAAGTTGCAACATTTTTTTTTCATTTTCTGTTTGTTATGGAAGGTCTTTATTTCACCTTCATTCATAAATGAGATCTTTGCAGGGCACAGTATTCTGGGTTGAAAGTTTTTTTCTCTGTTAAGACATGGAATATATGTCACTATTCTCTCCTAGCCTGTAAGGTTTCTGATGAGAAGTCAGCTGTGAGGCTAACTGGAAATCCTCTGAAAGTAATTTGGCATTTCTCTCCTGAACATTTTAGAATCTTTTCTTTATGTTTTACTGTGCAGAGTTTTACTACAATGTTTTGTGGTGAGGATCTTTTTCTGGTAATGTCTATTAGGAGTTCTATGTGCTTCCTGTACTTGGAAGTCCTTTTCTCTAAATTAGGGAAGTTTTCTGTAATTATTTTACTAGAAATGCCTTCTAAACCATTCTCTCTTTCAATGCCTTCAGGAACTCCTAGGACCTGTATTTTGAGTCATCTGATAGGATCCCATAAATCTCCAACACTGTTTTATAGTTTTCTAATTTCTTCTTCCTCCCGGTCTCCCACGCGGGTGTAGGGGCCCAAGGACCTGGGCCATCTTCTAATGCTTTCCCAGGCCATAGCAGAGAGCTCGATCTGAAGTGGAGCAGCCAGGACTCGAACCGGCGTCCATATGAGATGTCAGCACTGCAGACTGGGCTTTAACCCACTACGCCACAGCGCCGGCCTTTCTAACAGGTTTTTAGTGAAGTATTTGGGTTTTCTATATATAAAACCATGTCCTCTATAAACAGAGGCAATTTCATTTCTTCATTTCTGATTTGGATTTTTTTTATTTATTTCTTTTCCCTAGTTGCTTTGTACTAGGGCTTCCAATACTACATTGATTAGAAGTAGTGACAGTGAACAGCCTAATGTTGGAGGAAAACTAGTTTTTCACCATTGACTAGGATGTTAATTGTGGTCTTCTCAAACATGGCTCTACTTATGTTGAGGTGCTTTGTTTTTATACCAAATTTTTGAAAGCTTTTATCTTTAAGGGATGTTGAATTTTGTCAACTGCTTTTTATGCATCTTTTTAAAAATATTTGTTTATTTATTTGAAAAGCAGAGTTACAGTTAGAAGCAGAGGCATAGAAAGAGAGGTCTTTCACACACTGGTTCACTCCCCAAATGGGATGCCGGCACTGTAGGTGGTGGCCTCACGTGCTACATCACAGCACCAGCCCCTGATGATAGTTTTTTGATTAGATTCCATGTCTTCATTCATCACTTGTTTCTTTATATTTTCTATTTCTTTAGAATTTAGTGTTGGTAGGTTGCATTTTCTAAGAATTTATCCATTTTCCCTAAGGTATACATTATTCCTAGGCTATACAATCATTCATTGTACTCTTTTATGATTCCTTGTGCTTCCATTATATCAATCATAATTTTTTTCTTATATTTAAAATTTCATTTACATATTCAAATTTTTCTTAGTCTAGTTAAAAACTTCAATTTCACTTATCTATTCAAGAAACTACTCAGTCTAATTAGTTTTTTCTATTGCTTTTGTAATCTTTACTTCATTTGTTTATACTTGGATCTTTATTATTTCCTTCCTTTTAATGTGGGATTAACTTCTTTTGTGCTCCCTGAATTATAAAGTTAAATTGTTTATTTGAGATATTTCTTTTTTCCTAATGTAATTGTTTATTGCTGTTTTAGCTGTATTACACACATTTAAATATTTTGTCTTTCAATTTTTGTTTGTCAGAAGATCATTTTGATTTCCCTTTTTATGTCTTTATTTACCTATTGGTCATTTAGGAATGTTTTGTTTAATTTCCATATGATTGTGAATTTATAGTTTTCTTCCTTTTATTGATTTCTAGCTATGTTCATATTTTTGTGACCAGAGAAGACACTTGTTTTGTTGTATTTAATATGATCTATCTGGGACAATGTTATGTGTGCACCTAAAAGAATATGCAGTCAGCTGCTGTTGGATGTAATATTCTGTATAGATCTGTCGAATTCTTTTGGCCCATAGTGCTTCTCATGTTTACAGCTTCTTTATTAATTTTCTGTCTGGATGATCTATCCATTGTTGAAAATGGAATATTAAAGTCTCCTTATTTCTGTGCTACAACCTGGTGCTTATAATCTCTCATTTGGATTTCTTAGCTCTTGTGAAGGTATTTTTGTGCATGGATAGTTGTATGGATTGATATTCTTTTGAAGAGATGAGCGTTGACATCTTGTTGACTTCCCTCTCCTTTTTTCACTTTCTACTTATGTATCTGAAATGGAGAGAGAGAGAGAGAGAGAGAGAGAGAGAGAGAGAGAGAGAGAGAGAACATACTCCTATTAGCTGGTTCATGGTACACTCCTCAAATGCCTGCAAGAGCTGGGGCTAGGTGAAGTCAAAGCTAGGACACAGGAATACCACCCAGATGTCTCACATGGGTGACATGGACCCAAGTCCTTCCTGCATATTAGTCTGTGCCTGGATTAGGGGCTGGGCGCTGTAGCTCAGAGGGTTAAGGCCTTGGCCTGCAGTGCCAGCATCCCATATGGGTGATGGTTCTAGTCCAGATGCTCCACTTCCAATCCAGCTCTCTGTTATGCTCCTGAGAAAGCAGCAGAGGATGATCCAAGTGCTTGGATCCCTGCACCTACATGGAAAACCCAGAAGAAGCTCCTGGCTCCTGGCTTCAAATCCACTGAACTCCAGCCAATGAGGCCATTTGGGGAATGAATGGAAGACCTCTTTCTCTGTCTCTGCCTTCCTCTGTAACTCTTTCAAATAAGTAAAATAAAATTATAAAAAAAAAGAAGAAGCAAAACAGGAACTTGAACCCAGACACTCCAATATGAGACGTGGGTATCCCAAGAGGCATCTTAACTGCT
The DNA here is from genome assembly GCF_964237555.1 of Oryctolagus cuniculus. Lineage (NCBI taxonomy): Eukaryota > Metazoa > Chordata > Mammalia > Lagomorpha > Leporidae > Oryctolagus > Oryctolagus cuniculus. The sequence goes on along the minus strand of NC_091453.1, from coordinate 46,049,326 downwards.
ATGCCAAATGCCCACCCCTCTTGATCCTTCTAACTTCAGAGCCTGACCTCTTAATCCAAAAAATAAACTTCTCTCTTGTTTAAATTTTTTTTTAAATTTTGGATTAACATGAAATGTCTACAAATTTTACGAGGCATAGTACAAATATTTCAGCAGATAATAAACACAGTATAAACTGATCATACCAGGCAGTTAGTTAATCCTTCCATTTCCTTTATGTTAGACTAGTTACTTTCTGTTCTGTGGTACACTCAAACCCATTGTCTTCAAATCACTGCATTTTGGTACTCATTATCAGATCTCTTCCCATCTCCCCACACTTCCCAGATGCTAGTAATCACTATTCTAGATTTATATTGATTGTATGTATAAAGTTCTCTTTACCATGAACTAGAACTCTAGGGATGGTCCAAGATAAAACTGGAGTTCCCCAAGAAGAAAGACAATTTCCATCTTCACATTTTCCCCTAATCCAACCTCATTAATTATTATCAAGCCAGGAAAGCATGAGCTGATTTGAAAAAAATTGCACGAAATTCTCAGGAGATTTCTGTCAGAGGACTAAATTCATTGTGACTAAAAAAAAATAACCAATTATATATTTTATGAAGAACTAGAAGAAGCCACCATATATAAAGGAAAGATAAGAAGATAGAAATGCTAAGTAGTCTTATTTGATTACCACATGCTTTATACATGTGTTCAAATAGCACACCATACCCCATAAATAGGTATAATTATTACATACTAAAAAATGTAAATAGAAGATAATAGGATTTGCTCTAAATCACACAGAAAATCAGAAATGGTACCAGGACGAGAAACTAGACATGTGAACTCTTAGCCTTTTTGGCTAAAGCCATTCTCTCTCCCTCCCTCTCTCTCTCTCTCTCCCTCTCTCTCTCTCTCCCCCCCCCACACACTCCTTCTCCCTCTCTCATCTACATTCCTTATAATGTTCAAATGCAAACATATTACTTTTCAAAATCTCACTTGTGTTGTTTGTCTTTGTAAGTGATCAGAGGGCACTAATATTTGTACCAGGCTTGACAGAGAGCCAGGAAGAACAATGTGCACATTTGTTGCTTTTTAATGATGATGACTGTGACACACATTCAGGGAAAAGGCTTACTTCATTTGCAATATTGCTTCCAAGGAGCCAGTTGATAACCATCAGCCAATTCATCAAATTCAAAGTCATCAAAAAGAATTTTAGCATTCCACACTTGGGTGTGAATTCAGGCTTGAAAATGTCCTGCTGTGACATTGTGACACTAACAACATTCAGTGTCACAAAGTTTGGAAAAGTATAAAGTTAATTTTTGAAAGAAATAATTTTCAAATCAACATAAACAAGAGCTGTAACTCTATGAGGAGTGGAGATTGCCATAGAATACTACCATCTGGTGAAAAGTTGCAGTTACAAAATTTTGAGAGATTATACTTTATAGTAAAGTAATCTAATATTGTAACATTTGAGCTCAGCTGGGTTGTGTTAAAGAGAAAACTCAGTGGCAGATAAGGAGAGTAAAAGGCAGACAGGTCAACAGAGATATAGACAAATAGAAACAAAGAAACATGATAGAGGCTACTGATTGAAAAAGAAGAGAGCTATGAAATGACAGGGAAGGGGGCAAGTGACATGACAAATAAATTTGAAGAAAATAGAGAAATAGGAAAAACAGGCAAGGGAGAAGAAGGGAAAGGTGTAAAGAAAATTAAAAAGTGGATTGATAGTGATACAAGAAAATGGAATTAGTGAGAGAGAGGAGTGAGAAAAGGGAGAGAAGACAGATGGAGAAGGAGAAAAATAACTTGTTAAAGTAAAATAGCTATGAGACATTTAAAAAGAGGTCATCTCGGTGCTTTTAATTTTTATTTTTTATTACATTTTGAACATAGTGCTGTGTAACCAGGCACTAAATTGTGGTCATAAATTTACAAAGCCTCTCAAGCCCATTACCTCATAGAAATAACTTACTTAGAGAGTCTTAGAGAGTCCAGAGTCTATAACCTTTTTCCTTTATTCTTTCCCTAGCTCAGAGCCCTGAAAGAAAAAGTAAATTTACTGGGGCTTGTCAGAAAACTAATATAAAAGCACAAGTCATAGTTATATATACTTAAACATTACATCACTGTTTTTCTCTCTAGTCTCTTAGTGGAATGAAGTGTTTTGTTTAATTCTAACTCATTTCTGTGCACAATGGGAACTCAGAATCTGTGTCGTACACTTTGTACAGTTTCCTCTGTTGGTCAAAACTATCACACAACAAAGATTCTGGCTTACTTCCAGAAATGTTATTCTAATGACCAAAAATTTTTCTCTCTTGACCAGAATTTAACTAGTAAAAACTTTCAAAAACCTGAAACAAAGCCTCTGCTTTCTCTGAAAGCATGTATTTTGCCAAGAAGCCATTTTAAACTAATTAGACCATTAGATATTAGTGTAGCCACCCTATACTTTCTGTACTGCACGCCAGCATTACTATTCCTTGATGTATCCATCTCTCAGATATTTATTATCTATAGAACATTATGGCAGGCTCCAGAAGATCTTAGTAATAAACCCAATAAATCTGCTGATTGACAAGACCCATATATTTTCATTCACATAGGACTTAAAACTGAGACCTCTGCATATCTACAATGGTCACTATTCTTTCCATCACCAGAATTAGCAAAGATGGTAAGGTAACCTGGTGTGTGAGTTATGTGGCTCATTTTCAGTGATTAGGGAGGTGATAGATATTCCAGCTAGATCACCCTTACAAACAAACAAAAACAAACAAACAAAACAAAAATGACGCTCTGACACTGAACTACTAAATCAGAGCCTAGATTCTACCATTAACAATTTGCTGTGCTTGCTCCATCACATCTATTAGTGAATTTCTCTAGCCTTCCATAAACACATTTTAATTTTTGCGCTATTTAAAACTATTACTTAATATTTCATAGTATTATAAAAATGCAGTTTATTTGTCCAAGGCTATGCAATGACATACAATGCTGCAATGAGTGTTTTTGTCCAAATGAGCCCATTTTGTTAAGTATTTAGGAACAGTACTTTTTGTGTTATACACAGTATACACATTTTAAATTTTAGTAGACATTAACAAATTACACTCCACAGAATGGAGTAATTTTCAAAAAAGTTCATTTGATTACTGATGCCATAAACAAGAGTGTCAATTTGTTAAGTCAACAACAGGAGTCACTGTGCACTTACTCTTCATGTAGGATCTTTGTCCTTAGTGTGCTGTACATTGAGATTTAATGCTATAACTAGTACTCAAGCAGTATTTTTCACTTTATGTTTCTGTGTGGGAGCAAACTGTTGAAATATTTACTTAATGTATGCTAGACTGATCTTCTGTATATAAAGAGAAATGAAAATGAATCTTGATGTGAATGGAAGGGGAGAGGGAGTGGGAAAGGGGAGGGTTGCGGGTGGGAGGGACGGTATTGGGGGGAAGCCATTGTAATCCATTAGCTGTACTTTGGAAATTTATATTCATTAAATAAAAGTTTAAAAAAAAGTTCATGGAAATACATATTATGAAAAAGTCTATGTGCAGATTTCAAAATTTTTACACCAAAATAAACTTATCTTTTAAAAACTTTTAAAAAAATTAAGACATAAAAATTATACATATATATGGGGCATTATGTGATGTTTAAATACATGTATATATTGTGCAATGTCAAATCAAGAAAAGTATGTCTGTCTCCTCAAAAATTTAATCCAAAGTCCTATCTTTTAGGTTTTTTCAAAGATGAATGTACAGGAGCTGGTGTTGTAGCACACCAAGAAGATGCCTGCAGCACCAGCATCCCATATGGGTGCTGGTTCAAATCCTAGTTGCTCCACTTCCAATGCAGCTCTCTGCCAAGGTCTGGAAAAGCAGTAGAGATGTCCCAAGTCCTTAGGTCTCTAGACCCACTTGGAAGACCTAGAAGAAGCTCCTGGCTCCTGGCTTCAGATCAGCCCAGCTCCTGCTGTTGCAGCCATTTGGGTAGTGAACCAATGGATGTAGGAACATTTTTTCTTTCTCTCTGCTTCTACCTCTCTGTAACTCTGCCTTTCAAATAAATAATCTTTTTTTAAAATATGAGTGTACAATACATTAACATTATCTGTTATCAATCCAAATGTGTAATTTTTAAAGAACAAAAGATAGCAAGTATTGACAAGGATATGGAAAAAAGGGAATACTTGTACACTGTTGGTGAGAATATAAATTCATAGAGTCATTGAAGAAAACAGAATGGACATTCCTCAAAAACTAAAAATAAAACTGTCAAGTGATTCAGCAATCAATCCCATTATCAGGTATATATTCAGGGGAAATAAAATCAGTCTGGTAATGAGACTCCTGTGTTTACTACAGCACTACTGAAAGAAACTAAGAGATGGTGAGTGAGTAAAGAAAATACTGCACCTATTGAAACCCCCCCAAAAATACAAAAGATCAGTGAAATGAAGAGCTTATTTTTGAAAAAATGAACAAAATTGATACACCACTCGCCCAACTAACCAAAAAAAGAGGGAGAAGACCCAAATCAATAAATTCAGAGATGAAAAAGGAAATGTAGCAACAGATACCACAGGAACAAAAAGAATTATCAGGAATTACTACAAAGACCTGTATGACAACAAATTGGGAAACCTAGAAGAAATGGATAGATTCCTAGACACATAAAACCTACCAAAATTGAGTCATGACAACAGAGAAAATTTATTGCAGAGAAAGCATTTGATAAAATACAACATGCTTATGATGAAAACATTAAGTCAATTGGGTATAAAAAGAACATTCCTCAACACAATCAAGGCAATTTATGACAAACTCACAGCCAGGATCCTATTGAATGGGGGAAAGTTGGAAGCATTCCCACTGAGATCTGGAACCAGACAAGGATGCCATTCTCACCATTGCTATTCAATATAGTCCTGGAAGTTTTAGTCAGAGCCATTAAGCAAGAAAAAGAAATCAAAGGGATACAAATTGGAAAGGAGGAAATAAAACTATACCTATTTGCAGATGGCATGATTCTATTTAGAGGGGATCCAAAAGACTCCACTTAGTGGCTATTGTAACTCATAAAAGAGTTTGGTAAACTGGTGGGATAAAAAATCAACACAGAAAAATCAATGGCCATTGTAAACACAGACAATGTCAAAGCTGAGAACGTACTTTTAAGATCAGTCCCATTCACAGTAGCTCCAAAAAAATTAAATATCTTGGAAAAAGTATAACCAGGGATGTCAAAGATCTCTAAGATGAGAATTACAAAACATTGAAGGCAGAAATGGAAAAAGATAATAAAAATGGAAAAATCTTCCACGTTCATGGATTGAAAGAATCAGCATCAACAAAATATCCGTACTACCCAAAGCAATTTATAGATTCAATGTGATCCCAATCAAAATACCAAGAACATTGTTAACAGACCTAGAATAAATGATGCTAAAATTCATATGGAAACACAAGAGACCCTGAATAGCTAAAGCAATCTTACACAACAAAAGCAAAGCCAGAGGCATCACAATACCCGATTACAAAAAATATTACAGGGCAATTATAATCAAAAGAGCCTAGTACTGGCACAAAAACAGATGGATAGACCAACAGAATAGAATAGAAACTCCAGAAATCAACCCATGTATCTATAAACAACTTATCTCTGACAAAGGAGCTAACATCAATCCCTGTAGAAAGGATAGTTTCTTTAACAAATGGTGCAGGGGAAAATCTCCAGGTGCAGAAGTATGAAGCAAGACCCCTATTTTATACCTTAAATAAAAATCCATTCAAAATGGATCAAAGACCTAAATATGTGAGCCAATACCATCAACTCTGCACAACATTGGCATTGGCAAAGATTTCTTAGAAAAGACCACAGAAGCACAGGCAATCAAAGTCAAAATTGATAAATAGGATTACATCAAGCTGAGAAGCTTTTGCACTGCAAAAGACACACTCATCAAAGTGAAGCGGCAACTGAAGAGTGGCAGAAAATATTTGCAAATTACACAACTGATAAAGGGTTAGTATCTAGAATCTATAAGTAGTTCACAAAATTCAACAACAAAACCAACAACCCAGTTAAGAAATGAGCGAAGTACTTGAACAAACATTTTTCAAGAGAGGAAATTCAAATGGTCAGCGGACACTTGAGAAAATGCTCAGGATCAATAGCCATCAGAGAAATGAAAATCAAAACCAGGACAAAGTTTCACCTTGCTCTAGTTAGAATGGCTTTCATACAGAAATCAACAAACAATAAATGCTAGTGAGGATGTGAGGAAAAAGGTACCCTGGTCCACTATTGGTGGGAATGTAAACTGGTGCAGCAATTATGGAAGACAGTATGAAAATACTGCAGAAATCTGAATATAGACCTATCGTATGATCCAGCCATCCCATTCCTGGGAATTTACCCAAACCAAAAGAAATCTGCATCTTGAAGAGTTATCTGTACCCCCATGTTCACTGCAGCACAATCCACAATAGCTAAGGTATGGAATAAGCCCAGATGTCCATCAACTGTTGAGTTGATAAAGAAATTATGGTGTATATATACACTATGGAGTGAACTCAGCTGTAAAAAAAAAACAAAAACAAAAACAAAAAAAAAAAAAACCACCATGAAATCCTGTCTTTTGCAGTAAGATGGACACAACCGGAAACCATTATACTCAGTGAAATAAGCCAGTCCCCAAAAGACAGATATTTTCCCTGACCCAAGGTAACTGACAGAGTACCTGAAATGTATTGTATTGGAGAGAAATAGACATTTTGAGATTCAGTGATTGTTTACAGCCCTTGTCTCTTCTGGTGAGGAATATTTTTTTTTCCTTCATACTATTTGTTAAATGTTTTTATTTAGTGTAGGGTTAACTCTACATCAGTAAGTAAGCTGAAAATAAATCTTTGTAAAAATTAAAAGTGGGAATGTGAGAGAGAGGAGGAGGAAGGGTTGGTGTGTGGGTGGGAAGGAGGGTTGGGGGGAAGTGTCACCACAATTTCTAAATCTGTACATATGAAATACAGGAAATTTCTATAACTTAAATAAAATTAAAAAAAATACAGATCCCATGGGAAATGCTATTTAACCATTAAAAGGAATGAAATTTCATCATTTGCAACAACATGGATGGAACTGGGATAACCATGTCAAGTGAAAATTAAGTGAAAGAAGTCAAGCACAGAAAGGCAAAGCTCGCAAGATCTCATTTGTGTGGAGTCTAAAAATAGGTGATCTCATAGAAGTCAAAAATTTAATAGTGATTACCAGAAGCTGAGAGGAGAAAAATGGAGAGGGACAGATGGGAAAAAGGTCGATAAATGGGTATTAAGTTATAGCTGGAGAAGAGTAAGATCCTGGGTTCTGTTAAACTTCTTTTTCCCAATTTCATTGTTCCACAAACTTTTTGAGGCTGCCTCATAATTTTGCCAATTTGTCCTTACAGTCTTCATTAGATTATGAAAGGGCTTCATTTCTCACACATTTTCACACACTTCTGTAAAATGTTTTTAAAATAGTAGGCAGTGTAGTTGGTTGGTATAAAATGACATCTTTCATTACTTTGACTCGCAATTTGCATTTATCAGATTACTAATGAGTCTGCGCTCTTTCCATGTGTTTTATTGTCCCTTTGGGTTTTCTTTTCTTAATCTTAACCTTTGACTAGTTAGCATTGGATTCTTTTTCATACACTTGTTTCTTATATATTTGGTATATATTTTGCTAGTGTATTCATCTTCTTTCCACCTTTCTTTATTATTCCAAATTAGTCCATCTTCTTTTATGTGTTATATTTAGTGATGTTAGCCAGCAGGGTAGTTTTAGCCTTATTTACATATGAGAATGCTAAATCTTCAAGAGACAAAGAAAACTATTCAAGAGGTTGACATTATGGTGAAGCACGTTAAGCTGTCGCCTGTGACACTGGCATCTGACATGAGCACTTCTGCTCCACTTCCAATCCTGCTCCCTGCTAATGTGCTTGGGGAAGCAGCAAAGATGGCCCAAGTACTTGGGCCCCTGCAACCACGTGGGATACACAGGTAGAATTCCAAGTTCCTGGCTTCGGCCTGGCCCAGACCCTGCTGTTATGGCCATTTGAGGACTGAGTCAGCGAACAGAAGATTCTCTCTCTCTCTCTCTCTCTCTCTCTCTCTCTCTCCACTCTGCCTTTCAAATAAATAAATAAGTTTTAAAAAAAGAAAACTATTGAATATCACTCAGCTTGTATGTGACTAGCAAGACAGATCTGTTAACCCCTTTATTGGATTTTCATTGCTGCTACAATAAACTAGCAAAAATTTGATTGTTTGAAACAACATATATTTATTGTATTATAATTTTCATAGATTTGGAAGCTTAAATTGAGTCTCACTGGGATAAAAATCAAGGTGCCAGCTGGGCTGCATTCATTCTAGATGCTCTCAGAAATACTGTCTTTTTCAGGTTCTACATACCTAAGTTTCCTGGCTCATGTCCCTCTTCCTCCATCTTCAAAGTCACCAACAGTCATTCTCACACTTCATCACTCTGACCTTCTCTCCTGCCTCCTTCTTAGAGTTAAAATATTTATTTGTTTGTTTATTTTGTTTATTCATTTGCGACAGAGGGAAAGTGAGGGGGAGAAAGAGAAATCTCCCATCCATGGTTAACTCCCCAGAGGGCTCCAACAACTAGGGGTAGGACAGGACAAAGCTAGGGGCTGAAAACTCAATACAAGTGTGTCCCAATGGACCCAAGTACTTGAGTCATTACTTGCTGCTTCTCAGGCTGCTTACTAAGAATATGCTGGAATCAGAAGCAGTGCCATGGCTCGAACCCAGACACTCCAATATGGGATGCTGTCATCCTTAGTGGTGTCTTACCCATTGTGCAAAATGTTTCCCCTCCTTCTTCCCCTTTAAAGGATGCTTGTGATGACATTGGGCCCACTCAGATAATCTGGAAAATCCAGGATATTCTCCCTATTTTATTTTTTTTAATATTTATTTTATTTTTTGAAAGGCAGAGTTAGAGAAAGAGTGAGACAGAGAGAGATCTTGCATCTGCAGTTTCACTCTCCAAATGGCCATAATGATCAGGACTGGGTCAGGCTGAAGCAAAAAGCCAAGAGCTTCTTCTGGTCTCCCTGTGAGTGGCAGAGGCCCAAGGATTTGGGCCATCTTATGTTGCTTTCCCAGGCTCATTAGCAGGGAGCTGGATTGGAAGTGGTACGTATGGGGCTTAAACCGGTGCCCATATGAGATGCTGGTACCACAAACGCCAGCTTAACTTGCTGCACCACAGCACTGGTACCAAGTCTCCCTATTTTTTTTTTGACAGGCAGAGTGGACAGTGAGAGAGAGAGACAGAGAGAAAGGTCTTCCTTTGCCGTCGGTTCACCCTCCAATGGCCGCCGCGGCCGGTGCGCCGCGCTGATCCGATGGCAGGAGCCAGGTACTTATCCTGGTCTCCCATGGGGTGCAGGGCCCAAGTACTTGGGCCATCCTCCACTGCACTCCCTGGCCACAGCAGAGAGCTGGCCTGGAAGAGGGGCAACCGGGACAGAATCCGGCCCCCCGACCGGGACTAGAATCCGGTGTGCCAGCGCCGCAAGGCAGAGGATTAGCCTAGAGAGCCACGGTGCCGGCCTCCCTATTTTTTTTAATGTTGAAATTTTTTGACTTTATTAATACCATTACATTTTCATGCTTCTTACATTTTACATTAATTATATGCAATGTTTTATTTAAATCAAATCAACAAATATTTGAGCCTATAAGAGAGAAGAATGAAATGAGATTACATCTGCTAAATTGTTTCTAAGAGTAAAAAGTTAATATTGGGATTTAAAAAACCTGACTTTTCAATGATACTGTCAATTCAACAACATGTGTATTTACTTAAGCCACTGGATTGCCCATTAGAAGATGCAGGCATCGCTCAAGTAGTAGCTCTTCTTACGGCTCTAGAAGAAAACAAAGTCGAAGTCATTCAAGGGGTCGTGGAAAATCCTATAGAGTTCAGAGGTCTAGGTCAAAAAGCAGAACAAGAAGGTCCAGGTCAAGAGCTTGTCCACGTTCTCATAGTCGAAGCAGTGAAAGGTCCAGCCATAGAAGAACCCGTAGTCGGCCTTGGGATAGAGAACAACGTAAAGGCAGAGATAAAGAGAAAAGAGAAAAGGAGAAGGATAAAGGCAAGGACAAGGAATTACACATCAAATGTGGGGAATCTGCAAACATCAAAGCTGGATTAGAACATCTGCCACCAGCTGAGCAGGCCAAAGCCAGACTACAACTGGTTCTTGAAGCTGCTGCAAAAGCTGATGAAGCATTGAAAGCCAAAGAAAGAAATGAGGAAGAAGCAAAGAGAAGAAAGGAGGAAGACCAAGCCACCTGGTAGAACAAGTGAAAAGAGTAAAAGAAATTGAAGCTATTGAAAGTGATTCTTTTATTCAGCAGACATTCAGGTCAAGTAAAGAAGTCAAAAAGTCAGTGGAACCTACTGAAGTGAAACATGCGACTTCAACATCAGGACCAGCATCAGTACTTGCTGATCCACCCAGTACTGAAAAAGAAATAGACACTACCAGCATCCCTACTGCAATCAAGTAACAAGATGACAATTCTCTGGCCCACCCAAATTTATTTGTTGACAAGTCTCCCTATTTTAAGGTCAGCTGATTTACAACCTTAATACCATGAGGGAGGTCTTAATGCAATTTCGTCATAGAATGTAACATATTCACATGTTCCAGGGATTAGGACATGAATATCTTTGAGAAAATCATTTTGTGCCTGCCTCAATCCCTAACCCACTGTTTTTTCCACTTCTAAGACTAACAAGTAGCCAGAGAAGCAGTAGAGCTAAAATGAAAAGCTTTCGAAAGTGATGCTGAGAAGAGACTTACCTGTCACCACCTAGGATATACTCAGATTTTTTATTATGTTAACATTTCCTGGAAGAGTGGTTCTATTGTAACAACGCATGGCTTTTCTACATGTGAACAGTCAGGGTTTGAAATTGTATGAAGGGGCCCACTTGGTTAATCCTTCGCCTGCAGCGCCGGCATCCCATATGGGCACCAGGTTCTAGTCCCGGTTGCTTATTAAAAAAAGAAAGAAAGAAATTGTATGAAATGCATTTTCTGGAAAAATAAACTTGCCATTAAGTCATTCATGCAAATATAAACTATCTGGAAGCTGTATTCAGACACCTATATATGTCTTCTAGATGCTTTCAGGCTCTAATCCAAAAGCCTGAGTAACAAAACTATGGCTTGTTTGGGGCAGGTATTGTGGTATATCAGGTTAAGCTGCTCACAAAGCCAACATCCCATAGAAGTGCCAGATCGAATCCTGGCTGCTCCACTTCTGATCTAGTTTCCTGCTAATGTGTCTGAGAGAGAAACAGAGAATGATCCAACCTGGACTCCTACAACTCAGCTGGGAGACCCCAGTGGAGTCCCAGGCTTCTGACCTCAGCCTAGCCCAGCCCTACCCTTTGCATACATTTGGGGAGTGAACCATTAGATGGAGTGTCTCTATCTCTCCTTCTCTCTTTGTAAATCTGCCTTTCAAATAAATAAAATAAAAATCTTTAAAAAAACTGATTTGTGAAAACTGGATGGGAATTTAAAGACCAGCTAATGAAAGGCTCTCATTTTACATGTGAGAAGGCTAAGGCCCAAAGAAGGAAAATAGCCTACCTCAGATCACATAATATTGCTAAAATGCCCATACTACCTAAAGGATTCTACAGATTAGATTCAATATCTTTCAAAATATCAATGGCATTCTTTAAAGAATTAGAAACAAAGTCCTAAAATCCATATGGAACCACAACAGATCCAGAATAACCAAAGGAATTCTAAGCAATAAATAAATAAACCACTCCCAATTTTAATAGAAAAAGAACCATCACTCTTGTGTAGAGTATTTCTCCTTTGGGTTCTTACAGCCCAGTACTGGCTCCCAAGTCACATATTTTCTTTGTTCTCATGCCCCAGTATTTTCTTCATTCTCATATAACTGAGGCTTAAAAATGCTGCTAAAGTGTTTAGCCCTAACCACTGTCTGGAGGAAGTGGTCATATTCATATGATTTAATGCACTAATAAAAAGATACCCTTACTCCCAATATGATAGATTATTGTTGTAAAATCAGACCCAATAGTGAGGGTTCACTCCTAAATAATTTATTTTTTGTAGCTATTGTGAATGGAATTTCTTTCTTGATTTCTCTTTTGGTGAGATCATTATTGGTATATTAAAAAAAACTGTTTATATTTGTTTTTGTATCCTACAACTTTACTGAATTGGTGTGTCAGTTCTAGCAGCTTTTTTGGAAGAGGGTTTAGGTTTTTCCATGTACAAAACCTGTCATCTGCAAACACGAATATTTGTACTTACAATTATGATTTCTTTATTTATTTCTCTTTCCTAATTCTTCTTGCTAATACGATGCTATGTTGACTAAGAGTGGTGAAAGCAGATTTGGTGACTATTAGAGGTAGGGAGGAATAGGGAAAAATATAGGGGAGTTTTGATAAAGGGTACCAAAGCAGAATTAGATTGAAGCAATAAGTTCCTAGTGTTACACAGCACAGTGGTGAGACTACAGTTTGCAATAATATACTATACATTTTATAAGAATATAGAAGACAGAAAATACAAGCCTCCACTCATGAAGTAATGCCGAAGAAGGGAAAATGTTGATTACCCTGATCTGATCAGTATACATGATATACATGTATTGAAATATCACACTATAGCCCATAAATATATGCAATTATTGTTAAAAATGTGATTGGCATGCTAATGATTGACATTTTTACCCAGGAGTCATGAATTCACTAGAAAAGGGAATCAATGAACAGAAGGTAAAAGAAGGCATATGTTTGGCTATTTAATATAAGGAAAATTCACCCAGAAGTCAAATGGGTTGCCTTGGGAGAGAGTATGCTCTCAGTTACTAGAGGCATCCAAGTAAGTTTGTATAGTCATTTGAAAATGATTAGAGAATTTTTCAGCTTTATTTTGCCAACAATTCTTTCTTCCGATGAAATCTACATGACTGCCTCACCCAGAAAGTAAAATAGGTGAATGCAACCCTCTCTAAGAGCCTGTTGAAGTCATTTTTTTTGTTCTTCTTGTTCTTCTAACTCAAGGGATTTTGAGGATTAGCTATTTACAGTAACAAGACTGGGCCAGTTTAAAAGCATGGAGGCTGGCAATTACAAACATATAGGCCTTTTGGAAATAGATTTGTTGATCAAACAGTGAACCTATCAAGTACAATCAGGTCAACCTTACAACTAGAAACACATGTTCAAAGTCACCTTTTGAAATGTGAAAATTACAAATGTAGCTTTTGTTTTCTAATGGGTTTTGCTCACCAAAAAGCCCAGCTCAACAGCTATCTTATTTGCTTTTTCATTCATCATGCATGCATTCATTTATCAGGCAAATATTTATTGAGCGCTAACCCTGCCAAATGCCGCTCTAGGCTCTGAAGCTACAGTGCAGAGCAAGAAAGTTGTGTTTCCCGACCTCACAGAGCTTTCATCATGAGCTATTAGGAGATGTATTTAAACCAACAATTTCAATAAAGTGTGGTCAGCTGTACAGGTTGCCACAGTAGCATGTAATGGGAATACCTAACTCAGAAGCACAGGATGTCAAGGAATACCTCTCGGAAGAAGGCATTCATAAACTGAGCCCAAAAGATGAATTGAACAAGGAGTAGGGGAGAAAGTGTTCGAGCCAGATGAAACAACAATATAAGAAGGTGTGGAGGTAAGAGAGACCACATATTACCACACAAACTGAAAAGCTGACAGAACTTTGGCATGAGTAGAGCATGAAGTGTGAGGCGAGGCAGAGCAAGCCATGAGCTGGAAAGATTAGAAGTGGCCATGTCGGATTCCGGCAAGATGGCAGAATAGGAAGGGAGCACACTGATAGTCTGGGGAGAGATAGTTTAATAAAAGTGGAGATACTGCAGGTTCAAGGAAGAGTAGGGGAGGAAACAGCAGAAGAAACTCTTCCGGAACGCGTGACTCACAGCAGACCTGCGTGGAGAGCGTGGGAGCCCACAGTTCGGGACACCAGCGGCAGACTCAACACACCAGCGCTGGAACACGAGGTGAGCCGAACCTCAATAGCCCGAGACACCAGCAGGCAAGCGGAGAGAGGAGACTAGAGGGAACGACCCCCGGGGGGGGAAGTTCACCAGGCTAACTGGAAGAGAGAGAGAGAGAGAGAGAAAAAAAGGTGACTAGTACGGACACGGGTTTCTCTCTCTCCGCTCACCTCTCAAGGGCGAGCAAGACAAAGAGCAGGCGCCATCTTGGACATACATCATAAGCAGAGCGACCTCAGGTCTGCACCGGCCCTGAGCCTAGCAGAAAAACCTGACTCTGGGCAGGGCGAATTAACAGGAGATTAGGACCTAGTAAATTTGTGGTGCTACTGAACTGAGACTGTGAAAAAAGAGACGGTGGGGGAGAGAACTCACGGAATTCACGTGAGCACTCTCCAGAGACGCTACAATTCCATAACTTTGGCAACCCAGTGGGAGACTGAAGGAGAATTTGAGCCCACTCTGAGGGCCGAACAGATTCCCTGTGGGGTCCTTGGGAAAGAGCTTCCGATCTCTGGCTCCTGTGGGTATATCATTTGCCTGCTAACTACCTCCAACTTCGTTCAGCTGTGCGGAATTACTTCCCTTTTGAATCAAAAAAAAAAAAAAAAGAAAGAGAGAGAGAGAGATTTACCACACCTAACCTGGGAGTGTCACCTTTGGCACACCAAACAGAGCTCTCAGGCCACACCCATCTCAAGCCCTAAGGCTCCATCAAAAACAGATAGTCCACTTAATCTAGAGTCATAGTATAACAAGAAAAAGCACCACAGTGAAGAAACCAAATATCTCCAATATGCCAAATAACAAACGCAAAAACCGAGGTAATAAAAACAAGGAAGTCACCATGACACCCTCAAATGAAAAAGACACCCCAATTCAAGATTATGAAGATGATGATATAGAAGAAATGCAAGAAGCAGATCTCAAAAAATTGATAAGAACATTAAGAAGTTCTCAAAAACAAATTCTTGAACTACAGAAATCCTTAATGGACAAGATAGAAAATCTCTCTCATGAAAATGAAATATTAAGGAGGAATCAAAATGAAATGAAACAACTAGTACAACAGGAAACTGGGATAGTGACTGAAGTGAAGAATTCAATAGATCAAATGAAAAACACAATAGAGAGCCTTACAAACAGAATGGGAGAAGCAGAAGAGAGAATATCGGATTAGAAGACAGAGAACAGGAAAGGATACAGTCAGACCAAAGAAAAGAAGAGGAAATTAGAAATCTAAAACATATTGTCGGGAATCTTCAGGATACTATTAAAAAAACCAACATTCGGGTTCTAGGAGTTCCTGAAGGCATGGAGAGGGAGAAAGGATTAGAAGGCCTTTTTAGTGAGATATTAGCAGAAAATTTCCCAGGTTTGGAGAAGGACAGAGAAATCCTAGTACAGGAAGCTCACAGAACCCCTAATAAACACGACCAAAAGAGATCCTCACCACGACACATTGTAATTAAACTCTCCACAGTGAAACATAAAGAAAAGATCCTAAAATGTGCAAGAGAGAAACGCCAGATTACTCTCAGAGGATCTCCAATCAGACTCACAGCTGACTTCTCATCAGAAACTCTACAAGCTAGGAGGGAATGGCGAGATATAGCCCAGGTACTAAGAGAGAACAACTGCCAGCCCAGAATATTATATCCTGCAAAGCTATCATTTGTGAATGAAGGTGAAATAAAGACTTTTCATAGCAAACAGAAATTGAAAGAATTTGTTGCCACTCATCCAGCCCTGCAAAAGATGCTTAAAGATGTGTTACACACAGAAACACAGAAACACGGTCATCAATATGAAAGAAGGTAAAGGAAGGAAACCAAGGAAGGAAACCTCACAGCAAAAGATCACAGGGAATTCAAAGCATATATTAGAACTTATCTTTGGCAAATGGCAGGGCATTTGTCACATTGAACATGAATGGCCTGAACTGTCCAGTTAAAAGACACAGATTGGCTGATTGGGTTAAGGGACAAAACCCATCTATTTGCTGCTTACAAGAAACACATCTTTCCAACAAAGATCCATACAGACTGAAAGTGAAAGGCTGGAAAAAGATATACCATGCCAACAGAAATGAAAAAAGAGCGGGCGTAGCCATCTTAATATCGGACAACATAAACTTTACCACAAAAACTGTTAAGAGAGACAAAGAGGGACACTATATCATGATTAAGGGATCAATTCAACAGGAAGATATAACAATTATCAATGTATATGCACCTAACTACAGGGCACCAGTTTATCTAAAAGATTTATTAACGGACTTAAAGGGAGACTTAGACCCCAATACAATAGTACTGGGGGACTTCAATACTCCACTCTCAGAAATAGACAGATCAATAGGACAGAAGATCAACAAGGATACAGTAGATTTAAACGACACTATAGCCCAAATGGATCTAACAGATATATACAGAACTTTCAATCCTACAGCTAAAGACTTTACATTCTTCTCAGCAGTACATGGAACCTTCTCTAGGATTGACCACATACTAGGCCATAAAGCAAGTCTCAGCAAATTCAAAAGAATTAGAATCATACCATGCAGCTTCTCAGACCATAAAGGAATGAAGTTGGAAATTAGCAACTCAGGAATCCCTAGAGCATACGCAAACACATGGAGATTGAACAACATGCTCCTGAATGAACAATGGGTCATAGAAGAAATCAAAAGAGAAATCAAAAACTTTCTGGAAGTAAATGAGGATAACAGCACAACATACCAAAACTTATGGGACGCAGCAAAAGCAGTGTTAAGAGGAAAGTTTATATCAATAGGTGCCTACATCAAGAAATTGGAAAGGCACCAAATAGATGAGCTTTCAATTCACCTCAAGGATCTAGAAAAACTACAGCAAACCAGACCCAAATCTAGTAGGAGAAGAGAAATAATTAAAATCAGAGAAGAAATCAACAGGATTGAATCAAGAAAAACATTACAAAAAATCAGCCAAACGAGGAGCTGGTTTTTTGAAAAAATAAACAAAATTGACACCCCATTGGCCCAACTAACTAAAAAAAGAAGAGAAAAGACCCAAATCAATAAAATCAGAGATGAAAAAGGAAATGTAACAACAGACACCACAGAAATAAAAAGAATCATCAGAAATTACTACAAGGACTTGTATGCCAGCAAACAGGGAAACCTATCAGAAATGGATAGATTCCTGGACACATGCAACCTGCCTAAATTGAACCAGGAGGACATCGAAAACCTAAACAGACCCATAACTGAGACAGAAATTGAAACAGTAATAAAGGCCCTCCCAACAAAGAAAAGGCCAGGACCAGATGGATTCACTGCTGAATTCTACCAGACGTTTAAAGAAGAACTAACTCCAATTCTTCTCAAAGTATTCAGAACAATCGAAGAAGAGGGAATCCTCCCAAATTCTTTCTATGAAGCCAGCATCACCTTAATCCCTAAGCCAGAGAAAGATGCAGCACTGAAAGAGAATTACAGACCAATATCCCTGATGAACATAGATGCAAAAATCCTCAATAAAATTCTCGCCAATAGAATGCAACAACACATCAGAAAGATCATCCACCCAGACCAAGTGGGATTTATCCCTGGTATGCAGGGATGGTTTAATGTGCGCAAGACAATCAATGTGATACACCACATTAACAGACTGCAGAAGAAAAACCATATGATTATCTCAATAGATGCCGAGAAAGCATTTGATAAAATACAACACCCGTTCATGATGAAAACTCTAAGCAAACTGGGTTTGGAAGGAACATTCCTCAATACAATCAAAGCAATCTATGAAAAACCCACAGCCAACATCCTATTGAATGGAGAAAAGTTGGAAGCATTTCCACTGAGATCTGGGACCAGACAGGGATGCCCACTCTCACCACTGTTATTCAATATAGTTCTGGAGGTTCTAGCCAGAGCTATTAGGCAAGAAAAAGAAATTAAAGGGATACAAATTGGGAAGGAAGAACTCAAACTATCCCTCTTTGCAGATGACATGATTATTTAGGGGACCCAAAGAACTCTACTAAGAGACTATTGGAACTCATAGAAGAGTTTGGCAAAGTAGCAGGATATAAAATCAATGCACAAAAATCAACAGCCTTTGTATACACAGACAATGCCATGGCTGAGGAAGAACTTCTAAGATCAATCCCATTCACAATAGCTACAAAAACAATCAAATACCTTGGAATAAACTTAACCAAGGATGTTAAAGATCTCTACGATGAAAATTACAAAACCTTAAAGAAAGAAATAGAAGAGGATACCAAGAAATGGAAAAATCTTCCATGCTCATGGATTGGAAGAATCACCATCATCAAAATGTCCATTCTCCCAAAAGCAATTTACAGATTCAATGCAATACCAATCAAGATACTGAAGACCTTCTTCTCAGATCTGGAAAAAATGGTGCTGAAATTTATATGAGGCACAAGAGACCTCGAATAGCTAAAGCAATCTTGTACAACAAAAACAAAGCTGGAGGCATCACAATACCAGATTTCAGGACATACTACAGGGCAGTTGTAATCAAAACAGCATAGTACTGGTACAGAAACAGATGGATAGACCAATGGAACAGAATTGAAACACCAGAAATCAACCCAAACATCTACAGCCAACTTATATTTGATCAAGGATCTAAAACTAATTCCTGGAGCAAGGACAGTCTATTCAATAAATGGTGCGGGGAAAATTGGATTTCCACGTGCAGAATCATGAAGCAAGACCCCTACCTTACACCTTACACAAAAATCCACTCAACATGGATTAAAGACCTAAATCTACGACCTGACACCTTCAAGTTATTAGAGAACATTGGAGAAACCCTTCAAGATATTGGCACAGGCAAAGAATTTCTGGAAAAGACCCGGGAGGCACAGGGAGTCAAAGCCAAAATCAACTATTGGGATTGCATCAAATTGAGAAGTTTCTGTACTGCAAAAGAAACAGTCAGGAGAGTGAAGAGACAACCGACAGAATGGGAAAAAATATTTGCAAACTATGCAACAGATAAAGGGTTAATAACCAGAATCTACAAAGAGATCAAGAAACTCCACAAAAACAAAACCAACAACCCACTTAAGAGATGGGCCAAGGACCTCAATAGACATTTTTCAAAAGAGGAAATCCAAATGGCCAACAGGCACATGAAAAAATGTTCAAGGTCATTAGCAATCAGGGAAATGCAAATCAAAACCACAATGAGGTTTCACCTCACCCCGGTTAGAATGGCTCACATGCAGAAATCTACCAACAACAGATGCTGGCGAGGATGTGGGGAAAAAGGGACACTAACCCACTGTTGGTGGGAATGCAAACTGGTCAAGCCACTATGGAAGTCAGTCTGGAGATTCCTCAGAAACCTGAAGATAACCCTACCGTTCGACCCAGCCATCCCACTCCTTGGAATTTACCCAAAGGAATTTAAATTGGCAAACAAAAAAGAGGTCTGCAGCCTAATGTTTATTGCAGCTCAATTCACAATAGCTAAGACCTGGAACCAACCTAAATGCCCATCAACGATAGACTGGATAAAGAAATTATGGGATATGTACTCTTTAGAATACTATACCACAGTAAGAAACAACGAAATCCAGTCATTTGCAACAAAATGGAGGAATCTGGAACACATCATGCTGAGTGAAATAAGCCAGTCCCAAAGGGACAAATACCATATGTTCTCCCTGATCGGTGACGACTGACTGAACACCAAGAGGGAAACCTGTTGGAGTGAGGTGGACACTATGGGAAACGGTGGCTTGATCAGCATAGCCCTGACTGTTAATGAACAACTTAATACATTATCCCTCTTAGTAGTTTTTTTTATCTGTTCTACTTAATATGACTGGTTTAATTCTGTAATTGATGCACAGTTATTCTTAAGTGTTGAAAATTAACTGAAATGTGATCCCTGTTGAACATGGGAGTGGGAATTGGAGAGGGAAGAAATGTATAATTTGGGACATGCTCAGGCTGACTTGCCCCAAGTGGTGGAGTTGGAAGCATACCAGGGGATTCCAATTCAATCCCATCGAGGTGGCATGTACCAATGCCATCTCACTGTTCCAGGTGATCAATTTCAGTTCACAGTTGGTCATGGTGGAGGGACTGGGAGTCAAAGGGAGCACATAGACAAGTCTAGTACCTGCTAACGCTAACCGATGGAGTAAATAAAGGGGAGAGTGATCCAACATGGGAAGTGAGATACTCAGCAGACTCATAGAATGGCAGATGTCCTAAATAGCACTCTGGCCTCAGAATAAGCCCTAAAGGCATGCGGATCTGGCTGAAAAGCCCATGAGAGTATTTCAGGCATGGAAAGCCAAGACACTCTGGCAAAAGATCTCTGCGAGTGAGATCCCAGTGGAAAGAATGGGTCATCAAAGAAGGAGGTACCTTTCTCTGAAGGGAGGAGAGAACCTCCACTTTGACTATGACCTTGTCTAAACAAGATAAGAGTTGGAGAACTCAGAGGGCTTCCATAGCCTTGGAAACTCATGACTGGAGCATAGGGAGATTACTGATGCCATAGACAGGAGTGTCAATTGGTAAAGTCAACAACAGGAGTCACTGTGCACTTACTCCTCGTGTAGGATCTCTGTCCTTAATGTGCTGTGCATTGAGATTTAATGCTATAACGAGTACTCAAAAAATATATTTCACTTTGTGTTTCTATGGGGGTGCAAACTGTTGAAATCCTTACTTAATGCATACTAAACTGATCCTCTGTAAAAAAAAAAAAAAAGAAATTATCAATTCCCAACTTGACTCTCACTGGGATTAAACATGACAATAGGTCTGCTCTGATTTCATCATCATTTAAAAAAAATCATCTATTATTTTTCACTTTATGTTTCTGTGTGGGAGCAAACTGTTGAAATCCATACTTAATGTATACTAAGCTGATCTTCTGTATATTAAGATAATCGAAAATGAATCTTGATGTGAATGGAAGGGGAGAGGGGGTGGGAAAGGGGAGGGTTGTGGGTGGGAGGGACGGTATGTGGGGGAAGCCATTGTAATCCATAAGTCGTACTTTGGAAATTTATATTCATTAAATAAAAGTTAAAAAAAAAAGAAGTGGCCATGTCACAAAGGTCATATACACACAGCTTATGCTAAGAAGTTCAGTGTTTGAGTGAATTGACAAGTCACTCATTGTCTTAATGTAAAAGTTATTTCTTTCTTTCTCATGTACTGAAATACGGAAAAAGAAAAGGGAGTTCATAGTTACTTTCTAGACAACCTGTTTTTTTAATATAAAATAATTATTGCATGAGATATGGAAATCCCAGCAGTTCAGAATGAAAAGTGAAAGTCACATTCTTCCCCCAGTCTGGTCACTCTACTCAAAGGAAACTGTCATTAAGAAAATTTTTTATAATATTTCCAGAAGAAAAATTTCTATCTCCCATTTAAGTACATTTATATTCTCTCTCTCTCTGTCTCTCTGTTAAATGGTCTGTCTTATAATGTTGGATTATTACCCAGATTTAAACATAGTGTCTAGCAAATAGTGACAGCACAGTAAAACTTGCCTTTTTGAACAAATGAATTAACAGTCATCTGGAAGACAGTGACTTGTCGTCCCCAGTTCGAGCAGGTACTCAATGAACATTTCCTGAGTCGTATTTATCAGTGGAAACCAGATAAGTGAATCAGAATATTGTGGTCTATGACTAGTAGAGAGAATTTTAAAAACCTGGTAGGAATAAATTTGGGATTAAGTGACAGAGATGGAGAACAGAAGGAAAATATTTGGAGGGAGAACATAAAAATCAAAAAGCCACAGGATTCAAACAGCCTTAGGAATTTGGGGGGAGGAAGAGGCAGAATGAGTTTGACGTACAAGTTGGAAGCACATTTGAAGGGCTTTGAATACCAATCTCTGGGTTTCAGCTTCTTCTGTTTCTTTATAATGGAGAGTGTCTAAAGACAGAAAAGAATGTCATAAAAATCTTATTTGATCCAGATTTTAATGTAAATATTAAAATATAATTTTATTGTAAAAGCTATTTAATTTCTATATATTTAGTGTTTTTAGCATCATAAAATATAGTTTTAATCAGGTATGCTATATGCCCTACAACCCGCTCTAATGCCAAGGCCACAGACTTGACATTAAACTGATAAAAGCAATAGGTGTGTGAAAAGGTAAGCATTTAAAAAGAACCAAGAAATACCACATTTAAAATTATGAGACGGGTGGACATTCAGCTTAGTGGTTAAAACACCTGCATTGCATATTGTAATATGTGAGTTCAATACTTTGCTTCAGGGGCTGTTACTGTCGCACAATAGGCTAAGCCTTTGTAGTGCTGGTGTTTCATATGGGCACCGGTTAGTGTCCTGGCTGCTCCTCTTCTGATCCAGCTCTCTGCTATGACCTGGGAAAACAATGGAAGACAACGCAAGTGCTTGGGCCCCTGCACTCACCTGGGAGACCCGGAAGAAACTCCTGACTCCTGGCTTCAGATCAGCACAGCTCTGGCTGTTGTGGCCATTTGGGGAGCGAACCAGTGGATGAAAGATTCTCTCTCTCTCTCTCTCTCTCTCTCTCTCTCTCTCTCTCTCCCCCTCCCTCCCTCTCTCTCTGCCCTGTCTGTAACTCTACCTCTCAAATAAATAAATAAATAAAATCATTTAAAATACTACCCTGCTTCAGGTCCTGATTCTAGCTTCCTGCTACTGCAGACATGGGGGTGTGGTGATGATGGCTCAAGTAATTTGGTTCCTTCTACTCATGTGGGAGACCTGTATTTAGTCCTGGATCCTGTCTTTGGCCCAGACTAGTCCTTGCCATTCTAGGCATCCGGAGAGTTAACCAATTGGTAGGAGCCCTCTTTCTCTCTGTCTCTTTGTCTCTCTCTCTCTCTCTCTCTCTCTCTCTCTCTCTTTATTGCTCACATAAATTTTAAAATTAAGTGAAAGAACTTATGATCATCTTAAAAATTAAAAAATAAAATCACAATGAGATTCCATTTCATACTCATCAGTTTGGCAAAATATACAAGTTTGTCAAAACATGTGAACCCCCAAAACACCTAAGAAATAAAGTTAGATATTGTGCACCTCTTGACAAAGAAATATAATACCTTCTCCTAAATTGTTATCAAAAAATCAAGTCTGAATATCATGCTTCTAGACATAAGTTACCAGCTTAGAGACAAGGAAAAATAAAATAAGCATGTAAAATAGCAACCAAAAAAACAATACTTAATGTATGAAATTCTGCAAAAGACTTAGTTTCTTTAAAAATTTTTCTTTAAAATTAATGGAAAAGAAAATTGAGAAGGAAACTATGGATTTAAAATTTCAAGAAGAAAATCAACCTAATATACTTTTTGGATTGATTTGATGATTAGGGCTACTTAAAATTTGAGAAAACCACAGCAATCTAACTAAATAGGTATTCTATGATTTTAAAGAATTACAATTAAAATTTTTTGTGTGGCAATGGTATTGTGGCTGTGTCTTTTAATTTTTTCACTATAATTCACAATTTATTTTATATATTTTATAAAGAATTGTAAAAGAGAACTTCAAAGGTGCACAACACAAATAAAAAATAAGTGTTTAAGGAGCTAGAAATGCTAATAATACTGGTTTGGTCATTACACCAGTATCAAATTATCACACTGTGACCCATAAATATCTAGTCTGTACCAATTAAAATAAAATTAAAAGGTGACACAATAAAGTTGCTAGAAGAATTCATGGGAAATAATTTTTTTCTTTTCTTTTTTTTTTAGATTTTACTTAATAAATTCAAATTACATAGGTACAGCTTTAGGAATGTTGTTCTCCTCATACCCACTCTCCCACCCCCACTCCAGTCCCTTCTCCCACTCCCTCTCCCATACCGTTCTTCATTAAGATTCATTTTAAATTATCTTTATATACAGAAGACCAACTCTATACTGAGTAAATATTTCAACAGTTTGCACCCACACAGACACACAAAGTATAAAGTACTATTTGACACACAAAGACAAGTTTTACCGTTAATTCTCATAGTACAACTCATTAAGGACAGTGGTCCTATATGGGGAGCAAGTGCCCAGTGACTCCTGTTGTTGATTTAACATTTAACACTCTTATTTACGACGTCACTGATCACACGAGGCTCTTGTCCTGAGCTTCCAAGGCTATGAAAGCCTTTGGAGTCCACAAACTCCGTCATTATTTAGACAAGGCCATAAACAAAGTGAAATTCTCTCCTCCCTTCAGAGAAAAATGCATCCTTATTTGATGGCCCCTTCTTTCTACTAATGTCTCACTCACAGAGCTCCTTAATGTAGAACATTTTCTGCCACAGTGTCTTAGCTTTCCATGCCTTCGAGCCTCTCATGGGCTTTTGAGCCAGATCTGAATGCCTTAAGGGCTGATTCTGAGGCCAGAGTGCTGTTTAGGGCATTTGTCATTCTATGAGTCTGCTGTGTGGCCTGCTTCCCATGTTGGATAATTCTCTCCTTATTAATTCTATCTATTGTTATTACCAGATACTTTTGGTGTTATTTATGTGATCCCTTAGACACTTATTCCTATCTATATGATCAGTTATATACTTAAAATGATCACTTTAACATGTAAGATGGCATTAGGGGGCTGGCTCCATGGCTCACTAGGCTAATCCTCCACCTGCAGCACGGGTACTCCGGGTTCTAGTCCCAGTTGGGGCGGCGGTTCTGTCCCGGTTGCTCATCTTCCAGTCTAGCTCTCTGCTGTGGCCCAGGAAGGCAGTGGAGGATGGCCCAAGTGCTTGAGCCCTGCATCCGCATGGGAGACCAGGAGGAAGCACCTGGCTCCTGGCTTCAGATCGGCATAGATCCTGCAGTAGTGGCCATTTGGGGGATGAACCAATGGAAGGAAGACCTTTCTCTCTCTCTCTCTCTCTCTCTCTCACTAAGTCTGCCTGTCAAAAAAAAAAAAAGATGGCATTAGTACCTCCCAGCTTAATGGGATTTGGAGTCCCATGGCAAGTTTTTAGCTTTACCCTTAGGGGTAAGTCCATGGGAACATGTGCTGAACTGTACATCTCCTCCCTCTCTTATTCCCACTCTTATTTTTGGCTGGGATCTATTTTCAATTGGATTTAAATTCTGTGTTCAGTAAATAGTTCAAGCAATGCTATTAAGTAGAAAAATAAAATAGTACAAAAATAAAATCATAAACTGTTTCTCAACAGTCAAGACAAGGGCTGATCAAGTCATTGCTTCTCTTAGTGTCAATTTTACTTCTACATATTTCCTTTTAAGTTCTCTATTAGTTGTCACAGATCAGGGAGAACATATGATATTTGTCCCTTTGGGACTGGCTTATTTCACTAAATATGATGGCCCATGTTCTTAGGCCCATCATCCATGTGGGAGGCTGCTCCACTTCTGACCCAGCTCTCTGCTACAGCTTGGGAAAGCAGTAGAATATGGCGCAGGCCCTTGGGCCCTTGCACCTGTGTGGGAGACCCAAGGGAAATGAAATCAGCAAATAAGAGCTATCTGAACTTCCATGTTTATTACAACTCAATTCACAATAGCTAAGATATGGAATCAACCTAAATGCCTGACAGTGGAAGACTAGATAAAGAAAATACGGGATATGTACTCTATGCAATACTACACAGTGGTAAAAAAAAAAAAAAACTGATATACTGTCATTTGCAACAAAATGTATGAATCTGGAAAATATACTTAGTGGCCGTGCATTTTAAATGTCATTATGTTTTAGAGATGCATTTTGAAACATTTATAAGTGAAAGAGTACATAATATATAAAACTGTGTAATTTCTACATAAGTTCATTGCTCTATTGCCACTACTTTTAAAGATTTATTTTTATTTATTTGAAATGCAGAGTTGCAGAGAGAGGTAGAGAGGTAGAGGTAGAGAGAGAGAGAGAGAGAGAGAGAGAGAGATTGGTCTTCCATTCGCTAGTTTACTTCCTAAATGGTCATAACAGCTGGATCTGAGCCGATCTGAAGTCAGGAGTCAGGAGCTTCCTCTGGGTCTCTCACACAGGTGCAGGAGTCCAAGGATCTGGGCCATCTTCTACTGTTTTCCCAGGCTATAGCAGAGAGCTGGATCGGAACTGGAGCAGCCTCCCATGTGGGTAAGGGGCCTAAGGACTTGGGCCATCTTCTGCTTTTCCAGGCCATAGCAGAGAGCTGAATCAGAAGTGGAGCAGCCAGGACTCAAACTGGCACCCATATGGGATGCCGGCACTGCAGGCTGGGGTTTTAACCCACTGCACCACAGCACCAGCCCTGCAACTACTTTTGTATATGTTTGAAAAATTTATTATTTATGAGAAAATCAGCGATACAGAGAAAGAGAGGGAGGGAGAGATAGATAGAGACAGAGAGAGGTCTTGCATCCACTGGTTCACTCCCTAAATGGCCCAATGGCTGAGGCTGGGCCATACTAAAGCCAGGAGCCTCTTCCGAGTCTCCCATGTGGGTGCAGGGTCCCAAGAACTTGGACCATCTCCTGCTGCTTTCCCAAAGTGCACTAGCAGGGATCTATATTGGAAGTGGAGGAGCAAAAAAAAAAATGCTGCGAATATAGTTTTGTGCAACTTTGTTTTATAACTTTGTCAAGTAAATTATTAAGAGTAATATGATGCTGTAGTTTTACAGGGCTGTAATTATTTTAAAATTACTTTTATCTGGGGCTGGCACTGTGGCATAGCAAGTAAAGCTGCCGCCTGCAGTGCCAGCATCCCATATACGCGCCGGTTCAAGACCCGGCTGCTTCACTTCCGATCTAGCTCTCTGCTATGGTCTGGGAAAGCAGTGCAAGATGGCGCAAGTGTTTGGGCCCCTGCACCCGTGAGGGAGACCTAGAGGAAGCTCCTGGCTCCTGGCTTCAGATTGGCACAGCTCTGGCCATTGCAGCCAATTGGAGAGTGAACCAGCAGATTGAAGACTGATATCTCCCCCTCCCCCTCCCCCTCCCCCTCCCCCTCCCTCTCCCTCTCCCTCTCCTTCTCTATCTGTGTAACTCTGACTTTCAAATAAATATATAAATCTTTAAAAAATTAGTATTATCCAGCTTTATTTTATATCTTTGTCAAACAAATTGTTAAAAATAATATGTTACTTAGAATGGCAGCACTCCTGCCTCAGAATCAACCCTTGGGACATTCGGATCTGGCTAAAAGGTCCATGAGAGTCTCACAGGCATGGAAAGCCATGACATGGTGGCAAAAAACTATCTAAATGAAAGATCCTGGTGAACAAGACTCCAGCAGAAGGAACAGGCCATCAAGAAGAGAGGCGCCTTTCTCTGAAGGGAGGAAGAAACCTCCACTGTGATACAGCCTTGACTAAACAAGTTCAGAGTCGGTGAACTCAAGGGGCTTCCATAGCCTAGACAGCTCATAGCAAGAGTCTCAGTCTCGGGTGATTGCTGACGTCATAAATAAGAGTGCCAATTGTTAAATCAACAATGGGAGTCACTGGGTACATGCTCCCCACGTAGGATCTCTGCCCTTAATGTGTTTTACTATGAAACTTAAAAACAGCACTACTAGTCGAACAATGCCCTATACCTTGTGCGGTTGTGTGAGTGCAGCCTGTTGAAATCCTTGCTTAGTATATACTAAGTTGATCTCCAGTATATGAAGGTAATTGAAAATGAAACTCGAGGAAGGGCGGGATGGGAGAGGGAGTGGGAGAGGGGAGGGCCATGGGAGGGAGGGAGGTTGGTGGGGGGAGCCACAACAATACAAAAGTTGCACTTTGTAAATTCACATTTATTAAATAAAAAAACTATATAACAAACAAAAAATAAAGAAAAAAAGGAACTTAATACTTTACCCTTTTAGTATTTTTTATGTCCTACTTAAAACTATTGGTTGAACTCTGTAATTAATACACAATTACTCTTAGGTGTTTAATTAATGCTATAACTAGTACTCAAATAGTATTTTACACTTTGTGTTTCTGTGTGGGTGCAAACTGTTGAAATCTTTACTTAATATATGCTAAATTGATCTTCTGTATATAAAGAGAATAGAAAATTAAAAAAAAAAAAAACACAAACTCCTAATCCAACAAGTTAACCTCTAATAGAAGTGGCATCTAAAACTTTGCTCCTCCCATATGTTGCACATTCTTAGAGAGTATTTCAAAATGCTCATGAAAAATGGAATTAAGAGGTAAGCTTTTGGTATAATTTTTTTTAAAAACCTGTGGATACAACATGTCTGCAAACACTTCATTAGAAATGAGTATCATGATCAGAGTCGGTGAACTCAAAAGGTTTCCATAGCCTTGGCAACTCATGACAAGAGCCTGGGGTGATTACTGATGCCATAAACAAGAGTGTCAGTTTGTTAAGTCAACAACAGGAGTCACTGCGTACTTACTCCTCATGTAGGATCTCTGTTCTTAATGTGCTGTACATTGTGATTTAATGCTATAACTAGTACTCAAATAGTATTTTTACTTTGTGTTTCTATGTGGGTGCAAACTGTTGAAATCTTTACTTAATATATACTAAACTGACCTTCTGTATATAAAGATAATTGAAAATGAATCTTGATGTGAATGGAAGGGGAGAGAGAGCGGGAAAGGGGAGGGTTGCGGGTGGGAGGGAAGTTATGGGGGGGGAAGCCATTGTAATCCATAAGCTGTACTTTGGAAATTTATATTCATTAAATAAAAAAATTAAAAAAATAATATGTTACTGTAGTTTTAAAGAGCTGTGATTATTTTAAAATGTACTGTCTACAAATAAAATTGACATCTTTTCATTTGATTATTGTTTATAGCCCTTGACTGTATTCCTGCTGAACTCTGTTCTTTTTGCATTTTATTTGTACACTCTTTATTTAGTGGAGCATAAAACCTTTTACCTTACTGTAAATTACAAAGATATTATCTTGAAAGAGAGAGAGAGAAAGGGACAACTTCTCATTATATTCTCAGAATTGTATCTGTGAACTACATTAAATCTGTTATTTTTATATTAATATCACAATAAAAATCTTACAAAAAAGAAAGTCAAGGGGCTGGCGCTGTGGCATAGCAGGTACAGCTGCTGCCTGCAACTCCAGCATCCCATGTGAGTGTCAGTTCCTGCCAGCTGCCCCATTTTCTATCCAGGCCTGGGAAAAACCGCTGAAGATGGCCCAACCGTTTAACCCCTGCCACCCACTTGAGAGACTTGCATGAAGCTCCTGGCTCCTGGCTTCTGCCCAGCTCATCCCTAGCCAGTGCAGCCATCTGGGAAGTGAACCAGTGGATAGAAGACCTCTCTCTCTCTCTCTCTCTCTCTCTCTCTTTCTGTGTATGTGTGTGTGTGTCCTTCTCTCTCTGTAACTCTGACTTTCAAATAAACAAATAAATGTTTAAAAAGAAAGTCAAAATAAACAAAAAGAAAAATTCAGAACCAATATAAAGTATTGGCAAGAGTGTGAAATAATGGAAATCTCTTAATCACTATTGGTGATGAATTGTCCTAAGTACTTAGGACAGTGGAATGCTTGGCAAAATCTCAATAGAATGCTTGTGCCCAGACTGTACAACTCCACAATTGCATTCTTGTAATAAACCTCAAAGACTCTCTTGCATATATACAGATACAGTATTATAGTGCAAAATATAATACATAACACAAAAGACTATGAACAGGAGAAGAGATTATGAAATATATTACAGTGAAATCTTATATAGCAGTCAAAAGGAGTAACTGGAATTCTATTTTATGAATTAACATCTATGAACTACAAGATAAATTCAATAAACATAATGATGTATCTATAAAAAACAAATTGCAGGGCCGGCGCCATAGCTTACTTGGTTAATCCTCTGCCTGCAGCGCCGGCATCCCATATGGGCTTTGGTTCTAGTCCCGGTTGCTCCTCTTCCAGTCCAGCTCTCTGTTGTGGCCCGGGAAGGCAGTGGTGGATGGCCCAAGTACTTGGGTGCCTACACCCATGTGGGAGACCAGGAAGAAGCTCCTGGCTCCTGGCTTCAGATCGGCATAGCTCCAGAAGTAGCAGCCATTTAGGGGGTGAACCAATGGAAGGAAGACCTTTCTCTCTGTCTCTCTCTCTCTCACTGTCTAACTCTATCTGTCAAAAAAAAATGCAGAATATATGGTTGGACAAGGGTTGTATAAAATGGATATGGAGAACAATACTATATGTGGTTACATTCTTTAATTAGCTTTTTATTTCAAAATATTTATAATTCACAGAAAAGTGGAATATAAAGGGTCCCCACATAGTCATGCTCAGTTTTCCCTATTATTAACATCTCATATTAGTATATATTTCACAACTATTGAAACACCCCCAATTTCCTCTATTTTTTTATTCAAAATCCTATCTCCCTACCCCTCCCAACTCTAATAATCACAATTCTGCATTCAAATTGAGATATTTTTAGCTGCCACATGCCATATTCATCTTTCTGTGTCTACTTTATTTATTTATTTATACTTTTTTTTATTTATTTCAGAGGCAGAGTTACAGAGAGAGAGTGGGAGAGACAGAGAGAAAGATCTTCCATCTGCTGGTTCACTCCCCAAGTGGCTGCAATGGCTGGAGCTGGGCCGATCCAAAACCAGGAAACAGGAGGTTCCTTTGGGGCTCCCATGTGGGCTCAGGGGCTCAAGGACTTGTGCCATCTTCTACTGCTTTCCCAGGCCATAGCAGAGAGCTGGATCAGAAGTAGAGCAGCCGGGTCTCGAACTGGCACCCATATGGGATGCAGGCTCCACAGGCAACAGCTTTACCCACTACACCACAGTTTGGCCCCCGTGTCTAGCTTCTTTCAGTTAACATGATGTCCTCCAGCTCCATACATTTTGTTCCAAATGACAGGATTTTTAATGGCTGAATTATATTTCATAATGTATTTATGCCACATTTTCTTTATTTATTCATCTGATGATAGACACTTTGGCTGATTTCTTATATTGGATATCATGAAGAGGGCTGAAATAAACATGGTAGAGTAGATATCTCTTTGATACAGTGATTTCATTTGTTTGAAATATATACCCAGTAGTCAGATTGCTATATCAAATGGCAGTTCCATTTCCTGATTTTTTTTTAACAGGCAAAATGGACAGTGAGAGAGAGAGAGAGAGAGAGAAAGAGAGAGAAAGGTCTTCCTTTGCCGTTGGTTCACCCTCCAATGGCCATCGCGGCTGGCGCGCTGCGGCCGGCGCACCACGCTGATCCGATGGCAGGAGCCAGGTACTTATCCTGGTCTCCCATGGGGTGCAGGGCCCAGGCACTTGGGCCATCCTCCACTGCACTCCCTGGCCACAGCAGAGAGCTGGCCTGGAAGAGGGGCAACTGGGACAGAATCCGGCCCCCCGTCCGGGACTAGAACCTGGTGTGCGGGCGCTGCTAGGCGGAGGATTAGCATATTGAGCCGCGGCACCGGCCTATTTCTTTATTCTTAAGAAATTTCCATACAACATTTCATAGTGGCTGTGATAATTCGCATTCCTACCAACAATGTATGAGTTCCCATTTCTCCACCTACGTTCCAGCATTTGTTACTTCCTGTCATTTTGATAATAATCATTCTAACAGGAGTGAGGTGAAATATTGTGGCTAGTGTTTCCCTGATGGCTAGTAGTATTGAGCACTTTCTCATATTTTTGTTGACCTTTTGTATTTTTTTTAAGAAATGTCTGCACCTGTCCTTTGTCTGTTTGTTAACTGGATTGGTTGTATTTTTGTTGTTGATATATTTGAGTTGATATATTCAGGAGGGGTGAACATTCATAAAATCATTTGCTCTGGCCCTACCAAGGCAACTGCAGGCAGGACTCAAAATTCAATATCTCTCTAGCAAACTAATTTTTAATTTGATAATAGTGTGTGGCCTGCATACATTGTTTTAATATCAAAATGGCCCTTGGTAATAAAAATATTCCCCACTCCGTCAAATATTACTCCTTTGTCAAATCAGTGGATTTACTTTGCTATGAAGAAGCTTTTGAGGTTGATATAAACCCATTTATCTAGTTTTGCATTTGTTGCCTGTGCTTGGGGTCTTATCCAAAACAAAAATCATTGCCAGCCGGCGCCACGGCTCACTAGGCTAAACCTCCACGTAGTGGCGCCGGCACACCGGGTTCTAGTCCCGGTCGGGGCGCCGGATTCTGTCCCGGTTGCCCCCCTTCCAGGCCAGCTCTCTGCTGTGGCCAGGGAGTGCAGTGGAGGATGGCCCAAGTGCTTGGGCCCTGCACCCCATGGGAGACCAGGAGAAGCACCTGGCTCCTGGCTTTGGATCAGCGTGGTGCGCCGGCCGCAGCGCGCTGGCCGCGGCGGCCATTGGAGGGTGAACCAATGGAAAAAGGAAGACCTTTCTCTCTGTCTCTCTCTCTCACTGTCCACTCTGCCTGTCAAAAAAAAAAAAAAATCATTGCCTACATCAGCAGTGTGTTGAAGTGTCTAGCAATTTCATAGTTTCAGGTTTTATACTTAGGTTTTTAATTCATCTTGAGTTGATTTTTGTATTTGGTGAAAGGTAGGGATCTAATTTTGAAATCAGAATATGACCCCCTAAAGGTCCCCCAAAAGTCCCATCTGTGGTGCCATATGATATCAGAATATGGGGTGCCATGCGATATCACCATGTGCTGATTTATAAATTCCCAATATTAAT
This sequence comes from Oryctolagus cuniculus, assembly GCF_964237555.1. Classification (NCBI taxonomy): domain Eukaryota; kingdom Metazoa; phylum Chordata; class Mammalia; order Lagomorpha; family Leporidae; genus Oryctolagus; species Oryctolagus cuniculus. The sequence continues at coordinate 46,016,535 of NC_091453.1, read as the reverse complement.
AAGCCTGTGTGGGCTCTTGCCTAATATTTAGAGAAGAATTCTGAATACTGGAATAAATGAATGAGGCAGCATGATATGTTTTAAGCTTTTATTCAGTGAGAAAGATGCATAGGAGAGTGAGGGCCCTATCTAGATTCATACCGAACATCAGGAGCCAGCCACGTGGAGAAGCATGCAGGCCAGGAAGCATGAGGTGGGTGGCCCAAAGGCCACGTGCCCTGGAGGCACAAGGCAGCAAGGGCCCACACTGGCAAAAGGCCAAAAAGCCAAAAGAAGAGATCAAGCCCACTGAGCCACAGGCTTTTAATCCACTTCCAAAGGGGAGTGGTTAATTACACTGACTGGCCAGTGGGCACACAGGTGTGGTCAGGTAGAGCATGAGGCCACACAGGGGTGTGGTGAGGGCGTGATCTTCCAGCTCACAAGCCTGATCAATTTTATCCTGTATGCCTGCCTACAACAATTTAATTCTTCTAACATGAGTATATCCAGTTTTGTAAGCATTGTTTATTGAAAAGTCTAGCTTTTCTCTAGTGCATGATCTTGGTAAGGTGCTCAAAAACCAGTTAGCCAGCGCACAGTGGGTTAAGCCATTGTTTGCAATGCTGGCACCCCATATGAGAGTCATGGTTCAAGTCCCAGCTGCACCACATTGGATCCAGTTACCTGCTAATGTGCCTAGGAAGGCAACAAAAAGTTGTCCAATTACTTGGGCTCCTGCCACCCATGTGAGAGACCAGGATGTTTTTTATGACTCCTGACCTTCAATCTGGACCAGACCTGGCTTTTGTGCCCATTTCATGAGCCAGCAGATAGAAAATCAATCAATCAATCTCTCTCTTGCTCTCTCACTCTCTCTCGCTCTCGCTCTCTCCATGCACACACACACACACACACACACACATCATTATGCATTTCAAATAAATAAATAAATAAATCTTTTTAAAAAATTAGTTGGCAGAATTTATGTGGATTAATTTCCGGGATCCCTATTCTATCCCACTAATCTATGTGTCAGTGTTTATGCCAGTGCCATGCTGTTTTAATTATTATACTTCTTGCAGTATGCTTTGAGATCAGGTATCATGATGTCACCAGCTTGATGTTTTTTTCCCTCAGGATCACTTTAGCTGTTCTGGGTCTTTTGTGTTTCCACATGAATTTTAGAATCTTTTCTAATTCTATAAAGAATAGCATTTGTATTTTGATAGAGATTGCATTGAATCTATAGAGTGCTTTAGGTAGTATGGACATTTTAATGATATTAATTCTTCCAATTCATGAACATGCTATGTCTTTCCATTTTTGTTCCTTGATGTTTTCTTTAATAAATGTTTTATGATTTTCATTGCAGAAATCTTTCTCATCTTTAGTGAAACTTTTCCTTAAATATTTAATTTTTTGTAGCTATTGTTAATGGGATTTCTTTCCTGATTCCCCTTTAAACAAGATCATTATTGGTGTGTAAAAATGCTATTATTATTATTTTTGTATGTCGATTTTGTATCCTATGACTTCACTGAAGTGTTTATCATTTCTGATAGTGTTTTGCTGAAGTATATAGGTGTTTCCATATAGAGTATCATGTATTTGCAAACACAGATATATGGACTCCCTCCTTTCCACTTTTGATGATTTTTATTTCTTTCTCTTCCCTAAATTATATTGCTAATACTTCCAATACCATATTGAATTAGATTGGTGAAAGTAGACATTCTTGTCCTCTAAGATCTGCAAGGAAATGCAGATTTTTTCCCATCCAGTATGATACTGTCTGTTTATAAATAGTAAAAAAAAAAAAAATAAGGAATTTATGGGAATGATATGCATCAAAGTCAGTACAATGACTACCTCTAGAGAAGAGTTCACAGCAATGTTATCTGTTTTAGTAATGTCATGCTTCTTGATCTGGGAGATAAACATACCTTGATTATCTTTTATATTGTTTTTGTATCTTTTATAGCAGATAGTACAGTTTTAAAGGGAAAAATATTATAAAGAACAATTGACAGAACTCAATGATTGGCTAGTTGTGTCAGTGGAAAATTTTGAAAACTAAAAATCTGAGTAACAGGTAAAGGAGCAACGTCCTTAACTGAAGTAGAGCAGGTAGTGGTTGCAGGGAGGATGATACACTGGATTTTAGAAAATTGTGGGGCTTCCAAGAGCTAAGGCAATATATTAAAATGGGAAACATTCCTGTCACACAGAGAAACATTGCCCCAGGGACAGCAGCAAAGCCAAAAAGGTATAGTATCACAAATCCAGGCAGTAGAAAGTTGGAAGAGGGAAGAGGTGATCAGCAATGTCAGATGAGCAACAAACACCAAGGGAAATGAAGACAGGAGAGAGGCAGCTGGGCTTTCCACTGGGACGTCATTGCTGACCTCTAAGTGAGTCATTTCCTTGAAGAAGTAGGAATGAAAATTACATGCAGGGGTTAAACTGTGAGTGGGCGGTGAAAGAGTGGGTGTCAGCAAGTGGAGCCGAGCTGAAATGAGGGTAATGAGAACAGTTTGAAGAGAAGAAAACATTTTTAAAGATACATTGAAGCACAACTTCAAATGATGCAGAATAGCCATGAATTTCTGGAAAATCACAGCTGCAGAGGGAAAGCACATGCATGAAGTTAATATAATTCATAAGAATTCCTGGAATTGGCATCATGCTTCTGTTTATCAAATTCATTTACCCAGATTATCTTAAGTGATCCTCAAAACATCCCTGGATGCAAAACAGAACACTTTCTAGATAAGGAAGCCAGATCTCAAAGAGAGAGAATAGTGACTGGCCCCCAAGTCCACTGTTAGTACATTGTTTTTATCCATAAATCATGCAGGGAATGAAATAAGTCCATCCAAAACACCAGTACAGACTAAAATGTGAAACTAATAGGCAGAAGTGTAAACACCAGACTGTGGAAATAATTGTAGCTGCAAATCAAAGGTCAGGCTCTAAGTGTATACATCAGAGAAAGAATTTCTCACCACAAACCAGTCATTTATTTCAGTCACATAAGGATGGTATCACTGTTATGACAAGAGCTGTCTAGACCAGATAAGAATAATTAAAAATTTCAGGATCTGAATCTTTTTGCATATCTTTTTTCCCATGATATACAAAGATAAATACTTGTACCTGTATGGAAAAAATACTTTTGAAAAATCAAGCACAGGAGAATAAATTAAGACTTGAAAAACTGGAAAAACACATCTTGTTGTAATACACAACTCTCCAAATTGTTTTTCTCACTAAATGCTTCTGTATATTCCATGACATCACCATTTTAAAAGATGATTTTTTTGAAATTGAAAAAAATGATAAATTCTTTTGGAAAATGAAACATGCAAGAACTAGGAAAGTTTTGAAAAAGGAAAGTAAAGAAGGGGCTGGCACTGTGACATAGTGAGTAAAGTGGCCTACAATGCTGGCATCCCATATGGGTGCTGGTTCGAGTCCTGGATGCTCTATTTCTGATCTAGATCTCTGCTATGGCCTGGGAAACCAGTAAAAGATGCCCCAATTGTCTGGGCCCTTGTACCTATGTGGGAGACCCGGAAGAAGCTCCTAGCTCCTGGCTTCAGATCATCACAGCTCCACCCATTGCAGCCATTTAGAGAGTGCACCAGCGTGTGGAAGACCTCTCTCTCTCTCTCTCTCTCTCTCTTTCTCTCTCTCTGCCTCTGCCTCTCTGTAACTCTGCCTTTCAGATAAATAAATAAATCTTTAAAAAAAAAAGGTAATGAAGAGGGATGGCCCTACCAGACATGACAAGTTACAGTAATTACATTAATTTAAAAGCAGCAAAGGTATAGATAGAAAAAATCAAAACAACAAAGAACAAAAACAAATAAAATACATAGGAGAAAGATTATTCAACAAATGTTAGGACTTACTAGCCATTTCGCCAAACACACACACATACACACATACACATACACATCTACCTCAGTCCTTATGCCAAAATGAATTTTACATGGATCAAAGAATCAATTTATAAATTACATGTAGATAAAAGCACTGCAAAGGGGAAGACAAAATGCAAAAACCATAATAGAATATTAGTACAATTCCTTATATACAATATTTAAAACTCAATATATGGCTGGTGCTGCGGCTCACTTGGCTAATCCTCCACCTGCGGCACTGGCACACCGGGTTCTAGTCCCAGTTGGGAAACCAGATTCTGTCCCGGTTGCTCCTCTTCCAGTCCAGCTCTCTGCTGTGGCCTGGGAAGGCAGTGGAGGATGGCCCAAGTGCTTGGGCCCTGCATCCGCATGGGAGACCAGGAGAAGCACCTGGCTCCTGGCTTTGGATCGGTGCAGCGCGCCTGCAGTGGTGGCCATTTGGGGGGTGAACCAACGGAAGGAAGACTTTTCTCTCTCTCTCTCTCTCTCTCACTGTCTAACTCTTCCTGTCAAAAAAAAAAGCACTCAATGTAATAGAAAGCAACCCAGTATAAAAATGTGCAATAGACACATAAAAAACTTTTATAAATTACCAATGAATGCTAAGTATAGCATAAAGTAGCATTTTCACCTGTTAGATTGGCAAAGATTAAAAAAGATTGATAACATACAGTGGTAACGAAAGTATTGAAACATTCATTTTCAAAAGAAATAGACGGACAAGACAACCAACTGGTAAAAATTTTGACAGAAAATTTAGATTTGAGATAAAATTATTAAATACATGCACCTACCTACCCATCAACTTCAGTTCAAAGAATTTATCATGCAGATATGTACACAAATAAACACGCATGCACATATACACAAACATAGTTATTACAGTTAGTAATCACAAGAGAAAACTATAACCACTGAAGAGTCATTAGTAATTGTACAAATAAAAGTATATATTTATAAGACAAAATACTGTTCAATAATTAAAACATGAGACAGGGTTATCTGGAAATTCTAGAACCTACCAAGTGAAGAAAGCAACTTGCACAGAATTACAGTTAATATGATTCTGTTTTGTAAAATAAAAAAGGCCCATATAGACATATATTCAGGCAGACATACTTGTACACTGAAAATACTAGAAGTATACATAAGACATAGTTTAAAATTAACTAGAGTTAACAAGAACCTGGTAGGGGAGGGAGACCTTTTCCTTTTAACTTTGTACCTTTCTGCATGATTTAAATTATTTACCATGATAATTTAATGTGTTCATTATTGAAAAAGGATAGCACAACCAATTTTAAAAAGGTGTTGTTTGTAAATTAAACAAAACATACTGGTTGGAAGAATACATATTATCGTTTTAAAAAAAATATTCTCCCCATGTTGTTATAGCAAAGTAGCAAAGACTGTGTACTTTAAATAACAAATATTTTTTTTTTCTCTCACAATCCTGGAGGCTAGGAAGTCCAAGATGGAGGTGTCAGTAAATCCTGTGCCTGATGAAAGCAGTCTTCATGGATTGCAGAAGGCTGTGTTCTTGCTGTAACCTCACACAGCATGTGGAAGAGAGAAATACCTTATGTCTCTTAGTGTTTGCTACACTCATTACACGCTATACAAGTATCACCAAGCTACAATTTTGTTCTGTTATCCCTTTTACTTGAAATGCACATATTTTTACAAGCCTGCACACTCTTCAAAAACTAGCTTCCGGGTTCTAGTCCTGGCTGCTCCTCTTCTAATCCAGCTCTCTGCTGTGGCCCAAGAAGGCAGTGGAGGATGGTCCAAGTGCTTGAGCGCCTGCACCCGCATGGGAGACCAGGAGGAAGCACCTGGCTCCTGGCTTCGGATCGGCGCAGCGTCAGCTGTAGCAGCCATTTGGGGACTGAACCAATGGAAGGAAGACCTTCTCTCTGTCTCTCTCTCTCTCTCACTGTGTAACTCTACCTGTCAAATAAATTAAAAAAAAAAAAACTAGCTTAATGTAACTCAGAGGCTTTCCCTGATCTACCTCATGTAATACATAATCATTCCTTCTCTGCTATCCTGCAAACATTTTAATGCATTTTGTCAAATTTCCCTTAGCACTTACCACATTTCATTGCTTTTTAATGTGTTCATATCTCTTTCCTAATTCATAAGCTTAGGGTCAGGGACCAGACTAAACACTGAGCCCAGTATTTAGTACATAGGAGACTATAAATAATACATATTTTTAAATGAAATAATAAAATTCAAGAACATTGTAATTTATTCAAAGGGATATTATTGATATTTACTAAGGCACATACATTTAAATTATAGCATTATTATGGAGTGGCTGTGAGTATGGGTTCAAGAATAACACAACCTGGGTTTGAAGCCTGATTCTTCCACTGATTGGCTTTGTGACCTTGGGCATATTATGTAACCTTTCTATGCTTCATTGCTTTCATCTAGGGGTAATACCTACCTACCTTGTAGTACCTACTTCACAAGGCCATTAAGTGCCCTAAGTAATAGTCAGAACATTATCTATCCTCCTCCTCATCATCACCATGTCAACAATATCCTTTGTTTTGGCCTACACAAAAATAAGAAAAATGCTTATGAAGAACCAATTAATAATTTTTTTCCAGCTTTGGTATCAATAGCAAGTAGCTCTGGATTAGATAATTTCAGATAGTTCAAGTTCAGAAAATACACAAAGTAGAATATATTGCTTTTAAGTCAATATTTTAGTACCTACTAGCAACATACCTGGTACTCTTGTATTAAACTGCCACTATAGAGCTGGCTACAGCTCATGAGGGTGAAAACAGGCTACATCTTGCCCTATAGTCCCTGATACCAATAACAATGACCTTAATCAGAAACTATGCATGCCCTATCCATGAATTGTGTTTGGCAACAGGCCAGTGGTCCAAACTGTGTGTTTAGGGGCTGGGCTTTGGCTGTGTGTATTAAGCCGCCACCTACCACATTGGTGTCTCATATGAGTCTTGTTCAAGTCCCAGCTGCTCCACTTCCAATCCAGTCCTCTGCTAGTGTGCCTGGAAAGCAGCAGGAGATAGCCCAAGTAATGGAGCTCCTGCCACCCACGTGGGAGACCCAGATGGAGTTCTTGGCTCCTAGCTTCCGCTTGGCCCACCCAGCCCTAGCCATTGTGGCCATTTGGAGAGTCAACCAGCAGATGGACGATCTCTCTCTCTCTCTCTCTCTCTCTCCCCACACACACACACAACTCTGACTTTAAAAATAAATAAATAAATAAATAAAACAAAATATTGCTTAATCCATCCAGCAAAAGCCCAGCACAACTGTTTTCACCTATAAGAGGGCCATTGGTGAGGGTGAGGAAGCTCGACAGTTTGAACAAAGGAAGAAATGACTAAAACATCTCCCTGGGTCTTGCCTTGTTTTGATGTTTTTTAGCTACTTTACTTCTACTTACTCTTTTTTGTCTTCCACCACTCTGCAGAAAATTCTTCCTGTTAGGGGTGACACTTGCATTTATTAGTGATTCCCTAAAGCCCCTAAGAATCTAGCTGAATATCACATTCCACCAGGAAGTCATTGGGACAAATAACCTCCTGTTCTTCACTTCAATGTTGGCACTTTACAAGCAATTATTTTTCTCTTTGAAAAAAATCCCATAACAATAGCAGCAATAATAACAGGGTCTAAAATGCATTGAGTATTTAGTATGTCCCAAGAGCAAACTCCTTCCCTCCTTTGTTCAAACTGATGTTCAGTGTTGAAATTGCATTATGGTTATACAGCCAACAGCATTGACTGAATATCTACACACTAAAGAGAGAGAGAAACTAAAATGCATTGTGCCATAAAGAAAATATGGTACATATACACAGTGGAATATTACTCAGCCATAAAAAGGGATGAGCCTTGTAATTTGCAGCAACATGAATATAACTGCAGGTCATTATGTTAAGTGAAATAAGCCAAAAACAGAAAAATTATATAATGTTGGTTATCAAAGACTGGAGAGGAAGGGGGAGAAAGGAATGGGAAAACTTGAATAATAGGTACTAAGTTATATTTGCATAAGATATATTCTGAGGTGCTTTTTCATAGTAGGGTGACTATAGATAATAAATTGTTTGTTTCTCCATAATAAGAACCTAGAAGATAAGATTTTGAATGCTTTCATCATATATAAATCTTGAATATTTTAGGAGATAGATATGTTCACCCTGATTTGACATTAGACAATGCAAGCTTATATCAAAATATTAGATGTTATCCCACAAATATGTACAAGTTTTATGTGTCTGTTGATTTTTTCATTTAAATTTTTGAAAAATTCATCCTACCTGTGGCCCAAGTGCTTGGGCCTTTGCAACCATGTGGGAAACCTGGAATAAGTTCCTGGCCCCTGGCTTAGTATCAGCCCACCTCTGGCCATTGCAGCTATCTGGAGAGTGAACCAGAGGAAGGAAGACCTCTCTCTGTATAACTCTGCCTCTCAAATAAATAAATCTTAAAAAAAAATCCAGCCTTACTATTATCAAACAGTCTCTAATCCAGAATTGCATAGTACAATAATCACTGATCACATAATGCTGTTGAGCACTTAAAATGTCGCTGGTACAACTAAGAAACTGCCTTTTAATACCGTTTAGTTTTAAGTGGCATATTTAAATAACTACATGTGGCTTCCAGCTACCTTACTGGTCATTATAGCTCTAGTCCAAGAGTTGGAAAAACCTTTTCTGTGAAGAGTCAGAGAGTAAATGCTTTAGACATTACAATTTACATGAAGTTTATGGTACTGTGATTTGTTAGCTTTTATACAAATGCAAATAAAATAAAATAAAAATAAAAATGTAAAACTATTCTATTTCAAGAGCTGTACAGATCACAGTTTGAATTTGGGCTTCAGGGATAAAATTAGCAAAACCTTGCTCTAGTCCATTAGAGGTTATAAGGAATATATGCAAGCCAGCACCGCAGCTCAATAGGCTAATCCTCGCCTGCGGCGCCCGCACACCGGGTTCTAGTCCCGGTCGAGGTGCCGAATTCTGTCCTGGTTGCCCCTCTTCCAGGCCAGCTCTCTGCTGTGGCCCGGGAGTGCAGTGGAGGATGGCCCAAGTGCTTGGGCCCGGCACCTACATGGGAGACCAGGATAAGCACCTGGCTCCTGCCTTCGGATGTGTGCGGTGTGCCAGCCACAGCGCGCCGGCCGCAGCAGCCATTGGAGAGTGAACCAATGGCAAAGGAAGACCCTTCTCTCTGTCTGTCTCTCTCTCTCACTGTCCACTCTGCCTGTCAAAAAAAAAAAAAAAAAAGAAAGAAAGAAAAGAAATATATTCAGAAGATGGTCCAAGTGCTTGGGCTCCTGCACCGCATGGGAGACCAGGAGGAAGCACCTGGTTCCTGGCTTCGGATCGGCACAGCTCCGGCTGTAGCAGCCATTTGGGGAGTGAACCAATGGAAAGAAGATCTTTCTTTCTGTCTCTCTCTCTCACTATCTAACTCTCTCTGTCAAAAAAGAGAGAAATATATGCAAATACCCAATATGGAGCAAGAACTGTTCCACTTCAAAAACAGTTAAATTCAAAATTATTATTCATTCATCAAAACACCCATTTTTTTTCTAGTTGTCCTGTTTAATAAATTTCATTTCAGCATATAGCTCTTCTAGAAAATGCAGATGAGAGGGCCGGCGCCGCAGCTCAATAGGCTAATCCTCCACCTAGCGGCACCGGCACACCGGGTTCTAGTCCCAGTCGGGGCGCCGGATTCTGTCCCGGTTGCCCCTCTTCCAGGCCAGCTCTCTGCTGTGGCCAGGGAGTGCAGTGGAGGATGGCCCAAGTGCCTGGGCCCTGCACCCCATGGGAGACCAGGAAAAGCACCTGGCTCCTGGCTCCTGCCATCGGATCAGCGTGGTGCGCCGGCCGCAGCGCACCGGCCGCGGCGGCCATTGGAGGGTGAACCAACGGCAAAGGAAGACCTTTCTCTCTGTCTCTCTCTCTCACTGTCCACTCTGCCTGTCAAAAAAAAAAATGCAGATGAGCAAGCATAGGAGTTGGTAGGTACAATTATAAATTGACAAAAGCAGAACTAGAGGCAAACATATGAAGAATTGAAGGCATGACTAACAGGTATGGTTATTACACAAAATAAGACATTGTTATTTTGGCAGTACTTTCAATCCTCAACATTCTATACTTGTATGAAATAACCCATCTGGAGCCCTCTAGCGCCATCTCTTCTCACATCCATCTGACTGTTCTGTCCTACAGGTTTCTATGAAACCACTTTCATACACTTGGTTTATCTCTGTAGTCCTTGAAAGTAAAATTCTGTTAGCTGAGAGTGCAATAAATGTCAAGTTAAAAAAAAACGCATAACCCAAATTTTCTGACACTCTACATAAAAAGCAACTGCCAAGATTTGCTGAAAAATTTTCTAGGGACAGTTGTCCTGTCTTTTCGAGGATAGGATTCTAGACAGAAATACTGTGCGTTCCTATTTAATTGTTCCATTAACACTCAATACTCAATTCCGTTGTTCCATTTTTTGTATCCATCATTTTCTCAACTCCCTCCCACAAACCTAAGCCTTATTGCACAATCCCTTATCTCTGTAAACTGTACCATCTGTCACCTACCTAGATGCTGAAACCAGAGACCAGGGATTTATTCTTGGAATTTTCTTTCTAATATTTGTCATATCTGCCTGGTCAATTCTTCCTCCTAAGTATTTTTCGGCTTGATTTATTTCTCTCCATTTTTTATACTACTAGTGGCTTGCAATGCCATCATCTCCAACTGGAACTGTTGTTAACAGTCAGTCTCTCAACTAAGTGGCCTGCCTCAAGTCTTGAGTCTGCCATACATTTTTTCCAATAGAGCAGGAAAATTTTGTGTAAATGCAAATCTAGTGATCTTTCCCCTACTTAAAATTCTAATTACTTAATGTGGCCCTTCCAGACCTAAAGGAATCCTGTTCCTGGCTACTTCTCCAGCTTTATCAAAATCTAAATTCTTTCAATGCTCAAAAGTACTTTTTTTCTCCCACGCAAAAGTGTACAGTGGTGAATGATGTTGACTTGAAAATAGTCTAATGTCACAGGGGGAGCTGATGAAACTAGAGCAGTCATGAGTTGGTAATTGCTAAATTGTTTACAGATAAATGGAAATTTATTATACCATTCCTTTGAATTTTGCATATGCTTTGAAGTATCCCTAATAATACAAAGTATTTTTAATTTAAAAATTATGGATGGCCAAATAAATTGAATAATGAATGTTTGATGATTTAGAATCATTACTATTTTTGTGTGAGATACTGATATTGTGGTTATATTAAAATAAAAACAGTCCTTATCTTTTGTACAAGTCTTTTAATTGCTTATGGATTAAATTGTATTATTTATGGATCAAAAGATGTATCTGGATATTCAAAATAATACAGGGAAGAGCATATTGAGAATTCTAGATGAAACTAAAACAGATTGAATTGATAATTGTTAAAATCAGATAAGAGTAACATTAGCTCATCATTAAATTCTTCCCCTTTTTGTGGATTGTCGCTCCCCCTCTTCGTGGAGGAGCAACACAGGACCCTGCGCTGTTCTTTCGTCTGCTCGGCCCTCCCCGGGTTTGCTGCTGGTTCTTCCCGGGTTGGCTACTATCCCTTCCACCTCCGTGGAAGGGCAGTTCCCCCTGGCCGCATTCCCCACTTCCGCAGGGGAGCGGCACACCGCCGGCCGGCTTTCTCGGGGGCTGCACGGGTTCCCTTAGATGTTCCCCATAGATGTTCCCCGGTGCATGCCGTCTCTCTCCTCCTTTATAGTCCTCCTCCGCCAATCCCAACTCGGCTGCCCACACGCCAAGTACGCTGCTCTCCTCCAATCAGGAGCAAGTCCTACAGTTAATTGGTTGAACTGGAGGCAGCTGTGCGGAAGCTGTTTACTTCTCTCCCAGCGCCATATTGTGGGAGAGCAGATGCATAGAATAAGTCTTAATTCCAGTAACTCAGTCCAGTCCGGATTGCTCCCCACAGTGGATGTTGATTTTTTTTATAATGAGAAAATATTTTAGGTGCTACGTTCATTGTTATATCCCTAGAACTTTGCATATACCACCATTATTTGGAGTACATTTCTTTCCTCTTTTCTTTTTTTTTAAAGTCTCACTTCAGAAATCTCTTCTTCCAGAGAGCATTCCCTGGTCCCTGAAATCCGATTTAGGGTCTTCTGAGCTCCCACAGAAACCTCTTTCCATTTAACAATAGCAGCACACTTATTAAACTGTGCTACAATTGCTTCTTTACTTACTTACAACCCTGACTACCCTGTTTCAGCTTTGTGAGACAGGGATCACATTCATCCTGTTCCTCATTTAAATTCCAGCAGCAAGCAGACTACCTGGCATGCAGTAAGCAACCGATAGTTATTTGTTCAGAGAACAAGTTTCAGCAAACCAGGAAAAAACAGGTATCAATAGATATATCTATTTACTAATTTGCTCATTTATTTTTGTAACAAACATGTATCAGGTAGTGTTCCAGTCACTAGGATCACAAAAGTAAACAAAATTGACAAAATCTGTGTTCTCATAGGACATATATGCTCTTTGAAGTAGGATATGAGAGCGATAAACAAAATAAATTAAAACATGCATAATAAATAGTGGTAAATAATACAAAGGGAAAAAAACTCTGGAAATGGAGTAGAGAATTGTTGGGTAGTTCATTGTAGTGTTTTCAAATACATTTTTATTTAAGTAAGGTGAACAAACTTCATATATCCACATTCAGGAGCATAGTGATACTTCCCACCCTGCATATCCTACCCACCCATATTTCCACACTTTCTCCTCCTTCCTTGTTTATTCTTTCTTTTAATTTTTACCACGACACAATTTAAGTTTATTTTATTAACATAAGGTTAAGCCTCCAGTAAGTAAATAATTCAACAAATAGTAAGAATAAAAAACCTTGTTCCTAAATAATAGAGACAAGGGCTGTAAACAATAATCAAATCTCAAAATGTCAATTTTGCTCATATACATTACATTTTTATACTTTATTTATTACCACAGATCAGGGAAACATGATATTTGCTTTTTGGAGGCAGGTATATTCCTCCAAATATAATGGCTTCCAGTTGCATTCATTTTGTTGCAAATAACTGGATTTCATTCTTTTTTATGGCTGAACAGTATTCCACAGAATATATATGCCACATTTTCTTTATCTAGTAATCAGCTGATGGACATCTGGGTTGATATCATATTAGCCATTTTGAATTGAGCTACAATAAACATGGGGGTGCAGATAACTCTTTCACATGATGATTGCATTTAGTTTGGGTCAATTTCCAGGAGTAGGATGGCTGGGTAATATGGTAGGCATATTTTCAGATTTCTAAAGAAACTCCATTTTGTCTTGCATAGTGGCTATACTGATTTACATGCCCGCCAACTGTGGATTAGGGTACCTTTATCCCCACATTCTCACCAATATTTATTGTTTGTTGATTTCTGTATGAAAGGCATTCTAAATGGGGTGAGATGAAATCTCATTGTGGGTTCAATTCACATTTCCTGACAGCTAGTGATCCTGAACATTTTTTCATGTGTATGTTGGACATTTGAATTTCCTCTTTTAAAAATGCCTGTTCAAGTCCTTTCCCCATTTCTAAAGTGGATTGTTGGAACAGAATAAAAACACCAGAAATCAATCCAAACATCTACAGCCAACTTATATTTGATCAAGGATCTAAAATCAATTCCTGGAGCAAGGACAGTCTATTCACAAATTGTGCTGGGAAAACTGGATTTCCACATGCAGAAGCATGAAGCAAGACCCCTACCTTACACCTTACACAAAAATTCACTCAACATGGATTAAAAGTCTAAATCTATGACCCGACACCATCAAATTATTAGAGAACATCGGAGAAGCCCTGCAAGATACAGGCACAGGCAAAGACATCTTGGAAAAGACCCCAGAGGCACAGGCAGTCAAAGCCAAAATTAACAACTGGGATTACATCAAACTGAGAAGTTTCTGTACTGCAAAAGAAACAGTCAGGAAAGTGAAGAGGCAACCAACAGATTGAGAAAAAAATTGCAAATTATGCAACCAATAAAAGGATTAATAACCAGAATCTATAAAGAGATCAAGAAACTCCACAACAACAAAACAAACAACCCAATTAAGAGATGGGCCAAGGACCTCAATAGATATTTTTCAAAAGAGGAAATCCAAATGGCCAATAGAGATATGAAAAAATGTTCAGGATCACTAGCAATCAAGGAAATGCAAATCAAAACCACAATGAGGTTTCACCTCACCCCAGTTAGAATGGCTCACATTCAGAAATCAACTAACAGCAGATGCTGACAAGGATGTGGGGGAAAAGGGACACAAATCCACTGTTGGTGGGAATGCAAACTGGTAAAGCCACTATGGGAGTCAGTTTGGAGATTGCTCAGAAACCTGATTATAACCCTACCATTCAACCCAGCCATCCCACTCCTTGGAATTTACCCAAAGGAAGTTAAATTGGCAAATAAAAGCTGTCTGCACCTCAATGTTTATTGCAGCTCAATTCACAATAGCTAAGACATTGAATCAACCTAAATGCCCATCAACAGAAGACTGGATAAAGAAATTATGGGATATGTACTCTATAGAATACTATACAGCAGTTAAAAAATGAAATCCAGTCATTTGCAACAAAATGGAGGAATCTGAAAAACATGCTGAGTGAAATAAGCCAGTCCCAAATGGACAAATATCATGTGTTCTCCCTGATCGGGGACAACTAACTGAGCACCAGAAAGGAAACCTGTTGAAGTGAAATGGACACTATGAGAAACAATGACTTGATCAGCCCTTGTCTTGACTGTTGAGGAACAACTTACTATTTTATTCCTTTTAGTATTTTTTGTTCTACTTAATGTCATTGGTTGAACTCTATAATTAATGCACAATTATTTTTAGGCATTTAAATTTAACTGAAAAGTGATCCCTGTTAAATATAAGCGTGGGAATAAGAGAGGGAGGAGATGTACAGTTCGGAACATGATCACTCGGAATTACCCCTAATGGTACAGTTAGAAACGTGCCAGGGGTTTCCAATTCAATCCCATCAAGGTGGCATGTATCAATGCCATTTCACTAGTCAGTGATCAGTTTCAGTTCATAATTGATCATAATTATAGGATTAAGTGTAAAGGGATCACATAAACAAGACTAGTGCCTGCTAATACTAACTGATAGAATTAAAAAGGAGAGAACAATATAACATGGGAGGCGGAATACACAGCAGACTCATAAAATGGCAGATGTCCTAAACAGCACTCTGGCCTCAGAATCAGCCCTGAGGGCATTCGGATCTGGCTAAAAAGCCCACGAGAATTTTGCAGGCATGGAAAGCCTGGACACTGTGGCAATAAAAGTGACCTAAATGAAAGATCTCTGTGAGTGAGATCCTGGTGGAAAGAACAGGCCATCAAAAAAGGAAGTACCTTTCTCTGAAGGAAGGAGAGAACTTCCACTTTGACTATAGCCTTGTCTAAATAAGATCAGAGTTAGTGAACTCAAGAGGCTTCCATAGCCTTGGCAGCTCATGACAAGAGCATCAGATAATTACTGATGTCATAAATAAGAGTGTCAATTGTTGAATCAACAACAGGAGTCACTGTGCACTTACTTCTCATGTAGGATCTCTGTCCTTAATGTGTTGTACTATGAGAATTAACAGTAAAACTACTACTGAAACAGTACTCTATACTTTGTGTTTCTATGTGTGTGCAAACTGTTGAAATCTTTACTAAGTAAATCTTCTGAATATAAATATAATTGAAAATGAATTTTGATGAAGAATGAGATGGGAGAGGGAGTGGGAGATGGGATGGTTGCGGGTGGGAGGGATGTTATGGGGGAAAAATCGCTATAATCCAAAAGTTCTACTTTGGAAATTTATATTTATTAAATAAAAGTTACAAAAAGAAAACAATCATAAAAATATAAATAAATAAGTGGATTTTTGTTTTGTTGTTGCCAAGTTTCCTGAGATCTTTATAGATTCTAGCTCTTAATATGTTATCAGGCTCTTGGCTTCTCTCTCTCTCTCATCTCCTCTCACTCCTCGCTCTCTCGGCTTCTCTTCTGCTCTCTTCTCTCTTCTCTCTTCTCTCTCTCTCATCTCCTCTCTCTTGCTCCCCTCTCTCTTCTTTCTCCTCTCTCTCTCTTACTCTATTTTTCCTTCTTCACCCCTTCCCTCCAGTCTGCTGGGCTTTCCCCAATAAACTCTTTCCCTTACTCCTGTGTCTGGTGTGTTTTGTGGCAGCCTTACATTGGTGCCGAAACCCGGGACCTTACACTGGTGCTGTGACTCGGATCCAGGCCTCTCACAGTGACTTTGCTCTCCCTTTGGGGATCTCTGAGCTGCTCTGGCGTCCTGGATTTCTGCCAGTCATAAAACACTCTCCCGGAACTCCTTCCATGCCACCAAACACTCTGCAATCTCCATCCACACACCAGCCTTCCACATTCTGAAGTAAGATGCAGAATGGTAAATTTTCACAGCAACTCTACTTTGAGTTGTGGTCTACTGTCTGCTTGTCTGAGGCTTTTCTACTCTCATAAAAGTCATAATACTAGACAATAGCCACAACTCCTACGTAAAGGCTTTTAGTCTCTATGGACACTGCGTCTGGGCAACAGTAGGTGTGAGTGACGACTCAACTTCTGTTTCCCTTTTACAGGCTAGGCACTGGGCTCCAGTGGGCGCTTGCGTGATGACCCCACCCTCTACTCCCATATCCTCTCGTTAGTCAGACAGCCAGGACTTCAAGGACGCTTGCTGTACACCGATCTGACTTATTAAGTCACCATGGGACATTTCTCCTCCCGCATTCCATCCAATTCTCCTATTGGTAGCCTACCAAGTCTCTCTCGAATTGTCTCTAGCCCTCAAACACCGATGCCTCATCTTTTCCTCTGTAATAAAGCATGACTCATGTATGAACTTAACAGCCAATCAAAATTGCCCCCCGCCATGGCAGTGTATTTGGCCCTGAGTGATTGGCCCTAAGTTGAAGTGACTTGATCACTTCTGTGAGAGTTTGCGAAAATAGAAGGAGATCCCATATGCTCAAGCTTTTCTATCTTCGATCTAAACCTTCTGTGTGTACTGTTCTCTGGTCCAGGTCCTATTGGCCTCCAAGGTTTCCACTAGGGGTCAAGGGACTGAGCCGAACCCTCTGCTTTCCACGTTTGTGGCCCCAACTTTTCACTATCTTGGCTCACTGTACCTCCCCCTCCCACGCAGGAATTCAGACTTTATCTTAAAACCAGGCCTGGTCCAAAGTCTACTCTCCTGGTCCAAAGTCTACTCTCCCTGTCTTATCAATGATCCTCTCCCAATTTTGGGAATGGCTGTCTCTATGTTTTCACTCTCCAGCCCTTGTCCTCCAACTGGTCTTTTGCTCCTCCCTCTCTTGTTCCAGTATTACCATAATAGCAATGGAGTGGCAATCCCATCCTTTTGAGTTCCCAGCCTATTGAAATAAATTAGGTATCCTACCCTTCCAATGGATTTTTTGTGTGTGTGAAAATGTCTTTATTTTAAGAAAAAAATTTGGTTAACAAAAAATTTAACAAGTTATACTTGGGAAAATACACCCCCACAGGAAATCACAGTACAAAGAAACTATTAAGTCAAGGCATCACTAATTCTTATAGTATTACTATTGTGTCTCAATTCTCAAAACTAACGTTTAAAAAGCTTAAACATAACCCAAAAGATTTTAAATGAAAATAAAAATCAAAGTTTTAAAGAATTTGGACTCTGAAATTTCCAGTAAATTTGGACTTTGGTTTTTCCAGTTTGGGCCCAACTGAAAAAATTGAAGGACATATACATGTCTCTCATCTTGTAAAGACACCAACTAATCAGGCTATTTGGATTGTATTAGAAGTACTGTCAAGATGTGAAGCGGTGCAATCATTTTAAGTTTCTATAATATAAAATGTTATTGATACAAATGTCTGAGAATTAAAAAGTCTAATGATCTTGTGTTACTAGACATGATGGTTATCTTAATGAAAAAGCCCCAGAGGCCTAAAAGAGTTAAGTGCTTTGTAAAGATCCTACAGGTGCATTTGAAAATACTGTGTGAGTAAGCAAGTGCCTCTTGTTGGTTAATGAGTTTATAATTTTAAACATGACAACTTAGTCTTTTGTTGTCCACAGTTTTGTATAGATTCCAATGGATGTTTTCCAGCCACTTCTATTGTATTCAGTACTTTGGGATGGCTCTGTAAACAGATGAAGCCAATAATGTATTATAGGTACCAATTGAGAGGAAGTATGGTTAACTGAGATTACTAAGAGCAGAAAGTAATTCGAATCACATTAAAAAACAGTTAAAGAGTTTAAAAAGCTATTATTGAAACTTCTATATTGTTCTATTATGTTATATGTGTATACTTATTGTATGTCTACATGGGAAAATTTATTAAGAGTTTTCTTTTAATTGGATTGTAGATAAAAGATTGCCCATAAATTTAAACAGCTAAAATTATTCAAAGATACATTTTGATTGATGTGACCTGAGTCTCTGTGTCAGATGTTTTAAATCTGTTGGTAGAAACTAAAAAGGTTTTATAAGTTTGTGCTTGAATTTGCTGGTTAAACAAGCTATACCATGTTAGATATTTATGAGATGTTTCCAAATACACGTGTTCTTAAAATTTATAGAAGGCATTGGACCTTCTGGTAAATGTTTTCCTAAGTTGTTATCTAATAGTTGAAACTGTTTGCTAAGTTTTCATTTGATATTGCTAGTGTCAGTAAGCAATCTGGGATTTGCTCCCTCAATTCTCTTTTCTAAACCCGAGTTGTTCTCTGATTTCTCTATTCTCTTTGAGGTAGGACACTAATTCTATTCTGAAGGACTCTCCAAGATAAAAAATTTGATCTTTATATCTTATAAAAGGGATGGATAACATTTTCTGTAATAGTATAGCCAAAATCAAAGCTTAAATTATAATTTCACAACTAGATTTACTTTGTCATGGGCATAGTAAATAGGCAAAACCTCCCTTTCAGACCAAAAAGGGAGAGAAAGTTTTAAAGTAAGGACATAGGTTTCCTCATGGGCACATCTACCTCAAAATAAACCACTACCAGAACATGTCTGTGACTATAGACTTCCAGTTTAGGCCACCAAAGATAAGAGATGGGACTTGAGCATGCCCTTGATTTGAATCCTCTGGTTTGCTTTAACAAAAACCAGGAGGAAAACAAAGCTAGGCATCAGAAGAAATGTAAAAGATAGGTGGCAGGCCTATTAAAGTTAGCTCTGTACAGTGATCTGCCCTCAAGAAGACCCAACGAGCCAGTCCACTGCAATGGCTTTCAATGGGATAAGCCTGGGCTTCAGCAGAAGTCAGCTTATGAAGAGCCCTGGAAGCTCTGCCAGCAAGAGTTGGATCACTGGAAATGGACCTGCCCTGGAGTTGAAGGATGCCCAGGTCAGAGCCACAGATCTTGCTGGCTCTAAGCTGAAAAGCCCTTCACTTGGACCAGCTTCCAAAGTGACCACCGCAGCTGAGGAGATGGCCAAGTAATGTCAGTAACATTCCAGGCTAGTTCAATAGGCTAATCCTCCTCCTGCAGCGCTGGAACACCAGATTCTAGTCCCGGTGGGAGCGCCGGATTCTGTCATGGTCGCCCCTCTTCCAGTCTAGCTCTCTGCTGTGGCCCGGGAATGCAGTGAAGGATGGCCCAAGTGCTTGGGCCCTGCACCCGCATGGGAGACCAGGAGAAGCACCTGGCTCCTGGCTTCGGATCAGTGCGGTGTGCCAGCCACAGTGCACTGGCCACAGCGGCCACTGGGGGGTGAACCAACAGTAAAGGAAGACCTTTCTCTCTGTCTCTGTCTCTCACTGTCCACACTGCCTGTCCATAAAAAAAAAAAAGATCATCGTCTTCATGGACTTTTGGGACTAATGTAATCCCATACAACTTCTGCTTTATAAAAAAAACAAAAGGGGAGGATGTTCGGAAAATGGTGCAGTTTTATCTATGGTGCGATCTACACCCTGACACCATTCTAGGCTCTAGTCCCCTCTGCCATTGCTGGAAGCCACACGGTCACATGGCCCAACCGCTGTTGTCAAGTGCCACCTCCATCCTAATGGGATTCGCTGCTCCTGCTTCCCTGCTCACCCTCCGGCAAAGTTTTAAAAGGACATGTTCCTGAACATGTGGCTGTCTTGGCTTCACTCTTTCTCTTATCTCCTCTCGCTCCTCTCTCTCTCATCTTCTCTCATCTTCTACTCTCTTCTCTCTTCTCTCTCAGCTCCTCTCTCTCTTGCTCCCCCCTCTCTTCTCTCTCCTATCTCTCTCTCTTACTCTCTTTTTCCTTCTTCAATCCTTCCCTCCGGTCTGCTGGGTTTTCCCCAATAAACCCTTTCCCTTAAAAAAATAGTTTATCAGTGTCATAGTGTGTATATTTCCTCCCATTCTGTCAATTGCCTTAACACATTGTTGAGTGTTTCATCTGCAGTGCAGAAGATTCTTAGCTTGATATAATCCTTTTATCAATTTAACTGGATCTATGCTTTCAGAAGACCTCTACTTTACATCTTATACAAAAATTCACTCAAAATGGATCAAGGATCTAGAGCTATGACGATATCAACAAATTACAGGAAGAAAACATCAGGGACACTTACCAAGACATTAAAAGAGGCAAAGACTTCTTACATAAGTCCCCAGAAGCACAGGGAATAAAAGCAAAATCGACAAATGGGATTATACCAAGCTAAGAAGCTTCTGGACTACAAAAGAAACACTCAGCAAAGTGAAATAGTAACCATCAAAATGCATGAAGATATTTGCAAACTATGCATCTGATAATATCCAGGATCCATAAAGATCTCAAGAAACTCAATAATAACAAAATAAACGATTTTAGAAATGGGCAAAGGGCTTGAACAGGCATTTTTCAAAGGATGAAATAAAAGTGGCCAACAGAAATGTGAAAAATGCTGAGAATCACTAGTCATCAGGGAAATGAAAATTAAAACCACAATGAGGTCTCACCTCCTCCCATTTAGAATAGCCTTCATACGGAAATCAACAAACAATAAATACTTGTGAGGATGTGGGAGAAAGGTACCCTAATCCACTGTTTGTGAGAATTTAAATGAATAAAGCTACTTTGGAAGACAGCATAGAAATTCCTCAGAAATCTGCAAATAGATCATATGAGGACTGGAAAAGGAAAATGTGATACACACACACACACTGTGGAATACTACTCAGCCATAAAAAAGAATGAAAACCTGTCTTTTGGAATAAAATGTATGCAACTGTAAACCATTATGCTTAGTAAAATAAGCCAGTCCTCAAAGCACAACTATCATGTTTTCTCTGATACGTGGCAATTAATATAAAATACAAAAATTGCATGTGGGTGAAATAGACATCTTGTGACTTGATTGTTATTTTGGCCCTCAGTTATATTCCTGTGTAACTGTGGTCTTTCTACTCTTTGCATGTTGAATATTATGGTTAGTGTTGCATGAAGCCTGTGATTACGCAGTGGATTGAAATCATGTTTTTGCAAAAATTGAAAAAAAAAGGAAGAAAGTAGGAGGATTTAGGAAGAGAGGGAGGAAAGAATAGTAATCTGAGAATTATATCTATGATATACATGCAATCTGTTCACTTTATATTAATAAAAATTTTAAAACTTGAAATTATAAAAATAGACAAGAATAATATGAAATTCATGGAAGAAAAATAAAAATGTCAATAACATAAAATTGAAAGCAAAACAAGAAACATCATGATGCATGTTGTGTAATGCCATTCCTTATACTGCCATATCCACAAGTTTTAAATGACCCTAGGAATGAAGACAGGGTTCAAAAATCTTCAATAATTCCTGCTAATTCCATATTGAGAGCCAGATAAGCAAATGGAATCAAAGTAAAAAAAAAAAAAAACGATTCCCCATATACGTATTTCCTCAAGACTATTTCTCTCTGTCCCTTTAAAAGCTTTCTTCTACCCAGAGTTCCTTCACAGTCACATGCTACCTGGGCTTGAAAGTGTGACAACTTAACCAGCCAATAAAGTTTAAGTATTGTAATCTCGTACCCGCCTCCAGCTGGCGTGAAGTCATAACCGACTTCCAATCATGCATTGGCGCACAACCGACGCCCATCTTGTTTTCACAGAACAGGATCGCTTTCATGTCCTGCGCTATGGAGGCAGCCTGGAATAAAAGCATTCCCAGCTTTCTTGCCAAACTGTGGTCTTTAGTGGAGGACCCGGCCTTGGATGAACTGGTCTGCTGGAGCCAGGTAAACCAATTGGGGAGAGGTATGCCTGTGAGGAGAAGGAGCAGGGTTCGGAGAAAGAGTGGGGCTCAGAAAAGATTTTTCCAGATTGTGCGATAAGTCCAGGCAAGGACAAGCAGGGAGGCAGAGGGGTTTTCCCCAGCATTAAAGTTTCCCCTTAAAATGAGAATATCTCTTCATTGATTTTTATATGGTTTCCACCAAAATCTAGCATTGTTTTCCACCTTTATGTTTCTTATAACCCCGTAGGATTCTGCACGTGTGTAAAATGTTCATTACCCAGGATGGAAACGCCTCTCCTCAAAAGTGCCGGGAGTGCCGTAACACGTACTAGGGAGATCACTGATTACTTTTTCCTTTATTAACTGCTTAATAATGGAAGTTTTTCTGCTTAGTGTACCTAGATTGAAGTGGTATGGATGATTTTAACATGGCCAGCTTTTCTCTCAGCTTCTGAGAGAGTTTTCTCGTGGCGAACCTCACGCGTCCAGGCTTTGGGGGTTTCTTCCCACAGAGAAACTTCGTGGGGTTATAGAGATTGCACACACTGGTAATCTCGTTCCTTTTCTCTCAGCTTCTGAGAGAGTTTTCTCGTGGCGAACCTCACGCGTCCAGGCTTTGGGGGTTTCTTCCCACAGAGAAACTTCGTGGGGTTATAGAGATTGCACACACTGGTAATCTCGTTCCTTTTCTCTCAGCTTCTGAGAGAGTTTTCTCGTGGCGAACCTCACGCGTCCAGGCTTTGGGGGTTTCTTCCCACAGAGAAACTCCGTGGGGTTATAGAGATTGCACGCACTGGTAATCTCGTTCCTTTTCTCTCAGCTTCTGAGAGAGTTTTCTCGTGGCGAACCTCACGCGTCCAGGCTTTGGGGGTTTCTTCCCACAGAGAAACTCCGTGGGGTTATAGAGATTGCACGCACTGGTAATCTCGTTCCTTTTCTCTCAGCTTCTGAGAGAGTTTTCTCGTGGCGAACCTCACGCGTCCAGGCTTTGGGGGTTTCTTCCCACAGAGAAACTCCGTGGGGTTATAGAGATTGCACACACTGGTAATCTCGTTCCTTTTCTCTCAGCTTCTGAGAGAGTTTTCTCGTGGCAAACCTCACGCATCCAGGCTTTGGGGGTTTCTTCCCACAGAGAAACTCCGTGGGGTTATAGAGATTGCACGCACTGGTAATCTCGTTCCTTTTCTCTCAGCTTCTGAGAGAGTTTTCTCGTGGCGAACCTCACGCGTCCAGGCTTTGGGGGTTGCTTCCCACAGAAAAACTCCATGGGGTTATAGAGATTGCACGCACTGCTAATCTCGTTCCTTAGCTTCCTTAGCTTGCGTGCTAGCGTTCTGATTCTTGCTAGTCTCTAAACACCAACATTCGGTACTCCAGAACCCTACAGCGTCTTTTAGAGCAGATCGTGGCCAGTCCCCTAACTTAATAATAGTTACCTTGCAAAAATATCCATACAAAACAAAGTAAAACTATTGTTTTAACTTTTTATTATTAAAAACTAAGCATAAAAATATAAAGTGCTATGTATGGACTCTCAAATATCCTTGGCAACTTCAGTAATAATGATCTCTTGGTTTTTCTTGTTTCATAGACACCTTTTCCTTCACCTCTATTTTGAAAGAAATGCTGGATATCATTATCAATTAATTCATCACTTTTTAATACATATAGCTAAAGAAAATAAACCCTTATGTAAAATAATTAGCATTTAAGTCAACTCAGAGAATTTGGAGAAAATGAATCTTGCTAAGACTCTTTGGTGTCTTACTCTGGGGTTTTCTACCTATAAGGCTTCAACTTAAGCATTTGTGAAGGAATATGTACAAAATTGATTTGTAAAGGATATGGAGATGCAGTATTCCTTACTGTGAAGTATAAAATACTATATAGCTGTTCATGTTTATTGAAGAACTGCTCTCAGAAAAATATAAAAACAGCAAATGACGGTTATTTATTTATTCAGCTATCTATCCATTTATTTAAAAGGAGATACCCCCTCTGCTGGTTCACTCCCCGTATTGCCCCCAGTAGCCAGGGCTGGGCCAAGCAGCAGTTAGGACCTGGCAACTAAATCCGAATCTTCCTTGTGAGTGGCAGTAACCACTTGATCCATCATCTGCCACCTCCCTAGAGCACACAAGCAGGAAACTGGAATCCATTCTCTAGATCTATTCCATTTTTTTAATCCAGTTTTTTTTTAAGGTTTATTTATTTTATTTATTTGAAAGGCAGAGTTACAAAGAGGCAGAGTCAAAGGAAGAGAGAGAGAAATCTTCCATCCACTGGTTCACTTCTCAAATGGCTGTAACGGCCAGAGCTGGGCCAGTCTGAAGGCAGGCGTTTCTTCCCGGTCTCCCACATGAGTTCAGGGACCCAAGCATCTGGGCAACCTTCCACTGCTTTCCCAGGCACATTAACGGGGAGCTGGATCAGAAGTGGAGCAGCTGGAACTCCAACTGGTGCCCATATGGGATGCCAGCAATGCAGGTGTTGGTTTTACCTGCTACACCACAGCTCCAGCCCTTATTATAGTTCTTGAGGCTTAATGACATATTTTTAAATTTAATTTTATTTTTTAAAGACTTATTTATTTGAAAGTCAGAGTTACACAGAGAGAAGAAGGGCCAGAGAGAGCGAGAAGTCTTCCATCCACTGGTTCACTCCCCACATGGCCACAATCAGCTGGGCTGATCCAAAGCCAGGATCCAGGAGCTGATTCCGGGTCTCCCACGAAGGTGCAGGGGTTCAAGGATTTGGGCCATCTTCTACTGCTTTCCCAGGCCATAGCAGAGAGCTGGATTGGAAGTGGAGCTGCCGGGACTTGAATTGGTACCTGTATGGGATGCCAGCACTGCAAGCAGTGGCTTTACCCGCTACGCCATAGCGTCAGCCCCAAGGACATCTTTTTTAAAATGTCATATTGACAATCTGTGCCCCCCCCCCAAAAAAAAGGTAGCATTTGGTGCAACAATTAAAATGTCATTTAGGATGCCCACATCCGATACTGAAGTGCCTGAGCTCAAGTCTCACGTACACTCTCAATTTCACCTTCTTACCAGCGACACCCTGAGTGACAGCAGGTGATGGCTTAAGTGGTTAGGTCTCTGTCACCCAAGTGGGAGACCTGGACCAAGTTCTAAGCTCCAAGCTTCAGCCTAACCCAGCCCTGGCTATTGTGGGCATTTGGTTTGTGAACCAATGGATGGAGATTTCCTTCTCTCCCTCTCTCCCTCTCTCCCTTTCTTTCTCTTCCCCTCTATCCCCTCTACCTCCCTTTACCCTTAAAGAAAGAGAGAGAGAGAGTGCACTTTTGTTGAACAGGCAAGTTTGGCTGTAAAATCAAATGTGGAGAAGTTTTCTGGAAATGCTGGAGATCTTGGTGGTATTTGGGTTACAAGTATATGCATTTGTCGAAACTCATTGAGTGATGTATTTTACCTATTTTTTTTCCTAGAAGACCCTAAACAAATAAGAGTGAATCAGCATCTTGAAATGCATCAAAAATTATATGGTTTAATGGATAAATAGATAGATATGATATAAAGCAAATAGAGTGAAAAATTAATCATAAAATCTACATGGTAGAAATATGGGTGTTCAGGTTTTCTGTGCACTTGAAAATTTGTACAATAAAAAATAGAGAAATTATGTTGTTGACTTAAAGCACTGAAACTTAAGTAAGCCTCTTTACAATCAATGAACTTTTTAACGCCTTTTCACAAGGTCTACTAAAATCTATACTGTATTTACACAAAGTGGAATTTTCTCATAGGCTCTGCCTGATTTTTGTCATATAGGACATGTCAGATATGCCCATTATGGCAGCAGTACTTTGTAGACAGGGGTGTGCTAGAGTGGGCTCGTTCTGCTCATGGTTTTCATAAAGCCAGTGCTCATCTCCCAGCTGTGCAATCATTGACATTATGTTCACAAAGTGAAATGGGCCATAGTGGGCATAATTTTACATCTTGGAAATCATCAGATACCACTAGCCACCACTCCCTCACTCCAGCCTATTATTTCACACTTAACAACACACTGCTCTAAGGCATTTTTCTAACAAAACTGCAGTGGTTCCCATGCAGAATCCCTAACTTAGAAGGCATTTTGGAAGAAATAGCATGCTTATAAATGACTAGTCCAAAATCAAGCAGATGTTTTTCATGGCATCATAAAACCTCACTATATCAATCTCTAAAGATATTATAATATAATAAAATATCTCCAAATCAGGAAATTTCGTCCTAATTCTGTTTTGGCTCTGGGATCTGCAGCAAAAATCACTTCCATCAGCAGATGTTTCTTCAGCGCTGGTTATGTATCAGGCACTGATCTAGACCCTGGAGACATAAACAATAAATTGCCCTCTAGATGCTCACAGCCCAAGATGTGAGGCCAACATGAACATAGTCATAAAACAATTACTTCAAAAATATTGGTAAATAGAATTATGGTGGTATAACACAGAAGTTCTCTTGTTTTCTATGCAGTTATCTTCAGCTGGTTAGTGTTTTACAGTAATCAGGGGCAAGCTTATTCATTATTAAAGAGAAAATATCAGCCGTATATAAAAGGCCTAAGAAAAACTATAAATATCTGGAAATTTATTTTCCTCATCAAAAACTCCTGTGTGGTGTTATAAGGACTACTCCAGTTAGGATGCTTATGTCAGGCCGGTATTGTGACACAGCAGGTTAAGCCTCCACTTGCAATGCCGGCATCCCATATCTCAGCACAGGGTTCACCCTCGTCCAGTCCCAGCCGTGTCTGTCCCCATTTGGGGAGTGAAAACAGTGGAGGAAATATCAGTCTCTTTCTCTTTCTCTCTCCACCCCACCCCACCACACCCCTGTCTCTCCATTTCTGTCTGTAACTCTGCCTTTCAAATAAATAAAATAAATCTTAAGAAAAAAAAGTGTGCCTGTGTGCCTTCCTGGAGTACCTGGGTTTGATAGCCAGTTTTGCCTCCTCACTCCAGCTTTCTGCTAATGCAGACCCTGGAAGGCAGCAGGTAATAGCTCAAGTATCTGGGCTCTTGCCACTCACCTGGAAAACCTGGGCTGAATTCCCAGCTCCTGGTTTGGGTGCAGCCCAGTCCCAGCTATTGTGGGCATTTGAGGAATGAACCTGCAAATGGGATCTCTTTCTCTCCCACTGTTTCTCAAAAAAAAAAAAAAAAAAAAAGAACTTTAACTGATTTTCATACTAACTTTTATGATAACAAAAAATGGGATAAAAATCCTAGCTCTGGTATTTATTAGCTGTGTGTGGCCTTGGCTAAGCTCCTTAACCTCTCTTGCCACCAATTTATCTGTAAAATTAAGACTGTTAGCACACAAATCATAGATTTTTATTTGTATTTACATGATTCCCAGCAATACTGAGCATTTTTTCATATATTTTTGGCCATTAGTCTTGTGAAAGGGATTGTGAGCCTGGTCATGGCCTCATGAGAAAAAAAAAGGCTATTTTCGTTCCAGTATTAAGTAGTCTCTGTATCTTAGTTATTGAAATTGGGTATGTACAACTCTATTGCTAAGGTGAAATGGAAGTGGACTTAGAACATTTTTACAAAGGCCATCTACTGTTGTTTGAGTGGGATGGGAGATAGTGCCACCTAGTGCCTGTCTGAGTTAAGAGCTATTGTTTTTGACCGTTGGTTGGTTTTCTAGTCAGCAAGTTAATTATGGTAATTTAAAACTGTTGATCTTTAAGTAAATTCCCCAAATCCACATCACATCAAATACATTGCTC
This sequence comes from Oryctolagus cuniculus, assembly GCF_964237555.1. Lineage (NCBI taxonomy): Eukaryota > Metazoa > Chordata > Mammalia > Lagomorpha > Leporidae > Oryctolagus > Oryctolagus cuniculus. The sequence goes on along the minus strand of NC_091453.1, from coordinate 45,988,526 downwards.
TGGGCTGGCACTGTGGCATAGTAGGGTAAGCCTCCACCTGCAGTGCCAGCATCCCATATGGGTGCCGTTCCAGTCCTAGATTCTCCACTTCCAATCCAGCTGTATGCTAATGGCCTGGGAAAGCAGTGGAAGATGACCTAAGTGCTTGGGTCCCTGAACCCACGTCGGAGACCTGGAAGAAGCTCCTGGCTCCTGGCTCCTGGCTCCTGGCTTCGGATCGGTGCAGCTCTGGCCGTTGCGGCCAATTGGGGAGTGAACCAGTGGATGGAAGATCTCTCTCTCTCTCTCTCTCTCTCTGTGCCTCTCCTCTCTCTCTGTAACTCTGACTTTCAAATAAATAAATAAATCTTTAAAAAAAGAAATGTATACATCTGTCCACCCTGCAGACATTTTTTTTCCCATGGTAATTCAGGACCAATAGGAAGCCAAATTCTCCTTTACAATATTTTTGCTGTCTGGAACTAAAATGGCAAGTTGTGATTAATAAAAGCAGTGAACAGTAATGAGGTATTCTTTAATATTGTTAGGAACAGAGTTGTAATTACATAGTAACTATTTTATGCTGTAATTGAGTTTCTGAAAAATTGAATTTTCTGTACAATCAAGTAATATTTTAAGTGTTTTAAAATTCTAAATATGATATGTACTCATAAAAAATTTGTAAAGTATAGACTTAAGTAACTATACCAAAATGTTAAGCACTGACTATTTCTGGGAAGTAAAACTTTGATTTCCTGAATTATTTTCATACATTTTATAGAAATAAGACTTGCAAGACAGAATATTAAATTTTGTTTTACTTAAGTAAAATTTCATTTTTGTGTGCCTGTAAGTATATTTGTGTGCCTGTATGCATATATACATCATTACATACAAATATATATATACATATATATATGCGTGTATGTGTAACTATCCATTTTAGTGTATACTCATATTTTTCATCCATTTGCATACACCAAGGATATTTAAAATTTTTATGGAAATTGAATTAAAAGATGAACTTATTTGGTTCAAAACTTAATGAAATCTGCACATATGAGAATTCAAAAAGTTTATAGAAAAGGTGTACTCTGAAAAATAATATGCATGGATTTCAGTTGTTTTGCACCAAAATAAAATTATCTTTTAATTCTATTTTTCCATGAAGCTTTTGAAGTATGGTAATATAGTTCAGTATCAACATGTAGGGAGATGTAAGCTGTTTAAAAGTTTAACAATAGTTACCTTTGGAGGGTGGGGTTTTGGGGATGACTTTTATCTTTTATTTTTCTGAACTATTCATTTTTCACTGATAATATATCACTTTAAAATCCAGAAAAAAGCAATTTTACTTGTGAGAAAGAGCTAAAACACTAAAATTTTACACAATGCATACAATTCTGTATTTTATAAGCAGTTGTTTGTATTGAGAATTTTCTTATTTTTTTAATATTTACTTGAAAAGCAGAGAGACAGAGAGCATGATTTCTTATGCTGGTTCATTTCCCAGTGCCCACAACAGTCAGAGCTGGATAGGCCTAAGCTAGAAGTCTGGAACTCAGTTCTGGATCTCCCACTTGCATGGCAGAGATCCAACTATTTGAGCCATCATCTGATGCCTCTCACAGTACACAGTAGCAGGAAGCTAGAATTGGGAGCAGAACCAAGACTCAAGCCCAGGCACTCCAATGTGAAATGCAGGCCTCCAAAGCAGCATTTATTTTATAATAGATAACTTTCATTTATTGAATATAAATTTTGAAGGTACAGCTTTTGAGTTATAGCGGTTCTTACCACCCACAAACCATCCCATCTCCTACTCCCTCTCCCATCCTATTCTTCATTAAGATTCATTTTAATCATCTTTATGTACAGAAGATCAACTCTATACTAAGTGAAGATTTCAACAGATTACACCCACACAAAGTATAAAGTACTGTTTGAAGACTAGTTTTAACCTGTAATTCTCATAGTACAACACATTAAGGACAGAGGTCCTACATGGGGAGCAATTGCACAGTGACTTGTTGTTGATTTAACAATTGAAACTCTTATTTATGACATCAGCAATCACCCAAGGCTCTTGTAATGAGCTGCCAAGGCTATGGAAGCCTCTTGAGTTCACAAACTCCAGCGTTATTTAGACAAGGCCATAGTCAAAGTGGAAGTTCTCTCTTCCCTTCAGAGAAAGGTACCTCCTTCTTTGATGGCCTCTTTTTTCCACCAGGATCTCACTCACAGAGATCTTTCATTTAGGTCATTTTTTGCCACAGTGTCTTGGCTTTCTATGCCTGAGATACTTTCATGGGCTTTTTAGCCAGATCCGAATGCCTCAAGGGCTGATTCTGAGGCCAGAGTCCCAAGCAGCATTTAAACTGTTACACCAACTGTCCACTCCAAAATATTACATAATGCATAGAATTTTATATATTTTTAAAACAGCAATGTATTATGACCATTTCCAATGGAATTATTTTTCAAATTGCATTTTAAAGGTTACATAATATTCAATCATACAAAAATGACATAGATGATATAACCTTTCCCCCTATTGGTTGAAAATGTAGGTTCTTTTCAGTCAAATAATATTTCAAACTTGAAGGATAATGTGCTCGTTAAAGATACTCCAAGCTGCTATTATTTTTATTTCTGTTTTAAATAGACTTTATTTTTCAGAGCACATGTAGATTCACAGCAAAATTTAGAAGGCACAGAGATTTCCTGTTATACTCCTTGCTTCAACAGGCACATAATCTCCATCACTATCAAAATCCTACACAAGGTGGAATTTGTGTTACAACTGAGAGACCCACACTGATAGATCATTGTCATGAGAAGTCCATATTTTTTCACTCAATTTCACTGCTGGTGTTGTGAATTCTATAGGAATTGACAAATATAAAATGACACGTTCATCATTATATTATCAAACAGAAAGTTTCACTGTTCTAGCATCCTCTGAGTTCTGTATTCATCACTTCCTCTCATAAACTTTTGATCCTTTTGCTGTTTCTATAGATTCTTGTTTTCCAAAATGCCATGTAAGGGTATTAAGGAGTCAGTGTAAAATGGAATTAAATTAAGCTCATCTTGGTACAAATATTTTTCAAAATCCATCCAGAGTTTTTTTCCTAGTATGAATTTTGCTTGAACTTTTTAAAGACTCTTCATTATGCGGTTTGAATTGTACAGTATGTAGCCTTTTAACATTGACTTCTTTAACTTAGTAATTTGCATTTAAGTTTTCTCCACCTCTTTTCTTGGCTTGATACCTCATTTCTTTTTAGATAAAATAATATTCCGTTACCAAAGTTTATTTATCCATTCACCTCCTGAGAAATACTTTGATTGCTTCTTTTTTTCCTCAGAAATATTTTAAGGAGTACAAACTTCATGCACTTCATAAATACAGCTTTAAGAACATAGTCATTTTTCCCACCATACCCACACTCCTACCCTTCTTCCTTCTCCCTCTCCTATTCCCATTCTTATTTTTTACTAAGATCAATTTTCAATTCACTTTATGCATATACAATTTTTTAAAGATTTATTTATTTATTTGAAAGTGAGAGTTACACAGAGAGAGGAGAGGCAGTGAGAGGTCTTCCATCTGCTGATTCACTCCCCAATTGGCCACAACAGCCTATCCAAAGCCAGGAGCCAGGAGCTTCCTCCAGGTCTCCCTCATGGGTGTAAGGGCCCAAGCAGTTGGGCCATCTTGTACTGCTTTCCAAGGCCATAGCAGAGAGCTAGATTGGATGTGGAGCAGCCGGGACTTGAAACGGTGCCCATATGGGCTGCCAGTGACTGTACCCACTACGCCAAAGCTCTGTTCCTATACATATACTATTAACTCTATATTAAGTAAAGAGTTCAACAAATAGTATGAAAAAAAAGTTGTCACATCTCAAAGTGTTAATTTCACTTCTATTTATTACTTATTAGGTATTCTATTAGTTATCACAGATCAGGGAGAGCATATGGTATTTGTCCCTTTAGGACTGGCTTGTTTCACTGAGCATGATGTTTTCAACTTTCATCCATTTTGTTACAAACTACAGGATTTCATTTTTTATGGCTCTGCAGTATTCCATGTTGTACATATCCCATAATTTCTTTATCCAGTCTTCATTTGATGGACATTTGTTTTGATTCCATTTCTTAGCTATTGTGAATTGAGCCGCAATAAACATGGGAATACAAATAACTCTTTCATATGCTGATTTCATTTCCCTTCGATAAATTCCCAGGAGTGGGATTGCTGGGTCATATGGTGGGTTTATATTCAGATTATGAGGTATCTCCATACTGTATTCAACAGTGGCTGTATCAATTTACATCCCACCAACAGTAGATGAGGGTACCTTTTTCCCCCACATCCTTGCCAGCATTTGTTGTTTGTTTTCTAAATAAAAGCCATTCTAATGGGGGTGAAGTGAAACCTCATTGTAGTTTTGATTTGCATTTCCCTGATGGCTAGAGATCTTGAGCACTTTTTCATGTGTCGGTTGGCCATTTGGATTTCTTCTTTTTAAAAATGCTTGTTTGAGTCCTTTGCCCATTTCTAAACTGGATTGTTTGTTTTCTTGTTGTCAAGTTTCTTTTTTTTTTATTTGACAGGCAGAGTTAGACAGTGAGAGAGGGAGAGACAGAGAGAAAGGTCTTCCTTCCATTCGTTCACCCCCCAAATGGCCACCACGGCTGGCGCGCTGCACTGATCTGAAGCCAGGAGCCAGGTGCTTCCTCCTGGTCTTTCATGCGGGTGCAAGGGCCCAAGCACCTGGGCCATTCTCCACTGCCTTCCCGGGCCACAACAGAGAGCTGGACTGGAAGAGGAGCAACCGGGACTAGAACCCAGCGCCCATAAGGGTTGCCGGTGCCACAGGTGGAGGATGAACCAAGTGAGCCATAGCACCGGCCCGTCAAATTTCTTGAGCTCTTTATATATTCTGAATATTAACCCTTTACTAGCTGTAGAGTTTGCAAATAATTTCTCCCATTCTTGTCAATTGCCTCTTCACCTTACTAAGTGTTTTGTTTGCAGTGCAGAAGCTTCTCAATTTGATGTAATCCCATTTATCAATTTTGGATTTGATTGCCTGTGTTTCTGGAGTCTTTCCCAAAAACTCTTTGTCTATGCCAATGTCCTGCAAGTTTTCCCCAATATTTTCTAATAAGTTGATGTTATCATGTCATAGATGTAGGTCTTTACACATATCCATAATTACTCCCTATATATTTTAGAATTGGAATTACTAAGCCAAAGAGTGAATATTGTTGTACCTGAACACATATATTAGAGAGGTTAAGATGATTTAAATTGTCATCAACAGTGTGTGGTTGCCTGTTTAGCTGAACTCTTGCCAGCACTGAAGATTAATATATTTTTAAATCTTCGCCAATTTGATAGACAAAGAATTATACCTCATTGCTATTTTAATTTATATTTTGAATACTCTTTTCTCAAATCTTAATTGAGAAATCTTAATTTTTGCCTTTTCATGTACTTTTCTACTTTTTCTCTACTGGAGTTTTTGTCTTTTAATAATTTGTACAGCTCATTGTGTGCTAATAGTTAAGCAGTCCCTTGTTATATGTGCTAAACTAATTTTCCCATTTTATATTTTGTCTTAATTTTATTTTCTTTATTTTTAAAATTATGGTATTTATTATATACATGTATTTTCCTTTTCTGTTGTCAAATCCAATTCATTTTCTTTGTGGCTACTCTCTGTAGTGTATTCTATCTCTTTATGGGAGGATATTTTGATAATGATTTTTGGCTTTACATGTTCATCAGTCTTTCAGTTTTTGGTTCTTGATGTATTGTCATTGAATTGTTGTTGTGTTGAAACTTCATTTTTTTCTGTAAATTACTTTTTTTTCCTTCCATTATTTCTAGAGTGGTCAGAGCTTCTACATTATGGATGAACAAATCTTTTCCAAGGAAGTACTTCCAAAATACTTCAAACATAACAATATGTCCAGCTTCGTACGACAGCTCAACCTGTGTAAGTATGGCCTATACTTCTGTATGCATTGTTAGAATCTATGGGAAGTTCACAGCAAAAATTAAACATTTTATTTTAAACATATGAGTATCATTCTGAATTCAGTGAGAGCTCTCTATACAGTGTATTATTAAAACTATTTAGTTTGATTTATTGATTAGAAGCCTAAACATAAAAAATTTGCTTTCTGGAGAAGGAGCAATATGTTTGGAATGCTGGTTAAGTTTCTGCTTTGAATACCCGCATCCCATACCAGAGTGCTAGATTCAAGTCCCAGCTCCTCTGCTTCCAATCTGGATTCTGCTAATGTACTTCCTGGGAGGTAGCAGATAATGGCTCAAGTACTTTGATCCTTGCCACCCACATTGGAGACATGGGTGGAATTTTGGGCTTTTGGCTTTGGTCTGATCTACTCCTGGCTGTTGCGCTCTCTCGCTCTCTAACCCTCTCTTTCACTATCCCCTTAATCCTATGAAACAAAAATTTTAAAAAATAATTGATTCTGGCAACACCTGCTATACTCCTGTTGAGTTATAGAATCTTAGAACTGAATAATACCCAAGAATTTATCTAGTACAGTCCTAATATGTTATAGCTGAAGAATGGAGCTTTTCTAGGAGATTAAATTTACTTGCTGGAGGTCGTACAGATAGCGAAGAAAGGTCTGGATTCTATTAATTTGATGAAAATTTGATTATTTTTTCTCTGATTTTTTTTTTTTTGACAGGCAGAGTGGACAGTGAGAAAGAGAGACAGAGAGAAAGGTCTTCCTTTTTGCCATTGGTTCACCCTCCAATGGCCGCCGCGGCCGGCGCACCGCGCTGATCCGATGGCAGGAGCCAGGTGCTTCTCCTGGTCTCCCATGGGGTGCAGGGCCCAAGCACCTGGGCCATCCTCCACTGCACTCCCGGGCCACAGCAGAGAGCTGGACTGGAAGAGGGGCAACCGGGACAGAATCCGGCGCCCCGACCGGGACTAGAACCCGGTTTGCCAGCGCCGCAGGCGGAGGATTAGCTTATTGAGCCGTGCCACCAGCCTCTTTTGTTTTTTGTTTTTTGTTTTTGTTTTTGTTTTTAAGATTTATTTTTATTTATTTGAAAGACATAATTACACAGAAAGGTAGAGACAAAGAGAGAGGTCTTCCATCTGCTGGTTCACTCCCAAGATAGCCACAACGGCCGGAGCTGTGCAGATCCAAAGCCAGGAGCCAGGAGCCTCTTCCAGGTCTCCCATACAGGTGCAGGGGCCCAAGAACTTGAACCATCTTCTACTGCTTTCCCAGGCCACAGCAGAGAGCTGGATTGCAGGAAGAGCAGCTGGGACTAGAATCGGTGTCCTTATGGGATGCCGGCGCTTCAAGCCAGGGCTTTAACCCGCTGCGCCACAGCGCCGACCCCTCTGTCTGATCTTTTGAATAGAGGGTCTGACATAGCACTGATGTGAGGTTCTATTGCTGACAAAAGGTTTCTGTTTTTCCACACAATTATTTTGTGTTACCATTATAGAAATATTGAGAAATCATAAAAGTATAAAAGTGTGTACATACACATACATACACACACAATATAACTTTAGAATCCTCTTTTTGTAAAATTTGTGTGTTGCATAATTTTAACCTGGCATTGTTTCATAAATATTTTCTCACATTTAAAATATTTTATCATCTCATGTAATGCCATGAGATCATTATTGAGGGAATTTATATACTTTCTAAAATGTTTCCTGTTCAGTATCTTTCTGAAATTTTCATAATGAGCATCTATTATTTTATGGTAAAAATTAATTATATAAAATGACTTTGAAATACTTCCTTCAGAACCTCAACATCATAGTGCAAGAGACTATACATTATAGTGCCTTAAATTGTCTGAGTTAGAATCACAGAAACTTTTTATTTATTGACAATACACAATATTTTCATTTTAAATATTTAATGTACACTCACCAGAACCACAGGGTTTAATTTTAGGATTTCTTCATGTACTCTCAAGTTAGTGTTGTTGTTTTTTTTTTCTTTTTTACTTTTTTCCTCACCTTTTATTTTTAACTTCCAACTTCAGGCATTTACTATTGAACCTCTCACAACTTAACTAGAGACATAATCTGTATAACTAGTTATATAGAAAAATAAAAAACTATACATTTTCTAATGCCTTCTCAATGTTTTCTAGCATATTTAATTTCTAAAATATTTAATCAAATATTCTAGAGTGTTATTGACATATACTGAATAAGAATTTCAAAAAGGAAAAGTACATTGAATTTTCATTTTTCCACCTTTCATAATTCTAAATAATTTAATTTAGAGTAACACATATTCTTTTGACAAAACATTTTTGAATTCAATGTTTATGTAATTTCTTTAATAGGAAACAAAGACTTCATACTATTATTATCAGAATGAGAAATTGTAGTAAATTAGACTAGGTGCACAGTAAGAAAATATAGTTTGACTAATAGGGTAGACAGTCAGAAATGATTCTAATAATCTTTCTTTTTAAAATTGCTGCATTTTCATATTTTTATACATGTAAAATTGACTTTTTTTTAAATTACTGTGTGTGTACACTCTTATGTGTGTTTAAAGTTTAGAAGACCACCAGGAAAGAGGGAAAAATCACCCTTAGTTTTATAATCCAAAGGCAACTGATTTATAATATTTTATAGACCTTAATTTTCTTTTCTTATTTCAAATGACTCAATTTCTTAATTTTTTAAATTGAAAAGTAATATTGTATGTATTTACTGTGTGCAACATGATGTGTTTTTTCTTTTTTGTGCTTTTTTTAAAATTTTATTTAAGGTATACAAATTTCATGTATTATATACAGATTCAGGAACATAGTGATACTTTCCACCCTACTCTCCTTCCCACCCTTCTCGCTCCTCCCTCTTCTATTCCCATTGTTATTTTTTACAAAGATCTATTTTTTATTTTATTTTTTTTGAAAGGCAGAGTTACAGAGAGAGGGAGAGAACGAGAGAGCTCTTCCCACCCTCTGGTTCACTCCCCAAATGCCCGCAACAACCCGGGCAGAGCCAGGCTGAAATCAGGAGCCAAGAGCTTCAGTCAGGTCTCCCATGTGGGTGCAGAGAACAAGCATTTGGGCAGTCCTCCAGTGCTTTCCCAGGCATTTTATCAGGGAACTGGATTGTAAGTGTAGTATTCAGAACTCGAGCCGGTGCCCATTAGGGGTACCAGCATTGCACACCACAATGCCAGCCCCAACCTGATATTTTGAAATATATATACTTTGTAGAATAATTAAATCTAGGTAACTAACAAATGCATTGCCTCACATAGTTATCATTTTTGTGGTGAGAACTCTTAGCCACTCTCTGGATTTTTCAAGAGTGAATAAACATAACATTTAAAACATAAGAAAAAATGTTGAAAATTGCTTTTAATCAAGCAATCATCATCATTTAACCATAGTCACTATGGTGTGCAATAAATCTCTTGAACATCTAACCATAATTATATATCCTTTGACCAAAATTTCCCTACTCTTCCTCCCCACTAACCGCCCAGACTCTGACAAGCTCTGTTCTTTCTCTACTTTTTATGAGATCAACTATTTAGATACCACATTCAAGTGAGATTGTACAATATTTGCCTTTCTGTGCCCAGATTATTTCCCTTAACATATTATCCTTCAGTTCCATTGTTTTGTCACAAGTGATAGAATTTAGTCTTTTGTAATGGCTGAATAGTATTTCATTGTGTCGGTATATCACAATTTCTTTTTTTAAGATGTATTTATTTATTCAAGAGACAGAGTTACAGACATAGAGAGGAAGAGAGACAGAGAGGTCTTCCATTCATTGTTTCACTCCCCAAATTGCTGCAATGGTCATAGCTGATCCAAAGCCAGGAGCCAGGAGTTTCTTCTGGGTCACCCATGTAGGTGCAGGGGCCCAAGCACTTGGGCCATCTTCCACTGCTTTCACAGGCCATAAGCAGTGAGCTGGATCAGAAGAGGAGCAGCCAGGACACAAACCAGTGCCCAAATGTGATGCCGGCGCTGCAGGCAGCCAGAGGCTTAATCTATTACATCACAGTGCTGGCCCCAATCACAAATTCTTTATCCATTTATCTTTTGCTGGACACCTAGGTTGATTATATACTGTGACTATTGTGAATAATGTTTCTATAATCAGAGTGCAGTTATCTCTTCCATGCACTAATTTCATTTCCTTTGAATATATACTCAACAGTGACATTGCTTGATCATATGGTACCTCTATTTTTAATTTTTGAGAAATCTCTGTACTGTTTTCAATAATGGTTATCATAATTTAGATGACCAAAAACAGTTTTTAACAAGTTTTCTTGTTACTGAGATGTTTGAACCCTTTATATATTCTGAATATTAACAACTTACTAGATGCCTGGTGAACATGTATTTTCTCCCATTCTATTGGATATCTCTTCACTCTGTTGATTGTTTCTTTTGCTATACATAAGCTATTAAGTTGGATGAAATCGAATGTGCCTATTTTTGCTTTTGTTGTCTGTGCTTTTGATGTCATATCCAAAGAGTCATTGCCTAGACTAGTGTCATGGAGCTTTATCTTACATGTTTGATTCTATTAGTTTTATACTTTTTGGACTTACATTTAAGGCTTTAATCCATTCTGAGTTTTTTTTTAAATAGTGAGAGATAAAGGTCTAAATTTATTCTTCTGTCATATAGAAATCAGTTTTCTCAGCAGCATTTGTGTTTGAAAATTTATTTAGTTGAAAGGTAGAGCAGTAGAGATAGAGGGAGAGACAGAGACATTTTTTCTATCTGCTGGTTCACTCCCCAAATGTCCATGACAATCTGGATTGTGCCAAGCAGAAGCCAGGACCCAAGAACTCCATACCAGTCTCTTACATGGGTGGCAGGGGTCCAAATATTTGAGCTGTCTTCCACTGCCTTCCAAAATGCATTATCAAGAAGCTGGATCAGAAGTGAAGTAGTTGGGACTAAAACCTGCACTCTGTTATGGGATGCCAGCATGGCAAACAGTGGCTTAAACCACTGATCTACAACACTGGTCCCCCAATATCACTTTTGTCCTTTCCCTGTGTGTATAAAAACACATAAAAGGCACCTTTGTTTAAGATCTTTTGGCTGTGGATGTGTGTGCTTATTTCTGATGTTTCTGTTCTCTTCCGCTAATCTATTAGTCTGTTTTTATGCCAATACCTTATTGTTTGGCTTACTATAGTTCTACAGGATAGTTTGAAGTCAGGTAGTATGATGCTTCCAGACCTTTTCTTTTTTCCTAAAGATTATTTTGGTCCCAGATGGGGTGAGCAGGCTGGTGGGAGGGGAATGGGCCCCACCCACAGCTGAGTGCCTCCAGGAGGCTTCCCCAACCACAGGCTCTTCCCTGCTGAGAGTGGGGTGGGGCACCCCCCCCCCGGCCTGTGCAACAGTCATCCAGGTGACCTGCTCAGGCTCCTGCAGCCTAGGTGGTGGAGGCCTACTTCTACAGCTCCCTGTCTCTGACTGAAAAGCGGACACTGCTCGCTGGAGAGTACAGCTTCTCCTTTCAGTTCGCGCTCCCTATCACAGTATCCACCTCTTCCAAGCATCCTTTCAGAATGAGTGTGCACCAAGTGAGGGCCACCATTGAGACAGCACTTTTCCAAGGACCACATGTGCAGCCCATGTGTTCTATATCCTGAACCTCTGAGCCTGAACAGCATGCCAGACCTCAAGAAAGTGTCCTATAAGGTCAAGCTCTAGATCTGCGACCTGAAGACCATCACAGAAGTAGAGGGTACAGGAGTCAAGGACTGAAGGGGGACACAGCGACAAGAGGAGATCCTGGTGTCCACCTTACCCCAGTCAACCTTGCTGGTCTACAGCTTCATCCACATCAACTGCTACCTACAGGCTCTGTGTTGGTGGGGCAGGGGGGACTGAAGCCTGTGGCCTTGGCCCTGGCTCCTCACCCTCAACGTTGATCCTTTCCAGGTGTCCTCAAAGGCACCTGAAGCCACAGTGACCCTCCCGGTTATCATTGGCAATATTACGTGAACCATGCCTTGCTGAGTCCCCGGCCAGGCCCAGGGCTCTGTCTCAGGGACCTGTCTCCTGTGGTGCCTTCTATATTACCCCAGGAGGAAGCTGAGGTCATGACTGGTGGCCCCCACTTCTTGGGCCTAGTCTGGCTGTCCAACCAGAGTCACTCTTCAGCAGCAGCCAACACCAGCGACCCTGGGCTCTGTACCTGTTGCTCCTGAGCCAAATCCTCAGGATGGAAGCCATTAAACCCCATGCCCTGCCCTCCCTTCTGGCTCAGTGCATCTACAAAACGCTACCAGCCCCTACTTGGCAGAGGACTCTGAAGAGCCAGTGCCCACCACCAGAACCTTGATCCTCCCCCCGGGTATAGCTTGTTGGGCTATCCCTGTGTGTCCCCGACAAACTCTGAGCAGAACTGTGGTAGTGCTGACTCCAGTCTGGCCCCTGGGAGCTGACCTCTGTATTGCCTTCTCCCAGTCAGCTGACCTCTGATCTGGGATGGGGAACCCAGGGACCTTGTGCGTTTGTCCTCTGCCTGGCCCTCCTACCCCTTGATGATCAGCCTCCCTGGCCAACTGAGTCTACCTCTTCATTGTACTGTGGGCACAGGGACCTGGGGCCTGGTGGGACCTGGAAATAAAATGCTTTATCATAGAGCTGAGCTGAGGCCGGCCTCAGTGCCCTCTGACCTCTGAGAGTACAGCTCTGTCTCTCCATCTTCGCCCCTCCCAGTCCCTTCTTGCTAAGAGAGTTGCATGTGTCTTCCCTTCCCTAGGCCAGCTGAAGGATACACCTTCAGAGGAGGCTGTGTCTTGGGGTTGTCATTTATTTAAGGTGCCAGTAGCACTAGGAGAGGCTGTGCTCATTCCCTGATGTTACACATCTTGGCCTGCTTGAATAGCACCATCTCTCCAGGTACAAAGTTTGTACCTCCTGTGCTAGAAGAAAACTCATGGGGGAGAGGGCTTGCCCAAGTGCTTGCCACCCATGGAATCCTTTATTCCTGGACCAACAAGACTGAAGGTTCAAGCTCACTCCGTGCATCTCCTACATTTTGAAGACATGTTGTCTAGAACCCAAGAACAGAAAAGCTCAGAGCAGGGTTCTGTAGAGCAGTGTTTCATAGAGGGGCAGCTGGGAGATGTTCTAGTCCCTATGGCAGGATGTAAAACGACCTGGCCAGCCATCCTGGCCCTACTACAGGAATTACCTAGGTGGTTAAGATAGACTCTGGGTCTAGATTCCAGCTCTGTTACAGGGTGTGTTGGCTGTTTTATCTATCAAAGTGGCAGACTATTAGGAGATAGATTGAGTGTTTCATCTCTTTCCCCTTACACACACCAATAGTATAAATGTTTATTTCCAGTACAATTCAGAAGGTCAGAGCCAGACCAGCATGTCACTCCCACTGGATTCTGGGGCAGCTGTTCAGTTTTCACTATTGCTCAGTCTGCTAGGTCTGTACTCCTGCTGTTTGAGGAACACACAGCCCTTTGGCCCTCCCTTGTAATTACAAATGGAGTCTTCCTCCAGGAAGTCATGAACCTAGCTAACACTTGTCTGCTTGTGGGACAAGGGGAAAGTGGGCATTGGGTACAAGTAGGCCACAGCTGGAGCAATTTGTAAAATACCTGCTGGAGGCAGTGTGGCCTACCAGCTAAAAGAAAAGCTCACCTGGTATTGAAGCCCACCTCTGTCTTTCGCCAGCTGTGTGACTTTGCTTCAGTTTGTTCAATTAGAAGATGTGCACAAGAACAGAACGTGCCTCTCAGAACTGATGTGGCATGTCGATGTCAGCACGTCACCTGCTCACAGCAGTGGCAATCAGAACAAGTGTTCAGTGGCCATACGAGGGTAAGATAGGTCTCACTGACCCTGCAAATTGGAATGAAAAGGCTTCCTATAGCCTAGTTCTAACAATCTGTTTATGGACAATGTTTGCCTGGTAAAGGGATCCTTGCCTTCATTTATTCATTCAACAAATACTTTGTTCCCTGTATGCCAGGTATTGTTCTAGGCATGAAGGTGCACAAAACAGAATTATATTTTAGTGTCATGACAGATATAGCCAATGAAGATATAGGTGTGTCAGGTGATCACAGTGCTGTGGAGCAGAACAAAGGAAAATGGGTGAGGGAGTTGTTGGGTGCGGCATTTTTAACTAGGAAGAAGGAAGGTTTCCCTGAATAGTTGGTATTTATGATCCAAGGATGGTAAAGAAGAGAGCCATGTGGATATCTTAAGACAGAAGGATTCAGGGAACGGACAGATGCGGTTCCAAGGCAGGGACAGAGATGCAGAGGTGTGTGTGGGAGAAGATGGGTCAGGTAGAGCCGTGCAAGCCACAGGGTCTACTATGCAATTGGTGTGCCTCCTGATGGGGCTAAGGGTCCCAGCCTCTCCATAGCTGACTTAGACCTCAACAGAGAAGTCTCTGACAAAAAACTCTGAAATGGTTTGCTTGGCACTGAAGTTGTCCTCTCCCTCCCTGTATCTGTGTGCACCACCAATGTCAGACTTGGAAGGATAATTTTTCTGGAGTGCACCTTCCCATGAGACTAAGCCCTCAGTGAGGAGGGACCACTCAATTCAAGGTGAAGCACCATGCTTCGGGTTCACACAGCCCACCAGAGAGCCTCAATTGCAACCTACGCTTCTTGATTCTCAAGTCCTGGGGATGGAAGGGTCAGGTCTGGCTGAAGGAAGTAGATAATCTAAGATAGTGTTTGTGGTGCTAGGGAGCTGTCTAGTGAAGACTGCTTGGACTGAAGGAAAGGTGTTGCCTTGTGCATGTCTGAGAGACAGGCATTTGCCTAGTGAGGAGCTTGTAACCAGGAAGGGCACAGCCCTAACCAGGGCATACCCCAGTCAGCCAGACACCATTCCCAGGCAGATGAAGGCACTCCCTCTAACTGGCACACTGCTCCCATTCAAGACACTGCCCCCAGTTGGAGCATTTTCCTTAACCAGAACACTGGCCTGCCACACACAGCTGGGACATGCCCATCACAAGGACACCTCTCACCAGCTGGAGCTTCCTCCTAGCCAAGGACTCTCCAACACACACACCAGAGCACCCTTTCCCATCAAACAGCACAGCTTTCCAGCTGGATGCATCTCAGGGTGTCCCCCTTCTTCAAAGTCTGATGAAATTATTGTGTGTTTGGGATTAGAGATCAGGGGTCAAAGCCTTGGGTCGTTCTTCACCCTGGCCAGTCTGCCAAAATCCCTGTTTATAATGAGAATACAACAGGCCTTACTTATCCAGGGCTTCACATTCCAAGACTGCCAGTGGGTGCCTGAAACCACAGTTAACACTTTTTTAAGTGCAGTTTTTTCTTATACAAATATACCTATGATGAAGTGTAACTTATAAATTAGGCATAGTAAGAGATTGCCAACAACAAATAATAAAATAGAACAGTTACAACAATTAAAAAATAAAGATCACTTTGAACATTTGGGGGCATTTTTGAGTCCATAGAAATTTTGGGGTTGTTTTTTCTTTACCTGTGAATAATATAGATTTAATAGTGATTGCATTGAATCTATAAATCTCTTTGGATAATATGCACATTTTAACTTTATTAATCCTTTTAATTTTAGAATAATTCCAGAACCTGTAATGTCTTTCCATTTATTTCTATATTTCTCTCCTCTTAAATTTTATTCAGAATGTTTTATAGCTTCATTAAATAAAAAACTTTCACTTACCAAGTTAAATTTATTCCTGAGGATTTTATTTTTCATAGCTATTGTAAATGGAATTGATTTCTTGATTTGTTTAGACAGTTCACTATCAACATATAAAATGCTATTTATTAGGGCCACATAGAGTAGTAAGCTAAGCCTCTGCCTGTGGCATCAGCATCCCATATGGGCACTGGTTCATGTCCGGCTGCTTCTCTTCCAATCCAGCTCTTTCTGATTATGGCCTGGGAAGGCAATGGAGGATGGGCCAAGTTCTTGGGCTTTTGCACCCTTGTGGGAGATCTGGAGGGGGCTCCTGACACCTGGCTTCAGATCAGCTCAGCTCAGCTACAGCTGTTGTGGCCATTTGTCTCTCCTTCTTTCTGAAACTACCTCTCAAATAAATAAATAAAATCTTTAAAAATAATAAATAAATAAAATACTATTGATTTTCGCGTGTAATCAACACACAAATTTGTATGCTACAAATTTACTGAGTTCATTTTTTAAATGTAACAGGTTTTTTTGGAATTTTTTGAGTTTTCCATATATATGATTATGCCATCTGCAAATAAAGACAATTTGACTTTCTTCATTCTGATTTGGATGCCTTATATTTCTTACCCTTGCCGTATTGCTGTGGCCCTGTACTGCAGTGAATACAAGTGCTGAAAGCAGGCATTCCTGTCTTATTCCAGATCTTAAAGAAAAAAGTTTCAAGTTTTCTCTATTCAATATGATGTTGGCTATGGGTTTGTCATATATGACCTTTAATATGTTGAAGTACATACTTCTTATACCTAATTTGTTGAGAGTTATTATTAGTCTTAGTGAACATCAGCAGGGTCCCTAAACTACACAATGCATTCCCTGACATACAGAACAGATGCTCTCTTGAAAATGCTCTTTGGGGCCGGCGCTGCGGCTCAATAGGCTAATCCTCTGCCTTGCGGCACCGGCACACCCGGTTCTAGTCCCGGTCAGTGTGCCGGATTCTGTCCCGGTTGCCCCTCTTCCAGGCCAGCTCTCTGCTGTGGCCAGGGAGTGCAGTGGAGGATGCCCCAGGTTCTTGGGCCCTGCACCCACATGGGAGATCAGGAGAAGCACCTGGCTCCTGGCTTCGGATCAGCGCGGTGCGCCAGCCACAGCTTGCTGGCTGCAGCGGCCATTGGAGGGTGAACCAACGGCAAAAGGAAGACCTTTCTCTCTGTCTCTCTCTCTCTCTCACTGTCCACTCTGCATGTCAAATAAAAAAAATACTCTTTAGTGTGTTTTTCAGGGAAATATATTCATATGGGATATGTATACAAGCAAGGGCAAAAGGGAATCACCCCTCAAGAGGATTCTGCTTACCCTTTAGAAGAGTAGCTGGCAAAAGAGAAGAAACTGTCATATGCCTTTCTTCCCATGGAAAAAAATACAAGTTGAGTGTAATTCAAGAATTCAGAATTTGGAGAGAATTTCTCCTTTAGAGAGAAATTTGGTGTTTAAAGTATTGTACACAAGGTAGTTCATATGAATGTAGAGAGGAGTGGTTCATTGTTTAGGATAGCAATCAGAAACTAGTAAAAATCAAAAACTAGTAAAAATAAGATAAAAAGAGTGCCAAATTACCTGAAAAAAAAAAAACAGAAGATTAAGGGAAAAAAATCTCTCTTCTTTGCATATCCAGTCATTGGAGGGATGTGAAAATAGTATGCTATAATCTTATTTCTAGTTTTTTCCAGTGAGAGCATTTTATTTATTGCCCATAGTTAACCAGGAAATAGCAGTTGATGAGGCCCCAAAAATATTCACTATTTAGATGAGTTGATTAATGCCCAGAATCTAATATTTCAAAGGAAATAATTATAAATTTGAGTTTGCTTTTGGTTAGAATTCAGCTAAAGATGTCACCCTGGCAAGGCACACTGAGATTCCTCATGATAGATGCTGAGGAATATGAGTTTACTATCCTCTTGTTTAAAAGGGATGATCTTTTTAATTCTGAAAGCAAAAGCTAAGACAGATAATTTAAAAGCAGAAACCATTAATCAGGCTTTTTGCTATACAGCAAAGCAGTTATGAGTGGTATTTCAACCACCAGAAGGAGACTTAGTATACCAAGTATTGCTGCTAGACTGTGGTTATATAAAGGATATGATTCACATCTTCATCAAGACTTTTTAAAAAAAGATTTGTTTGGAAGTCAGAGTTACAGAGAGAGAGAGAGAGAGAGAGAGAGAGAGAGATCTTTCATCTGCTGATTCACTCCCCAAATGGCCACAATGGCCAGGGATGTGCCAAGCCGAAACCAGGAGCTTCTTCTGGATCTCCCATGTGAGTGCAGGGGCCCAAGCACTTGAGCCATATTCCACTGCTTTCCCAGGTGTATTAGCATAGAGCTGGATTGGAAGTGGAGCATCCAGGACTCAAACCAGCACCCAAATGGGATGACACCCTTGCAGGAGGTGGCTTTATCCACTATGCCACAACACCGGCACCTTCATCAAGACTTTTTAAAAATACTGCTTATAAGCTGGAATAAGAAATTCTAGAAATTTTTCTAGAATTCTAGAAATAAGAAAATCTAGAAATTCTAGAAAGTTTTGGAAATCATTGCCTTCCTGAATGTAGATACAAAAAGAAAGTTGGACTTTTTAAACTTTTATTTAATGAATTCATTTTTCATAGGTACAACTTTAGGAATATAGTCATTCTTTCCCTCATATACACCCTCCCACCCTGACTCACACCCCACCTCCTACTCACTCTCCCATCCTCTTCTTCATTATGATTAATTTTTAGTTTAACTTTATATAGAGAGGACTCACTCTATGTTAAGTACAGATTTCAACAGTTTGCATCCACACACACAACATATAAAGTACAGTTTGAGAACAAGTTTTGAAGTTAATTCTCATAGTACAACTCATTAAGGACAGAGGTCCCACATGGGGAGTAAGTGCACAGTGACTTCCGTTGTTCATTTAACAATTAACACTCTTATTTATGACATTAGTGATCACTTGAGTCTCTTGCCATGAGCTCCCAAGGGTATGGAAGCCTTTTGTGACCACAGACTCCATCAGTATTTGGACACGGCCATAAGCAAAGTGGAAGTTCTATCCTCCCTTCAGAGAAAGGTGCACCCTTCTTTAATGGCCCTTTTTTTTGACAGGCAGAGTGGACAGTGAGAGAGACAGAGAGAGAAAGGTTTTCCTTTGCCGTTGGTTCACCCTCCAATGGCCGCCGCGGCCGGCGCACCACACTGATCCAATGGCAGGAGCCAGGTACTTATCCTGGTCTCCCGTGGGGTGCAGGGCCCAAGTACTTGGGCCATCCTCCACTGCACTCCCTGGCCACAGCAGAGGGATGGCCTGGAAGAACAACCAGGACAGAATCCAGTGCCCCGACCGGGACTAGAACCCGGTGTGCCGGTGCCACAAGGCGGAGGATTAGCCTAGTGAGCCGCGGCGCCGACAATGGCCCTTTCTTTCCACTGGGGTCTCACAGAAATCCTTCGTGTAGGATATTTTTTGCCACAGCGTCTTGGCTTTCCATGCCTGAAATGCTCTCACAAGCCTTTCAGCCAGACCAGGAAGCCTTAAGGGTTGTTTCTGAGGTCAGAGTGTTATTTACAACTAATGTCATTCTAGGAGTCTGCTGTGTGGACTGCTTCCCATATTGGACATTCCCTCCTTTTTAATTCTGTCTATTATTATTACCAAACACTTGATGTTATTTATATCATCACTTTTATACATAATCCTAACTATATGTTGAATTTAACACTTAATATGATCACTTTAACAATTAAGATAGCATTTTTACCACCGATTTTAATGGGATTGGAGTCCAATGACAAGTTTTTAAGCTGTACTCTCAGAAGTAAGTCCATAGGACTGTTTGGAGAACTATACAGTTTACAGGTATAAACTACCTCCTCCCTCTCTTATTCCCCCTCTTATTTTTTACTGGCATCAATTTTCAATTGACTTTATATACATATGATTAACTTCATGTTATGTAAAGAGTTCAACATACAGTAGGAAAAAGAGAAAAGAAAAAATGAAAAAATGAAATAAAAAATAAAAATAAAAAAACAGTCCTTTGAGATCTGGTACCAGACAGGGATGCCCACTCTCACCACTGCTATTCAATATAGTTCTGGAAGTTCTAGCCAGGGCTATTAGGCAACAAAAAGAAATTAAAGGGATACAAATTGGGAAGGAAGAACTCAAACTATCCCTCTTTGCAGATGATATGATTCTTTATTTAGGGGACCCAAAGAACTCTACTAGGAGACTATTGGAACTCATAGAAGATTTTGGCAAAGTAGCAGGGTATAAAATCAATGCACAAAAATCAACAGCCTTTGTATACACAGGCAATGCCATGGCTGAGGAAGAACTGCTAAGATCAATCCCATTCACAATAGCTACAAAAACAATCAAATACCTTGGAATAAACTTAACCAAGGACGTTAAAGATCTCTACGATGAAAATTACAAAACCTTAAAGAAAGAAATAGAAGAGGATACCAAGAAATGGAAAAATCTTCCATGCTCATGGATTGGAAGAATCAATATCATCAAAATGTCCATTCTCCCAAAAGCAATTTACAGATTCAATGAGATACCAATCAAAATACCAAAGACATTCTTTTCAGATCTAGACCTCGAATAGCTAAAGCAATCTTATACAACAAAAACAAAGCTGGAGGCATCACAATACCAGATTTCAGGACATGCTACAGGGCAGTTGTAATCAAAACAGCATGGTACTGGTACAGAAACAGATGGATAGACCAATGGAAGAGAATAGAAACACCAGAAATCAACCCAAACATCTACAGCCAACTTATATTTGATCAAGGATCCAAAATCAATCCCTAGAGTAAGGACAGTCTATTCAATAAATGGTGCTGGGAAAACTGGATTTCCAAGTGCAGAATCATGAAGCAAGACCCCTACCTTTCACCTTACACAAAAATTCACTCAACATGGATTAAAGACTTAAATCTATGACCTGACACCATCAAATTATTAGAGAGCATTGGGAAAAACCCTGCAAGATATAGGTACGGCAATGACTTCTTGGAAAACACCCCAGAAGCAGGCAGTCAAAGCCAAAATTAACATTTGAGATTGCATCAAATTGAGAAGTTTCTGTACTGCAAAAGAAACAGTCAGGAAAGTGAAGAGACAACCGACAGAATGGGAAAATATATTTGCAAACTATGCAGCTGATAAAGGGTTGATAACCAGAATCTACAAAGAAATCAAGAAACTCCACAACATCAAAACAAACAACCCACTTAAGAGATGGGCCAAGGACCTCAATAGACATTTTACAAAAGAGGAAATCCAAATGGCCAACACACACATGAAAAAATGTTCAAGATCACTAGCAATCAGGGAAATGCAAATCAAAACCACAATGAGGTTCCACCTCACCCCGGTTAAAATGGCTCACATGCAGAAATCTACCAACAATAGATGCTGGAGAGGATGTGGGGAAAAAGGGACACTAACCCACTGTTGGTGGGAATGCAAATTAGTTAAGCCACTATGGAAGTCAGTCTGGAGATTCCTCAGATACCTGAATATAACCCTACCATTCAACCCAGCCATCCCACTCCTTGGAATTTACCCAAAGGAAATGAAATTGGCAAACAAACAAGCTGTCTGCACATTAATGTTTATTGCCGCTCATTTCACAATAGCTAAGACCTGGAACCAACCCAAATGCCCATCAACAGTAGAATGGATAAAGAAATTATGGGACATGTACTCTATAGAATACTATACAGCAGTCAAAAACAATGAAACCCGGTCATTTGCAACAAGATGGAGGAATTTGGAAAACATCATGCTGAGTGAATTAAGCCAGTCCCAAAGGGACAAATATCATATGTTCTCCCTGATTGGCGACAACTAACTGAGCACCAAAGGGGAAACTTGTTGAAATGAAATGGACACTATGAAAAACAGTGACTTGATCAGCTCTTGTCCTGACGGTTGATGTACAATGTAATACTTTATCCATTTTAGTATTTTTTTTTTGTTCTAGTACCATTGGTTGAACTCTGTAATTAACACACAATTATTCTTAGGGGTTTAAATTTTAACTGAAAAGTGATCCCTGTTAGGAATTTGGAAAACATTATGCTGAGTGAAATAAGCCAATCCCAAAGGGACAAATACCACTTGTTCTCCTTGATAGGTGACAACTAACTGAGCACCAAAAAGGAAACCTGTTAAAGTAAAATGAACACTATGAGAAACGGTGACTTGATCAGCCCTCACCCTGACTGTTGATGAGCCACTTGATATGTTATCCCTCTTAGTATTTTTTGTTTGTTTGTTCTACTTAATACTTTTGGTTGAATACTGTAATCAATACACAATTCTTCTTAAGTGCTGAAACTTAACTGAAAAGTGATCACTGTTAAATATAAGAGTGGGAATAAGAGAGGGAAGAGATGTGCAATTCGAGACATGCTCAAGCTGACTTACCTCAAACGGTAGAGTTAGAAACATACCAGGGGATTCCAATTCAATCCCATCAAGGTGGCATGTACCAATGCCATCTCACTAGTCCCAGTGATCAATTTCTGTTCACAATTGATCATAATGATAGGACTAAGAACCAAAGGGATCACATAAACAAGAATAGTGTCTGCAAATACTAGCTGATAGAATAAAAAAGGGAGAGAATGATCCAACATGGGAAGTGAGATACACAGCAGACCCATAGAATGGCAGATGTCCTAAACAGCACTCTGGCCTCAGAATCAGCCCTTAAGGCATGCGGATCCAGCTGAAAAGCCCATGAGAGTATTTCAGGCATGGAAAGCCAAGACATTCTGAAAAAAAAAAAAAAAACCTAAATGAAAGATCTCCGCGAGTGAGATCCCAGTGGAAAGAACGGGTCATCAAAGAAGGAGGTACCTTTCTCTGAAGGGAGGAGAGAACTTCCACTTTGACTATGAGCATGTCTAAATAAGTTAAGATCGGTGAACTCAAAAGGCTTCCATAGCCTTGGCAGCTCATGACAAGAGCCTAGGGTGATTACTGATGCCATAAACAAGAGTGTCAATTTGTTAAGTCAACAACAGGAGTCACTGTGTACTTACTTCTCATGTAGGATCTTTGTCTTTAGTGTGCTGTACATTGAGATTTAATGCTATAACTAGTACTCAAACAGTATTTTTCACTTTATGTTTCTGTGTGGGAGCAAACTGTTGAAATCTTTACTTAATAGATGCTAAACTGATCTTCTGTATATAAAGAGAAACGAAAAATGAATCTTGATGTGAATGGAAGGGGAGAGGGAGTGGGAAAGGGGAGGGTTGCGGGTGGGAGGGACGTTACGGGGGGGGGGAGGCATTGTAATCCATAAGCTGTACTTTGGAAATTTATATTCATTAAATAAAAGTTAAAAAAACTGTCCTTTGATAGTCAGGATGATGGCTATTCAAGTCATTGTTTTTAAAGTTTCAATTTCAATTCTATAGCTTTCAGTTTAGGAGCGTTATTAATTCTCACAGATCAGGGAGAACATATGTTATTTCTCCCTTTGGGACTGGATTGTTTCACTAAGTATGAAGTTTTACAGATTGATACACATTGTTACAAAAGACCAGATCTCATTCTCTTTTAATGCTGTGTAGTATTCCATAGTGTACATATCCCATAATTTCTTTATCTAGTCTTAAGTTGATGGGCATTTAGATTGATTCCATGTCTTAGCTATTGTGAATTGAGCTGCAATAAACATGGAGGTGCAGATAGCTCTTCTGTTTACTGATTTCATTTCCTGTGGGTAAATTCCCAGGAGTGTGATGGCTGGGTCATATGATAGGGCCATAGTCAGATTTTTGAGGTGTCTCCATACTGTCTTCCATAGTGGCTGTACCAGTATACATTCCCACCAACAGTGAATTAGGGTGCCCTTTTCCCCACATCCTCTCTAGCATCTGTTTTTTGTTGGTTTTTGTATGAGGGCCATTCTAACTGGGGTGAGGTGAAATCTCATTGTGGTTTTGATTTGCATTTGCCTGACAGATAGTGATCATGAACACTTTTTCATGTGTCTGTTGGCCATTTGGATTTCCTCTTTTGAAAAATGTCTGTTTTAATCCTTTGCCCATCTCTTAACTGGATTGTTTGTTTTGTTATTTTGGAGTTTCTTGATCTCTTTACATATTCTGGTTATTAATCTTTTATCAGTTGCGTAATTTGCAAATAATTTCTCCTATTCTGTCAGTTGCCTCTTCACTTTCCTAACTCTTTCTTTTGCTGTACAGAAGCTTCTCAATTTTACGTAATCTCATTTGTTCATTTTGGCTTTGATTCCTGTGCCTCTGGGGTCTTTTCCAGGAATTCTTTGTCTGTGCCAATGTCTTGCAGGGTTTCCCCAGTGTTCTCAATTAATTTGATGGTGTTAGGTGATAGATTTAGATCTTTAATCCATGCTGAGTGGATTTTTGTGTAAGGTGTAAGGTAGAGGTCTTGCTTCATACCTTTGCATGTGGCAATCCAGTTTTCCCAGCACCATTAATTGAAGAGACTGTCCTTGCTCCAGGGATTGGATTTAGCTCTTTTTTCAAATATAAGTTGTCTTTAGATGTTTGGATTGCTTTCTGGAGTTTCTTTTCTATTCCATTAGTCTATCCATCTATTTTATTACCAGTACCAGGCTGTTTTGATTATAATTGCCTTTTAGTATGTCTTGAAATCTGGTATTGTGATGCCTCCGGCTTTTTGTTGTTGTTGTTGTATAAGATTGCTTTAGCTATTCGAGGTCTCCTGTGCCTCCGTATTAATTTCAACATAATTTTTTTCTAGATCTGAAAAGAATGTCTTTGGTATTTTGATTGGTATCTCACTGAATCTGTAAATTGCTTTTGGGAGAATGGACATTTTGATGATATTGAGTCTACCAATCCAAGAACATGGTAGATTTTTCCTTTTTTTGTATCTTCTTCTATTTCTTTCTTTAATGTTTTATAATTCTCATAGTTGAGATCTTTGACATCCTTGATTAAATTTATTCCAAGATGTTTGATTGGTTTTGTGGCTATTGTAAATGGGATTGATCTTAGAAGCTCTTTATGAGCCATAGCATTGCCTGTGTATACAAAGGCTGTTGATTTCTGTGTATTGATTTTGTATCCTGCTACTTTACCAAACTCTTCTATGAGTTCCAATAGTCTCTTAGTGGAGTCTTTTGGATCCCTTATATATAGAATCATGTCATCTGCAAATAGGGATAGTTTTACTTTCTCCTCAATTTACATCCCTTTGATTTCTTTCTCTTGCCTAAATGGCTCTGGCTAAAACCTCCAGGACTACATCGAATAGCAACGGTGAGAGTGGGCATCCCTGTCTTGTACTGAATCTCAGTGGAAATGTTACCAGCTTTTCCCCATTCAGTATGATGCTGGCCACAGGCTTGTCCTAAATTGTCTTGATTGCTTTGAGGAATGTTCCTTCTAAATCCAATTTGCTTAGAGTTTTCATCATGAAAGGATGTATTTTGTTGAATGCTTTCTCTGCATCTATTGAGATAATTATATGGTATTTTGTTCTTCAGTTTGTTATTGTGATGTATCACATTGATTGATTTTTGAATGTTGAACCATCCCTGCATACCAAGGATAAATCCCACTTGGTCTGGGTGGATGATCTTTCTGATGTGTAGTTATATTCGATTGGCCAGGATTTTGTTGAAAATTTTTGCATCTATGTTCATCAGGGAGATTGGTCTATAGTTTTCTTTCTCTGTTGTGTCTTTTCAGGTTTAGGAATTAAGGTGATAATGGCTTCATAGAAAGATTTTGGGAGAAATCCCACCCTTTCAATTGTTTGGAATAATTTGAGAAGAGCTGGGGTTATTTCTTCTTTAAATGTCTGGTAGAATTCAGCAGTGAAACCATCTGGTCATGGACTCTTCATTGTTGGAAGGGCCTTTATCACTAATTCAATTTCTGTCTTGGTTATGGGTCTGTTTAGGTTTTCTTTGTCTTCATGACTCAATTTAGGTAAGTTGTATGTGTCCAGGAATCTATCCATTTCTTATAGGTTTCCCAGTTTGTTGGCATACAGCTCTTTGTAGCGGTTTCTGATGATTCTTTTTAGTTCTGTGGTGTCTGTTGTTACATTTCCTTTCCATCTCTAGTTTTATTGATTTGAGTCTTCTCTCTACTTTTTTTGGTTAGTTCAGCCAATGGTGTGTCAATTTTGTAAATTTTTTCAAAAAACCAGCTCTTCAGTTTGCTAATCTTTTGCATTGCTTTTTAGGTTTCAGTTTTGTTGATTGCTTCTCTAATTTTAGTTATTTCTTTTCTTCTACTGGTTTTGGGTTTGGTTTGCTGCTGCTTTTCTAGATGCTTGAAGTGCATAGACAGTTTATTTATTTGATGCCTTTCCAGTTTCTTAATGTAGACACCAACTGCTATAAACTTTCCTCTTAACACTGCTCTTGCTGTATCCCACAAATTTTGGTAAGTTGTATTGTCGTCTTCATTTGTTTCCACAAATATTTTTATTTCCGTTTTGATTTCTTCTATTACCCACTGTTCATTCAGAAACATGCTGTTCATTCCCCATGTGTTTGAATATGATGTAGAGATTCTTGCGTTGTTGATTTCCAGCTTCGTTGCATTGTGATCTGAGAAGATGCATGGTATGATTTCGATTCTTTTGAATTTGCTGAGACTCAATTTATGGCCTAGCATATGGTCAATCCTAGAGAAAGTTCCATGCACTGGGGAGAAATATGTATACTCTTGCTATAGGGTGGAAAACTCTGTAGTTATCTGCTAGGTCTATTTGGTCTATAGTGTCAATGAACTCTATTGTTTCCTTGTTAATTTTCTGTCTGGTTGAGCTATCCATTGCTGAAAGTGGGGTATTAAAGTCCCTCGTTACTATTGTATTTGAGTCTATATCTCCCTTTAAATCCCTTAATAATTCTTTCAAATAGCCAGGCACCCTGTGATTAGGTGCATATACTTTTTTTAGATTTATTTTATTTGTTTGAAAGTTACAGAGAGAGGCAGATACATAGAGAAGTCTTCCATCCACTGTTCCACTCCTCAGATGGCCACAATGGCCAGAACTGAGCCAATCTGAAACCAGGAGCCTGGAGCTTCTTCCTGGTCTCCCACGTGGGTATAGGAGTGCAAGCACTTGGGCCATCTTTCTCTGCTTTCCCAGGTCATAGCAGAGAGCTGCATCAAATGAGGATTCGCCCAGACTAGAATCAGCACCCTATGGGATGCCAGTGCTTCAGGACAGGGCTTTAACCCGCTGCACCAGAGCGTCAGCCCCTACATATACATTTATAATAGTCACATCTTCCTGTTGAATTGACCCTTTAATCATTATATAGTGTCCTTCTTTGTCTCTTTTAATAGTTTTTGTGTTAAAGTCTATTTTGTCTGATGTTAGGATGGCCACACCAGCTCTTTTTTGGTTTCTCTTAGCATGGAATATCTTTTTCCATCCTTTCACTTTCAGTCTGTGTTCTTCTTTGTTGGTAAGGTGTGTTTCTTGTAGGCTCAGATAGATGAGTTTTCTTTTTTAATCCATTCAGCTAATCTGTGTCTTTTAACTGGGGAGCTGAGACCATTTACATTCAGTGTAACTATTGTTAAATACTGTCATTTCCCTGCCATGTTTCCTTAAATAGACCTGTTTATGTATTTTGGATTTAGTTTATACTTTTGCTGGATCATTATCTATGTTCATTTTCTTTTGTAGTGAAGTTCCTGTTTCTGTGTTTCTGTGTGTAGCCTTGAACTTTCTTGTAGGGCTAGGGGTAAAGACATAAATTCTTTCAATTTCTGCTCATTGTGGAAAATCCTTATTTCTCCTTCATCCATAAATGAGAGTTTTGCAGGGTACAGTATTCTGAGTTGACAGTTTTTTTCTCTTAGTATTTGGAATATATCTCACCATTGTCTCCTTGCCTGTAGGGTTTGCAATGAGAAGTCCAAGGTGAGTCTAATTGGATTAACTCTGAATGTGATTTGTTGTTTCTCTAAGGCGCATTTTAAGATCTGTTCTTTGTGTTTCACTGAGCTGAGTGTTGCCACAATGTGTTGTGGTGAATTCCTTTTCTGGTTGTGTCTGTTGGGAGTTCTGTGCTTTTTTTATACTTGGATGTCTCTTTCAGTCTGCCTGTTGTAGAAGTTTTCTGATATAATTTCATTAAGAAGGCCTTATAATCTGTTCTCTCTTTCCACACCTTCTGGAACTCCTATGATCCATAAGTTGGATCGCTTGATACAGTCTTGTAAATCTGCAACCATGATTTTTAATTTTCTAATTTCTTCTTGTTGTGTTTGGTTTGACTATTATTTCCGGAAGTTTGTATTCTAGTTCTGATATTCACTCTTCTATTTAATCTGTTCTATTACTAAGAGATTCCACTGCATTTTTTATCTGGTCAATTGAATTTTTCATTTCCAGTAGTTCATTTTGGCTTCTCTTTAAAATCTCAATTTCTTGGGAGTTTTTTCATTCAGATTTTGAATCTGTTTCTGATTTCTTCTAAGTAATATGATTATTAATTTTATGAATTCCTTTCCTGGCACAGTCTCAATTTCTTCTTCAGCCTCCATTGTTGAAGATTTAGATTGCTGCATTGGTGAGTTTATAAATTATTCCTTATTCTTATTCCAGCTTTTTCCTTTGTTCTTGGCATTTCTGTTTGGTTTCTGCTTGGTTTTAGTTTTAAATTGATTTCCCTCTGCTATGAGCTGCTATGTGTCTGTGCCCATTGCAAGTGGAAGCATGCAGCTCCACTTCCTGGAGTTTTGTTTATTTCTGGGTCCTGATGAAGGCGGGTACCAGGGCTTTGGTGTACTAAGAAGCCCCGTCTACTGGGGCTGGGCTCCCTGTTTGCTTGTTCATAAAACAAGCTTGGGTTTTCGTTGTTTAGTATTACTCGTTGTACAACTTGCATGGTGGTGGGAAAATCACTCTGAATTGTTGTGATCCTTGTTCCCAGGTGGGGCGTATTGTGAGGTGGCCCCTACAATTGATGAGTTTGTGTGTGGGAAGCAGACGCTGCAGCCCACTGCTTACACTCGAAAATGTAAACAATCAGTATGGCTTCTCCCCGATGGCTGTAGCTCTGGCTGGAGGGAGGGGGATGACACCAATGGATCCTGGCGTGTTCAACCTCTCTGCCCATCCCCCAGAATTTCTCCTTCTTCCCACTTAGAGCTCCAAGTGCTATTCACCAAATTTCCCACTCATTACTGTGCATCTCCATGGACTCGCAACCTCTCACCTGGTTTGCTGAGGAAGCGGCACCTCTCTCCTCACTGGAACCCTTGCCACTCCTTCTGTACACCTCAGCCACCTCTCTGCTTCCTCCAGTGTGGCCCCGAGCAGTCTCTGGTGGACTCCGGGTCCACTCCGCCCAAACATTTTGTGATTCTGCCCCCTGCTTGTATCCCCTCTACTCATTAATCATCCATTTTTCACTGTGTGACCAGGAACGTTCCACTACTATACCACCATCTTGCCCCAACTCCTATCTGGACTTTTCTACACATATGAACATTTTCATACATACCCACTCTGGCTAACAGCTACCAATATATTTTTCTCCCTTCCTTGATTACTTTCTTTGAACTATGAATCTCTGTGTGTGTTCATAAATCCAGATTCCTACATGAGCTTAGAGTAATGAGATGGGTAAGTTATATCTAGTATCAACAGAATTTTGAATCACCTCATTACACTCCTATTGTTATCCTTTCCCAACTCCCTATTAATAAGTACATCAGGCTGCATCTAGAAAGTGGCATTTCTGCTCTTTTTGAACAGTATGCCTACTAGTCTCTATTTTGCTTCCTTTTTATTACCCATGGCTGTGAATTCTTACATTAAAAACATCTATGCTTACATACAAAATACTTCAAATTCTTGATTACTCAGGAACAGATAACCTCACTTGTCATCGCTTCAAGTCCCATTGCTTTTTCTCCTTTCTCAGACTGCCTTCCTTTGAATCGTTTTCAAATATTGAATGGAGCAACATGAAAAGATAAAACCGTTTTCTCCAACTCAATAAATTGTTGAGATATGTCAGCATAGAGTGGGTGTTTCAGAAATTTGAATCTATGGGTTAAAATACAGTCTAAGGATTGTACATAGATTTCAGTTGTCCATGCTTCCACACTAGTACCCTAGAGTTATTTATAAATTCTATTTTTAAAAAAGGTAGCATTTTCTATCAGAATGTGAAATAATTATCTGTACCTTCTGTATTTATGGCAGCTCAATTTACAATAGCCTAGATAAGGAATCAACCCAGATGTCCATTAGCTGATGACTGGCTAAAAAAAGTTACATTTACACATGATGGAATACTACTCAGCCATAAAAAGAATGAAATCCTGTCTTTTGCAACAAAATGTATACAACTTGGGACTATTATTGATTAGTGAAATAAGCCAACCCCCAAAAGATAAATATCATATGTTTTCTCTGATTAATTGTAACTAATATATAGAGTACAAAAAATCTTAATGTATTTCGAGCTAAACTGACATCTTCTGATTTGACTGTTGTCTATAATGCTTGCTAAACTCCTGAGGAATAGTAGTCTCTAGTGGAGGATTAAGCTTATGATTATAAAGTAAATTGAAAATATGTCATTGCAAAAATTGAAAGAAAAGAAAGGAAGGAGGACAGAGGATGAAAGTTATGGAGAGATGATGGAAAGTGTCAATATGTTCTTAAAGCTATATATGAAGTACTTGAAATATGTTCCTTTTATGTAAATAAACAAAAAAGAATTTACTATTGAAATCTCAGTTCCTGAGTATAAAATTATTCACCAATGTAATATTTTGTAGCAGTCAATTTTTTTGTATTGTTTATTTATTCTGATGGTTGCTAACTCTCCCTTCAGAATCTACTTAGAAGCAGTTGTTGTTGTTGTTGTTGTTGTTATATTATCTTATTTTCTTTTTCTTTTTTTACTAGATGGTTTCCGAAAGGTGATTTCGTTTGATAGTGTATTTCACGTCAAGGAAAAGAAAAATATGCAGGAATTTCAACATCCATTCTTCCAAAAAGGGAAAACCAACCTTGTGGGTAGTATCAAGCGCAAGGTAGAGTGACTATTTCCACATATTTTTCCATAGCATTTTGGGCTATAGCCAGTCTTTCCTTGATCTGCACATTTTAGAGTTTCTCTAAGTCTGAAGGGTCAAGTCATTGGCAGTTGAGATTTGCCATCTGGATACTCATTTGCTAAGTACTTCTTATAGTTCCCTGGAAAGATGATATTAAGTATCAATTTATCCAAAAAGACAATCATGATCACTCTTCCTAAAGAATAAGTTGTTGGGGCTGGCGCCATGGCTCACTTGGTTAATCCTCTGCCTGTGGTGCCGGCATCCCATATGGGAGCCGGGTTCTAGTCCCAGTTGCTCCTCTTCCAGTCCAGCTCTCTGCTGTGGCCCGGGAAGGAAGTGGAGGATGGCCCAAGTGCTTGGGCCCCTGCACCCGCATGGGAGACCAGGAAGAAGCACCTGGCTCCTGGCTTTGGATCGGCGTGGTGCTGGCCGTAGCGGCCATTTGGAGAGTGAACCAACGGAAGAAAGACCTTTCTCTCTGTCTCTCTCTATCACTTTCTATAACTCTACCTGTCAAACAAATAAATTTTTAAAAAAGAATATGTTGTTATCTTTTTACCATGAAGATGGGAATATAATGTTTTAGGAAATAGAGGAGACTAAGATAAGTTATAAAGTAATTATTTTATTGTTTTTCTTAATGAACAAAATAACTGCCATATCTGCTCATTCATGCCTATGGCTGCATAAAAATCAGGACAGAATATAAAATAGTAACACAGTTTTTCACTTTTGGAATATCTGTGTATATTGACACTTTGCATGAACATTATATACAGATTATGTCTGTGTTCTAGACATTCAAGACAAAAAGGAAAACCATAAAGATTTGAAATATCACTTAGATAATTTGTAAACCCCTAGGGACATAGAAGACATTTAGGGGACCTGCATGGTCAGCTATATATTCAAAATAATACCAAAATATTATTGGCTATTTTCATCCTTTGTTTTATCATGAGTATAGTGAAATTTCATTCTAATGTTAATATGTAATGAATGTGTTATTGTTAGGAAATCAGTAAATATCTAAAATTTTATCAGCTTTTAATTTCATATAGTGAATATTGGTGCATATAATATATAAACCAAAGATATTTGGTTTCTAAAAAATTTTTAAAGAGATCCTCAGACTAAAGAGTTAATAACCACTGCAATAGAACAACTTTTGATTTTCAGTGCAATTTTTTCAATAATACCAAAGCACCCATGGTCTTTGCATTATTGTAGTGACCTTGGAATCATCTCCATTGTGTGAAGTAGAGGAATGAAGTAGAAAGCTAAACTAAGATAAATCAGTGCCCAATTCCATTTGAAAATAGAAAAGCTTTTTCTAGTATTGTGTTAGACTTATCTCATTTGGTTAAGTGAATATTTGGGAAATGATACATATCATCCACAGAACAGTGACCAGGTTCTGGGCTAAACATATGGCAAGCAATTTATTCATTATCACAAAATCAAAACAGACATCTGGTTTATTCCAAATGTGATTGCTCTCTATTCTGAGTTCTGATGAAATTTATCACATACCGCTGTTCAAAGTCATCTTTTTTATGTCTACATGTCTAACCTTCTCTCCTGTTCTGTTAATCCCACAAAGGATGTTTAACAAATCAACTCATTTCTCACACATTTTGACAGCAGATAGAAACAAGTTAGAAATTCCTATTCACATTTCCTAAGTTTCAATTTGAGAAACCTAGTGCCTGGACATCCTTGCTTGCTAGAACATAGGCTTGTACAGTTATGGTACTAAATTAAGCTTAAATTTAGAGTGATTGATAATGCAATTGATTCATTGCCTTATTCTGTTAAAGTGTAATTCTTATGACTTCTCTGAATTTTTAAAAGGATATATTTATTTATTTGAAAGACAGAGTCACAGCGAGAGACAGAGATAGACACATACACATAGACAGACATCTTTCATCCACTGGTTCACTCACCAAATGATGTCAACGGCCATGGGTGGGCCAGACTGAAGCCAGGAACCTGGAACTCTATATGGGTCTCCCAAGTGAGTGGAAGGGGCCCAAGTACTTGGGCATCTTGCAATACATTCCCAAGCACATTAACAGAAGCTGGATCAGAATTAGAGCAGCCAGAACTTGAAACGGCATTCATATGGGATGCCAGCATCAAAGGAGGCAGATTAACCCACTGCACCACACCAGCCCCTCTTGCTTGTATTAACTGTGGGGAGCAATCCGGACTAGACTAAGTTACTCGAATTAGGACTTATTCTATGCATCTGCTCTCCCACAATATGGCGCTGGGAGAGAAGTAAACAGCTTCTGCACAGCTGCCTCCAGTTCAACTAATAAACTGTAGGACTTGCTCCTGATTGGAGAGCAGCGTACTCGGCGTGTGGGCAGCCGAGTTGGGATTGGCGGAGGAGGACTATAAAGGAGGAGAGAAACGGCATGCACCAGGAACATCTATGGGGAACATCTAAGGGAACCCGTGCAGCCCCCGAGAAAGCCGGCGGTGTGCCGCTCCCCTGCGGAAGTGGGGAATGCGGCCAGGGGGAACTGCCCTTCCACGGAGGTGGAAGGGATAGTAGCCAACCCGGGAAGAACCAGCAGCAAACCCGGGGAGGGCCGAGCAGACGAAAGAACAGCGCAGGGTCCTGTGTCGTTCCTCCACGAAGAGGGGGAGCGACATTAACTGCTTAAATAAAAACATGTATTGTGCCTATGCCATGAATTCTGAATGAATGAGAATTTTTAAGAAGTCATTAAATATTATAATGTATCTTACAGACATATTCAAACAGTACAGATCCAAGTCATTAACGCCTGTTTAGTCACTATCTGTGGAAATGGTTATAACATTATCGTTATAGACAGTATTCTCCATTAAAAGTTCTCACATGGTGCTTCATTTATAAAAATCCTAGTTCACATGCTTGCATCTCTCTGGGCATATAAAATAAAACTACAGTCCACTTTGGATTGTTTCTGAGAATTAATCACATTGTAGATTATCCATGAGATAAAGCGTCTTCTCCAACACTGTTCACAATCATTTCTGAAAGGAAAGAGTTGGGTGATGATCAGACCTCAGGTTTAAACAGAATGTGCATGAAAGTGTGTTTCTAACTTAATCTAGTTTTTTTTTAATTTAGTTATTTACTTGAAAGTCAGAGTTGCACAGAGAGAGAAGGAGAGGCAGAGAGAGAGAGAGAGCTCTTCCATCCACTGCTTCACTCAAATTGGCCACAACGGCCGGAGCTGCACCAATACAAAACCAGGATCCAGGAGATTCTTCCAGCTCTCCCACGCAGGTGCAGGGCTCAAGGACTTGGGCCATCTTCTACTGCTTTCCCAGGCCACAGCAGAGAGCTGGATGGGAAGTGGAGAAGCCAGGACTCGAACCAGCGCCCATATGGGATGCTGGCACTGCAGGCTGCGGCTTTACCCACTACACCACAGTGCCGGCCCCTAATCTAGTTTTTTTTTTTTTAATCAAAATAACATCTAAATGTTTTTGTGTATTTTATGTATTAAATTATAGCTCTTTGTATGCATATTTTATTTTTCCTGTAGGATATTTTCAATTAGGTGAGAATAGAAACTGTAATGTATTCATTCTTGTACATTTATTATTGTGTAAACTTCAGTCTCAAAATACATGCTTAATTTAATGAACATTTATCGTAGCTCCTCTGTGTAGAAATTATTATTTGAGAATCAAGGAGAAGGATAACCATAGAATATGTTCCTCATGTTCTAGAAACTTTCAAATTAGTGGGAAAGATGAGAATGTATGCAATGACTGTAATATGAAGCCTATTCTGTTTAGTGTTAAAATAGAGGTACATTTGGGAAATTTAGGCTACTGTCATAAATTAACTATTCCTCTTCTCTCCCATTAGTGCTTATAATGGATACTTAATGGTATGAAATTTCTAACCAACCCAACTATATTCTATTTCCATTTTAGGTTCCAGGAATGAGAAATGAAGATGTCAGAAACTCCCCTGATGAGTTCCAGGGGATAATGACTGAAATGCAGGAGATTAATGAGAAGCAAAACAATATGGAGGGCAAATTAGCAGAACTGGAAAAGTGGGTGTTTATCAAGATTTCCAATGTCTGTTTCTAAGGTTGTTAAAGTTGATTTCCTCTGAACTGAAGAACTGAACTCTCGTTTTCCATGGCGCTTTAAAGACATTTCTTTTAAATAAAACCACAGCATGAATCAAATGCTTTAGCGTTTGTACTGCTGTTAATGTTCCAATAGCTCAGAACTCAGAACTCTGGCTGACTAGCAGACCGCTGTATAAATCAGAAATAAGTTACCAGCATCCAAGACAATTGTATAGGTATGGGCAGCATAGCAGATAACAGTTTCCATCTGACACTGGAAAAACAGAAAAAAATATGTTAAAACAGGTTCTTATTTAAGTACTG
This sequence comes from Oryctolagus cuniculus, assembly GCF_964237555.1. Classification (NCBI taxonomy): domain Eukaryota; kingdom Metazoa; phylum Chordata; class Mammalia; order Lagomorpha; family Leporidae; genus Oryctolagus; species Oryctolagus cuniculus. The sequence continues at coordinate 45,953,251 of NC_091453.1, read as the reverse complement.
TGCCCTACATTCCTGGGTTATTTCCTAAGTATTGGTGAGTCCCAAGATGATATATGGTTCTTTTCTCTTGCCTTGTTTTCACTATGTCTGTAAAATGGATACTTTAAGCTATTTTTTTTGGTATTTTATAAAGAACTACAGAGTACATAGTAGAGCATGCAATGACTGTAACATTAGAGCCTTTGCTCAGGTAGTAGAGTTCGAAGGCAAAATTTAAATGGCTAAATAGTTGCACAATAGTACTTGTGAGAGCAGCTTACAACTAATTATTTTCCTTAGAGGATATATGTGTGTATATGTTCCAGGAACTATCTACCAATGTCTAAGTTAAACTTGAACTCATCTGCCAATCTTTCAGTGAAGTGCAAATGTACCTTTAAGTTCATGATTCTGTCTTTTGTAACTGACTTAGTAAATTAAACTTTTCACTTCCAGCAAGGGAAAAAAGAGAGACAGTGAGAGTAATGAAAGTATTTTCTGGCCTTCACATTGAACATAAGCCAAGATTTCCATTCACTTTGACCATAAGCCAGTCTTTCATCTTAATTCTGCATATTGGCCTGCTGTTGAATGTTAACCATACCACACTTATATATCATGAGATTGATGATGTACCAGTGGGCTCTGGATGGTTTTATAGGTAGACCAGACAAAAATTGTTGGACAACAGTTGATAAATGACTTTCTGAGATCCCTTCTACCCAAATATTTGTAATATTTTCCCATTGTGGAATTTAGATCATATTTAAAATTAATTCTGTACAAGAAATTTGTAGTTTTTTAATCTGAAACAAAGGGTGCAGTGTCATATTGTTCACATGCTAGTTTTGTGTAAATCCACTGGTCTTGATTAAAAAGGCTTCCAGCGTTCTGTGAAGCATTATTTTCTGCTCCTGTGATCATTAATAATGAATTTCATTAATATTATCTTGGTTTCCAGTGAGTTTCATCTTGTCAAATTTAGGAGAGTACCAAGGTAATCTGTGCTTTCAAAAATGTTAATGTGATACTTGTGTGGACTAAGTGACAAAGATTGAAAGGAGTTAAATTTGAAGGCTAAAATATTCAGGCAGGGAATTGGGGGGGGGATAACATTCATGAAGAATATTGTGAACGATGTTAAATCAGACAGTTCAGCGTATTATTAGATATTATATCTTCAAAATGCCACAAATATCTTTTAATCCTGGTTTATTTGTGGAATTTAATGTTACAGGAAATATGCTACACTTTTTCTTGATATGGCAAAACTAACACAGAAGTACCACGAGCAACAGCAGCTAACAGCACAGGTACCAATTCAGTATTTTAAAGGGTTTCTGGGGCCTGTGTTGTGGTACAGTGTGTTATGCCACCACTGGCAATGCTGGCATCCCATATCTGAGTGCCAGTTCATGTCCTGGTTGCTCTGCTTCTGGTCCAGCTCCCTGCTGATGCACCAGGAAAGGAAGCAGAAGATGACCTAGGTACCTTGGCCCCTGCCACCCAGGTTGGAGACTTGGATGGTATTCCAAGTTGCTGGATTTGGCTGGGCCCAGCCTTGGCCATTGTGGTCATATGGGGAGTGAACCAAGGGGTGGAAGATTCTCTCTCTCTCTCTCTCTCTCTCTCCCTCCCTCTTTCTCTCTAACTGTCTTTCAAATAAATAAATGTATTTTTAAAAACTACTTATCCTTTCTCTTCTGTAAATTGTTTATTAGAGCTACTTTATGGCACTTCCATCTTAGAAAAATAAATGATCGCAATATAAAGTCCTGCAAAGGCCAAAAAAGTATATTAATTTTAAATTTTACTTGGTTGGATCTCATAACTTCCTCTTTATCTACTGATATTTCTAAATATTGAGTATTGTGTCCTAATTGAAATATTTTCTATGCTTTTTCAGATTCTCCAGTTTCTCTTAAGTTTGACAAATGGAAACTGTATGATAAATACAAATAGAAAAAGGTGAATTCATTGACTCTCAAATATTTTCTTGATTACTGAGGCTCTTTTCTCTCATCTCTCAAGAATTTTTCACTTTGCAAGTTTATTCTTTATTCTTATCCTTGAGGTCAGAGCACTTAGCATGTATGAATGGTATATATGATACCAAGATAGAAACGATACCTGACAAAGAAAGCTAAACATATCATTAACTCAGTATATATTGTTTTTGTTGTTGATGTTTTAATGCTTTTTAGAAGATAACAGATTTCTGTTCACAATTGATCATAATGATAGGACTAAGAACCAAAGGGATCACATAAACAAGAATAGTGTCTGCAAATACTAGCTGATAGAATAAAAAAGGGAGAGAATGATCCAACATGGGAAGTGAGATACACAGCAGACCCATAGAATGGCAGATGTCCTAAACAGCACTCTGGCCTCAGAATCAGCCCTTAAGGCATTCGGATCTGGCTGAAAAGCCCATGAGAGTATTTCAGGCATGGAAAGCCAAGGCACTCTGGAAAAAAAAAAAAAAAAACCTAAATGAAAGATCTCCGCGAGTGAGATCCCAGTGGAAAGAACGGGTCATCAAAGAAGGAGGTACCTTTCTCTGAAGGGAGGAAAGAACTTCCACTTTGACCATGGCCTTGTCTAAAAATTATCAGAGTCAGTGAACTCAGGGGGATTCCATAGCCTTGGCAGCTCATGACAAGAGCCTAGGTTGATTACTGATGCCATAAACAAGAGTGTCAGTTTGTTAAGTCAACAACAGGAGTCACTGTGTACTTACTTCTCATGTAGGATCTTTGTCCTTAGTGTGCTGTACATTGAGATTTAATGCTATAACTAGTACTCAAACAGTATTTTTCACTTTATGTTTCTGTGTGGGAGCAAACTGTTGAAATCTTTACTTAATGTATGCTAAACTGATCTTCTGTATATAAAGAGAATCGAAAATGAATCTTGATGTGAATGGAAGGGGAGAGGGAGTGGGAAAGGGGAGGGTTGCGGGTGGGAGGGACATTATGGGGGGGAAGCCATTGTAATCCATAAGCTGTACTTTGGAAATCTATATTCATTAAATAAAAGTTTAAAAAAAAGAAATCAATAAGAAAAAAAAGAAGATAACAGATTAATTTGCTATTATATAATCATGATAGGAGTACCCTAGTTGCTAGTTGCTAGTTGCTAGTTGCTGGTTGCTGGTTGTTGATTATAGACTGTTTTGATCTATATCCTTAAGATGGTTTTAGGAGTGCCATTGATAACTAATGTATGTCTGTAAAGTACCAGTCATTCTAAGGCTTCTAGTCAGCTCTGAGGGGCCAAATGGTGCTGAATTGCTTCTTATACTTCCCATAGGATTCCCCTAGAAAAATATGAAGATACCCTTAACTCCTTGTTAACGAGTCCTGGGACTTCCATATAGGCTCTTTATGTAAGGTATTAACCTAGCCAGAGAGAATAAAACCATTTCACCTATGATTTATGATATGATCAAGCGTTCCCAGTTCCATCTTAACTTTTATAACCTAAATTTGTAGGATTTTTGTGTAAGTGCTTAAAAGACAGGGTATCTAATTGTAAAACATGCCTTTGCAAGGTAGCATCTAGTTCTACCTCACACAAAAAGTCCTACAGTTTTTGCTTGATTCCTCATACTTGATTAAGCAATTTAGAACCAATGAATATAATTAATGGCTAATATTTATTGAACACTTACAATATGCTAGATACTTTGTGAAGTGCCTTACATAAATGATCACATTTAATGTTCAGAAAAATCCTGTGAGAAATCTCTAATATTGTCATTTCACAGATGAGGAACTGAGTTCACTTCAAGTTTTAACTACATTTTTCAAGGTATCATAGGTAATACATAATTGAGATAGTCAAACCCAGATAGTAGAGCTATTGCCTCCAGAGCTTTGTCTCCCATTTGAGTGGGCCCTTCTTCCCACTTCAGATTTTCTTTTTGGTAACTTTTAATTTTAACATAATTAAGATTGCCAGAAAATTTATAACAGATTACAATGGACTGCATGTAGTCTATACCCACATTCTCCTATCATTTGTTCTCTCTGTTCCACCCCGACACACACACACGCACAAATTTTTTAACTGAACCTTTTGAGAGTAAATTGTGGATGTCATGTCCATTTAACCTTAAATGTTTTCATGTGTATTTCCTAAGAACAATAACATTTTCTTACATAACCATTGTACAGCATAAAAATTGGAAAACTTAGCATTAATGTGATATAGTTTTCTAATCCCAAGTCCATACTCAAATTTCACCAATTTTATCACTAAGATTCTTTATAACCAAAACTACCCACTGTCTTGTGTTCCTAGTCTAGGATTCAACCTAGGTTCATACACTGCATTACTTATTATGTTTCTTAATTCTCTGGAACAGTTCCTCAGCCTGTCTTTGTCTTCTGTAACCTCAACAATTTTGCAGAGTGCAAGCCAGTAATATTTATAAAATACTTCTCCCTTTGAGTTTGGCATGATGTCTTGAGGAAAATCAAATTATACATTTTGAACATTAGTGTCAATAAGGGATGTTGTGCCCTTCTGTCCAGTTTGCATCATTGATGCCTTTTGCTTTTGTAATTGATGGGAGATAATTTTAATCTATAGTCTTTAAATCTTTAAATTTTATCCATTAATTTTAGAATATATTAGTGATTCTTAACTAAACAATGTATTAATATGATGGTTGTACAAAAATGATTTCCCTATTACATCGTTCTTCTACATTTCAGTTTGCATTCTACTACATGGAAGATCTTTTCAACTTCTTTGCCTTTTACTTTTTTATTCATTTAATTGCAACTGTATAGAATCATGAATTCTCATTTTACTAAAAGGATTATAATCCTTACAATATGTCCATTGATGGACATGTCCTTATTACTTTGACCACTTACTTTGACATAATAGGATGGTCCAGGCATAATCTGTATTTTGCCTTCCCTAGAGCTGGAATAAGACATGTTCTAAGGATCCTGATTTCCTGTTTTGATCTTTGCTTCAGTTTTATATGGCCATGTTAAAATGTCCAAACTTCCAGAATATTTTAATGTAGGCACTCAGAAGGAAACTAATATACAGGGATAATATTCCAAATTGACATTAATTCTTCTATACCACCTACCATTTAAATGTGCTGGGTCCTTTTTCCCCACTTTGATGCTAAGATCATAAAACATTTATCTCAAATAGGAAACATTCTAACAAAAGATAATTAAAATTTAGGTTCCATACAACAGAGTTGCTTAACCGTTGCAACATTCTAGGAGCTAATGGCAATGAAATGTGGATTTCATTGCAGGTCATTGCCAGTCACCTCTGGGGCTCCAGCATCCAAATGTGCTCGTCAATGTTTTCATCTTCCAGCAGAGAAGAAGGAAGAAGCTGTAAGTCTTGAAGATAAGATGGTGCTAGGTGGGAAAAAGAAGAACATTTACTGTCAGTAACATTCCCAGTGCTTGTTGCTGTTATTTCTCATACCATTGTTAAATATTCCGAACAGCAATCACATCAAATATGATATGAGAAAGACCAGATGTATATACAGGTACATAACCAACTCTCATTTCCTCTAACCTTCCTATTTAGATGGAGATATTTAAAAATGGTTATGATTTTTTGGAAGACAATAAAATTCTCATTGACAATGGCTTACCTACTTTGAAAGATGAATCAAAAAATTCACTTTTAAATGTGAACCAAGCAAGTGGAAATGACGGGTAAGCAATTTTGTGGGTAGTGTATTGGCAATGTAATATAATATGGACTGTAGCTATGTTAGTCATGGTAAATATCATATTTCAAGTGAGCAAATAATGTTTTCCTTCAATTACAAAAATAATGCTAGTGATGCTCTATCGATATATTTTGCACTTGTGTTTATTTCTTAAAGGTGGGATAGTATTGCCATCCATTTTTTACAGTGCCCCTTACGATCATCAAAACACAGATGCAAACTAGTTTGACCTGTATTTTGGGGCTACAGAACAGGGCAATGACAACTGACCCATTAGAAATGTACATAATACTACAATTATTGAAGAAATAAGATTCTGAAAAAATAACTTCCTTAATATAAAATGATGTATAAGATCAATACTTTTGTCATCAACAGACCATTAAAATTATAGTGGTAAAATTTCATTCACAAGAACAACAAAAATTAAAGTAGCAAATTATGTAAGAAATACAAGTAACAATATTTGGCAAAAAAATTGGTCTGCAAATTTGAAATTTTTCTGTGCGTGTTTAAGAAAATAGAAAAACAAACAGAAATATCATTTTATATGCATTTTGTAGATGTTAGATATCTGGGTGTCAGTGAATTAAGATTTTATCGTTAGGCTGGCGCCGCAGCTCACTAGGTTAATCCTCCACCTGCGGCACCGGCACCCCGGGTTCTGATACCCTTTGGGGTACCGGATTCTGTCCCGGTTGCTCCTCTTCCAGTCCAGCTCTCTGCTGTGGCCTGGGAAGGCAGTGGAGGATGGCCCAAGTGCTTGGGCCCTGCACCCGCATGGGAGACCAGGAGGAAGCACCTGGCTCCTGGCTTTGGATCGGCGTGGCGCGCCGGCCGTAGCGGACATTTGGGGGGTGAACCAATGGAAAAAGGAAGACCTTTCTCTCTGTCTCTCTCTCTCTCACTGTCTAACTCTGCCTATCAAAAAAAATTAAATAAATAAATAAAAAGATTATATCGTTAGACATCTAGGTCTAAGTGATGCCTATTTGGATAGAAAGAAATAGCCAAGAGAGGCTCATTAATTGTGATGGAGGAGGAGGAGGACAGGCACACGATTGTTGAAGGAGACGCCTTCCAATGGAAGATAATTTAGGAGGCAAAATAGCATGAAATGTCTTTTGGGTATTCAATTGAAAGCTAGGGGGCTAGAATATTTTAGAAGAGATAACATGTTAGAGGGGAAAGTCATTAGAGTTGTGAGTGGGATATCTGAAAGCCTTTGTTATCAAGAGAAGAAACAAGCCATTGAGTTATGCATTGGAACTTAAGTGTTGAAGTAACAAGAAAATGGAAAGGACATATTTCTGGAGAAGAAAATGTGAATGTAGAACATTAGTTCTTGCATTAAATTTTTGCAGATGTAATGTCTGCTAAAGCCAAGAGCATGAAAACCATCCATCCATCTGCGTGCTGAAACAGAAAAGAGGCATACCTCTAGTCCCTTAAGTGCATCCATCAAGTGAACCAGAGGTGCAGAATGTTAATAGTAGGCACATACGAAAAATAGAAGTCACCAGGAAAGCTCTCCTATTGAGATCAGAGAGAAAGAAGTTAGTGGACCTCAGACTTTATAGCATCAAGAATGTTATAATTGTAGTAAATGCTATGCGAACATTTGCACATGGAACATTAGAAGCTAAATTAACAATGTGACTTTCAGGGAGCTGTACAATCACAGACATTTAACAGTCTTCTAAAATGTCAACTCAGAAAGAATACAGATAAATGTTGTTCTCTATTGAACCTAATTATCCTATTTAAACAAATATTTAATCCTATGAGAAAATTAACCTCCACTGTGTCTGTAAACTACCTCAGTGGAAATTTTAATCTGTAGTTTAATGTTTTCATCATTCTTTGCAGAGCCCTGACAGAAGCTTATATAAATTAGTATATAATTTGTGAAACATCCAGGAATCCTCCTTCATATGAAAATCAAATAGTTGCCCCATTCTGCTTCTTTCCTAATCAAAATTGAGAAGCCAGAATTTAGTGCCTAAACTACAAAATTGAAACTTGAATATGAGTGCTGACATTGATGATGGTACCATTACATTTCTATGTAACATGCTATATTACACTCAGCTTCTCTAAAAGTACTCCAAAGTCTTCATGGAAAAATGATATTAAAAGACACGTCTATTTTGGTGCAAAATTTTTAGATCATTACAATTTTTTCATAATATGCAAGTTCCATGAATTTTTGAAGCCTCTTTATATACAACTTTATGGATATATGCTTAATGTATCATAGATGTAAAGTTCAACAATTTGTGATGAATTTACTGAGTTGAAATATCATCACTGTACTCTCATATTAGAACACATTCATCAGCCTCATAAGATCCCTCATGATTATCTATTAATCTAGTTTCTGTCTCTATCAATTGGACTAGTCTGGATACTTTGTATGTAACCATATAATAAGTGGTCTTTTGCATCTGGCTTATTTCACTTAAAATAGTGTTTTTTAAGGTTCATCCATGTTATATTATGGATCAGTTTTTAATTCCATATAATATTTCATCATTTATTCATTCATCAGTTAATGCAGTTAATGCATTGACACACTTTCCAATTTTTTGCTATTATGAATAATGCTTTCCAGTTGTTTTGCTATTATGGATAATGCTCCTATGAACCTGCTCCTGTGAAAATATGTTTATATTTTTTGAGTAGATACCCAAAAATTAAAATACTAGAAATCAGTAGCATTGAATGGAAATTGTGTTTAAAGAAACTGCTAGCCAGCGCTGTGGCTCACTAGGCTAATCCTCCGCCTTGTGGCGCCAGCAAACCGGGTTCTAGTCCCGGTCGGGGCGCCAGATTCTGTCCCGGTTGCCCCTCTTCCAGGCCAGCTCTCTGCTGTGGCCCCAGAGGGCAGTGGAGGATGGCCCAGGTGCTTGGGCCCTGCACCCCATGGGAGACCAGGAGAAGCACCTGGCTCCTGCCATCGGATCAGCGCGGTGCGCTGAGCGGTGCGCTGGCCTCAGCGCACCGGCCGCGGCGGCCATTGGAGGGTGAACCAACGGCAAAAGGAAGACCTTTCTCTCTGTCTCTCTCTCTCTCACTGTCCACTCTGACTGTCAAAAAATTTAAAAAAAAATAAAGAAACTGTTAAGCTCTTTCCAATTTGAATATATCATTTTACACTGATTCCCATCAGCAATGTGTGGGGATCCTAGTTTTCCACATGGTCCCCAACACTTGCTATTGTCTGTCCTTTTGGTTTCAGCTACTCTGGATGTGATAAGCCTTTTTGTTCTCTTAAATCAAGATGATGGAATGGTTGGCCTGTCAGAATGCTTGGACATTGCAATATACAATACATAACCAAAATAGAATGAGAAGCTGTCAGCACATTATAGGCTCTTTGACCTAAATATTGTAAATCTGCTAATATTATATAACTGATTGATATTCTACAGTAGATTTAATTTGAGCTCTTGCAACATGTTGACATAATGTATTCCCATTTTATTTCTCAGAAAAAACTTTGAAGTATCAATTCAAAATATACCTATGCGTGAAAATTTGCTGACCATTGATTGGGGTGCTGTGAAGAAAGATTGCAAAGAAACAGTGACCAAAGAATCCTTTGGACAGGAAACTAAAGATGCTTATTTGGAATTAGTATCTTCCTCTCGGGACAATAATCTGATCTTGACTAAAGTCAAATCAGACACTTCATATAAAAGTATAATGAAGAGGTATACAATCTATTTTTCTCTAATTTAGGGGTTGCTACACTTGTTTTTAAGAATATGTTTCTTTTTAATCTTTTCATAGTTTAGAAATACCTTAGATAGATCTGAGGAAATGCAGGATATATCAACAGTAGTTTGTAGAGTCTTTGAATAGCACCTCTGCACTTTATTTCCTTTTCTTTTCTGTGAAGCTCAGAAACATTATTTAGAATGGTGATGAAGATTTAGAAGTCTAAGTATATGGATAGCGACCTCCAACTCTAGCTGAGATGCAGTTTCATTTGGTGTTATATCCAATGATTATATACTTAAATATTAAATCTACATTTATTTTAAAACCTTAGCCAATGAGACATTTTAGGGGAAAATTAAAGTATGATCAATACCTCCTACTGTGCTTAACTCTGACATACGAGTTGTGTTTCTAAGGAAACCTGGATATTGATTCTTAGGCATATATTCTAAAGTTAGAAAATAACCTGCTAGTCCAAAATGTAATACTATGGTAAGGAAAGTGAGATGTGATTAAGGAAATCTTTCCCTTACATGTCCAATTATAAATGTTATTATTATTTCTCATACACCAAAGAGTCACTCTGTGGTGATATGCTTGATGTCTTCTCTCTGGTCATCTGAAACTGAGAGCCAAATATAGGGAGTATAAAATCTCCCCTTCGTTTAACATCTTAAATTAGCTCTGCACATAGGGTGAAGTCTTCTGCTTGGCACAGAACTATAGAGGGGAAAAAAAGATGTCTTCATTTCCTGAAACTAGGACATTGTGTGTACTTCAGCAGAAACTCTACTAAACTGGAGCCACAAAGGCGCTATCATCAGCAAATCTCTACCCATAAAAACCCTTAGTGGCATGTGGAGGAAGGAGGTCCACCCGAGTTTCATCTTCATCAGCAGTACTTGTATTTGTCTGTTTACAAGCTTTATTGTCTTATATTTGTATTATTCCCTGCTACTGACTCTCATTTATTACCCAACTCCAGGAAGACAAAGGTCATGCGTGGGCCATGTAGACCTTTTCACACAAAAAACTTCCTAAGAAACACACCCCCAATGCAGCCTAGTGAGCTTCCTCAGCCTGATCCCAGACTTTAAGTGTGGACCCCCAGACTTGTGCCAAATAGAACTAGTCTAGGCAGTTAAAGAGTCTTCATCCTTCAGGGCATTGGACTCCCCACAATATTTAACCTGATCATGCCAATTGTTCAGGGTAGCTTTAACAGTAAATGTTGAGTAGTTCAATAATAATTTAGTGCTGTTTTAGGCTCTTGAAATTAGATTAAACAAATTGACAATAATACCACAAATGGACCTCCAAGCACCTGATTTTCCCAACTAAGGAAATAAATAAAGTCAAGGGCTGCACAACAGAATAAAGTCCAATTACAGAATTATTTTGCTCACTGACAGCGTATGTCCATTCCCTCAAGTCTGTGACTTTCATCTGTTGATGAAATTCAGACTGAGGATTTGTTTACTTGGAAAAATATGGTCATTTCAAAGTCTACATTGGGAATAGTATAGAACATCACAGATGGCAATATTGTTGAAGTCGTTTGTAGTGCCTTGCATCTCACTTCTCCTATTGGGGACAGTGAAATGATTTATTGTCTTTACCAAGAACTACAATGGCAAAAAGGCATCCTGTGGACTGAGAGCTTCCCTGGGCTGAAGAATATTTCCTATTCAGAATTCTTAAGGAATAGATTAATGTGTTTTTTTTTCATCCATGCTGCTTTTCTGGGCCTCTTCAAGTTGAAAACTCTGGTATGTTACTTGGAAGTAGACACTCTGGCTGAATTATAACCACTGAATTATGTACTTAAATCTTCCAAATAGCAGTTGGCTTTAGAGTCTGGAAGTGAAATATCTGTAACTGGAAAATGTCATATGGTTTGTGGTTTCTTGGTCGAAAACCTGCCATAATCTGTGAAATTTATTATACTTGTGGTATTTTCTCAAAGATTGTATCCTGGCAGTTAAGTCACCATTTTTCCATTCACCTTCATCCTGCTTGGCAGCAGAACTTGTTGATTCCCCATGCCTCTATTTTTCATTTAAGGAATGAAACACGCATGCAGAGTATTGAAGCCAATGTGATAAAGCTGAAGTCATTGCTATCTAGGAAAAAAATGAATGATAATTCTGATCATGCCAATAAGGTAAGCCTACCAAATCATCTTTGATAATTTACCACATTGACATGGATTATTCCAAAAGGAGGAATGGTATATAACAACTGACATTGATGATATTAGACCTGAGAATGAAGAGTACTTGAATTCTAACCTTGACTTTTTCACCAGTGTAGTGTATATAGTGTTTATGTCTTAGTTTTCTAAACTGAAACATAAAAAAGTTATTACATATTTTTCCATAGTAGCATCAAAATTAACTTTTTATCATGTGTTTATTATTCCTTGTTCTAATCACTTAAAAGTAGTCATGAAAGTAGCCCTTCATGGGGAGAGGGAGCAGGAGATGGGAGGGTTGTGGGTGGGAGGGAAGTTATGGGGGGGGGAAGCCATTGTAATCCTTTAGCTGTACTTTGAAAATTTATATTCATTAAATAAAAGTAAAAAAATAAGAAGGGAAAAAAAGAAAGTAGCCCTTCATGTAAAATTGTGATGTTTTCATAACAGTGCTTCATGTATCCAAAGTTCCTCTTCCTGTCACATTATCCCTCACTAGTGCATAAAAGCCATTTTCCCCTGGTAAGTAGATGTTAAGTTATTGTATTTAGAGGATTTTGTTTACAAAATGTCTTTATTTTTTAGCTAGTCAATTTTGAACTCCCTACTTCGATGACAAAAAGAACCAAAATTTTAGTCAATAAGGATGCCATTGCAAAAAACAGATGTAAGATCCATATCTCTACACCTTGTTGCTTTTTGGATACCACTCAGGTGTAAGGCCCTGTATTATACCTTTACTCATGAAGGGTTCAGTGTTAGTAGGAAGACTTTTCAGTTAGGTGAATATAGGATGACTTAAGGCATGCCATATCTATCTTTCCACTCCTTTACACTTTTTCTCCTTTGCCTTGATATTGACCAATTATAGAGATGTGCAGCATAAATTAGCAAGATTTTTCAATACTTTATTATTTTAGTGGTTATTCAAGATACATCAAAGCCTACTCAGTGAGGCAGAAGTACATCAGAGACCTGCTCACCAATGTAGAAATTCTTTGTTCACACATTGCAAATGGATACTGATAAAAATATTTGCCAGGTTACTCTAAATAAATGGTTGCTCTTCTTTGCAGTTATTTCTTTATAAATTATACAGAGAGAAAGAGTATTCTATCTCTGTCTATATTATCACAAACTGGAATATGTTCAATTCTGTGGGATTTTGCTTGACTTACCATGTTTTGGTTTTTGTTGTTTTTTTTTGTTTGTTTGTTTTTTGTTTTTTTTTGACAGGCAGAGTGGACAGTGAGAGAGAGAGACAAAGAGAAAGGTCTTCTTTTGCCGCTGGTTCACCCTCCAATGGCCGCCACGGCCAGCGCACTGTGGCCGGCGCACCACGCTGATCGATGGCAGGAGCCAGGTGCTTCTCCTGGTCTCCCATGGGGTGCAGGGCCCAAGCACTTGGGCCATCCTCCACTGTACTCCCGGGCCACGGCAGAGAGCTGGCCTGGAAGAGGGGCAACCGGGACAGAATCCGGCGCCCCGACCGGGACTAGAACCCGGTGTGCCGGCGCCGCAAGGCAGAGGACTAGGCTAGTGAGCCGCGGCGCCGGCCCCATGTTGAATAACAGGATGTGCTTGAGAACTTACCTCTTGTGGCCTAGGAGACTGTGGACAGTATTTAAGGGGAAGTTTTAAAGACTTGTCAGTCAGAAAAAGAATAAGTGTATTAATTATTAACATTACCACACTACCTATCTGCTCGATTTTCTTAAACATTACTTCATATTCTAAGATACTCACCCTTTATTTTATACCATGAGTCTGCGGCTATTGGTGACATTTTGGTGAAAACATCTCATAAAGGGAGAATCTGTGTATTTAAGATCTTGAGATGAATAAGTGCATAAATATTTCAGTGCACTAATTTATAAATATCGCATAGGTAACCAAATTTCAGGTATACAAAGATCATGCATTTTGACAAGACTGTGTCAGGTAGTAAATTACCATAATTATAACTTGAAATTGTAAGAGGACCAAAAAGAATGGAGCATTATCTTTGCAAAATTGCCTTTATTAAAATTTTCCTCAGTCTTCTGTGAATAGCAAGGAAACCTAATTCCTAGTAGATAATTTCCTTTAATACTTTCTTGCAGGTCTCTTTCTCTTAGCTAAGTAAGGTCTTACTGCTATTGCTATTTTGAGACAAAAAATAAAACCCTTCTACTGCTTTCCTAACTGCTTTCACATTCAAACACTCAGGTTAAAATCCAGTATTTACTGCACTTGCTTCTGTCTTGGTAAATAATCGTTGGTCAATATTGGTTTGAGCTAAATGACAAGTGGACCCACATTGAATATTTGGCTCTCACTTCATAATTGATTTTCTCCTTCGTGTCTAAAGATCAGTTAGTAAAGAAAACTATAGCCTTTAAAAATTAAAATAAATAGAAACATTCTACCCTCATTTATGTTATTCTCTCGAGAGATAGACTTTATCCCAAAGTATTTAAATTCATTTCTAAGAACAATTGGCAGATAAAGATTCCAGTGTTTCCTTTTCCCATATAGGGGCTAAATGTAATGAACATTGAAGAAAAAGAGAAAAGTCCACTTGAAGCCAATGGAAATAAAGGTAAGAAATAATATTCGAAAAAAGATCAGAAGGTTTATGTCTAGTTCCAGACCCACAGCCTGCTTTCTAAATGTCCCTGGGAAAATCGTTTAACTTCTTTGGAACTGAGTTTACTCTTATGCAAAATAAGGATAATAATTACTGCCTTTCTTGCTTCATAAGTTCTTATGAATACTAAATGATCATTATATATATATATATATATATGGAAAAGGTCTGAAAACTGCTATATAAATTTAAGGGAGAATATATTATAAAAAATGATGAAAAGAAAATCACTAAAGGGGTACATTGTAATGGGCTTGTGTTTTTCACATGACATCCAAAGAAGTTCTTTCTTTCCCCAAAGGTAGCTCCTAGGTTGGTTACTAAGTCTAGTCCTCTACAGTCAGTCTTAATTATGGTAAGTGGATCCTGTAAAGGTCTATATTCCAAAGATTAGTGCTATTCTTAAATCCAAAATAGATTTTGTTGTAATTATATCACACTCTTCTCCCATAGAAGCATCAGAAACATTGAAATACTGGCTATATGAATAAAGTGTATAAGCACAATCTGATATTAGTTTCTGAGACCAAAGATGAGAGTACAGCTAAGAAGCCTATGCAGTGTAGCCAGTGTGAAGGGCTATGATAAATATAGCATTTTACTTTTTACTTTATCCCATCTCCTACCACATTCAAGCATAACAAAAACACTGTCTCTCCACAGACAAGCAGGGAGTACAAAATGGGAACAACCCACTGCATTCCCTGTTAGAGAAAGTGCCGATAAGTAACTTGGGAGAAAAACTTCAATATTCTAATGACCATCTCTTGGATAATCTGAAGAACCCATCGAATGTATCACCTAATTTAGGTAATCCACAAGAAGATTTTTCAAATCATATTGAAATATTTGAGCCCAAGTTATTGGTGGAAATCAGTGTGGAATGCGAGCTATTACCTATTCTGTGTCTTAGCATTGTTACCAGTTTACAGAAAAGTCTCATATCATTGAGCCTTCTACCTGAATTTACTTTGGAATCTTCCCAGTCCAGCTTCCTGCTGGAAAATAAACAGGGATCACACTATGACTGACTAGTGTGTTTCTCTCCATCTCTTAAATCTCTATCTTAAAGATATATTTAAAATTGTTCCCTCTTATTACCTAAGCAAGATTTCACAGCAAGCATGAAATTCAGTTCATACAAAGAACAGAGGGAATACATCAAATTTGAGGGGAATTAAGGTTTTTTTTTCCTTTAACTTTTAAACCAGCATTGTTCCAATACCGTATTTGTGTCTAGAACAGAAGTTTGTGTTAAATACCCAAAGCATAGCTGTTTTCTAAATAATTGGCAAGTCTATATAGCTGGGTTCTGGTTATAGCAAATGAGTTATATTATTCCAGGGTTACTTGAAACAGATATTTTTCTGAAAATCAATATATTTTCTTAATGCATAAAAGATAGTACTAAAGTTTTCCTAAGATATTGCAAGTAGGTTTATTTTAGTTTTTCTATATGAGTCTAGTTTTATTATTTATATAATTTTTCATAAGGAAAACTAAATTTTCAACATAAAATTTTATTTCATATGCCAGTATGTAATAATTTAGGATTTTTCATTTTTTATTATTTACTTTAAGGGATTTATTAATACATTAAATTCTCAGGGTCACATCAAATGCTTGATAATTACTACAACACAATTTCCATCAATTCTCCTGTTAATCTGATATAAATGCAAAGAGAACAGATTACATATAATTCATAGATACAAGTCTAAGAATATAATGTCACTTCCCCTTCCTCCCTCACTCTTTGTTCCTTTCTTTTCTTTTTCTTTCATTCTTCCTTTCCTTTCCTTTCATCTTTCTTTATTTCAAAATTATTGTGAAAACATGATAAAATTTTTAAAGAGATCAGTTTGCACCAATTTCTACTCTTTTTTTCCATCTTCTAAACTCTTCTTGTGTATTTAATTAGTTTCTACTTCCTTTTACTTCTATTATTTTATATGATTTCATATATGCTTCCATAGCTTCTCTAATGAAGTCAAATTTAAAGGAAATAATTTTGTCATTGTTTCCATCCAGTGTATTTTAAACAGAGCATATCCACTTAATTATAATAATTTATAGAATCTTTAAAATTTTTAAGAAAGACCAGGTCTCTGTTGTTCCAGTTGAAGAGTACTTTTACTCAATGCTTGAATTTCACCTTAAATCTTGTACAAGAACTCCAAGAGTCACCCTGTAGCCACATTCTTTCTCAAAGCAGAAGGAAACCCGAGAACAAGTTACTCATCAGAAAGGAAGATGACCCATCCACAAACTAACATTTCTCAACTGTATCTCCCATCTCTACATTTATCTCTTAGTTGCCTCAAGTACACCCTGATTTCTACATAATTATTTTACAATTTATGCTTTGGAAATACTGTGTTTTTCATAAGGCTGGAAAAATCAACAAATAAGCTTTTCTTGCAAAGCTTTCAGATTTGCCAAATCAATGGTCATTGTCACACTTAAACTTTAAATCTATTTAGTAGAGGGAGTATTTTTTTTTTTTTTGACAGGCAGAGTTAGAGAGAGAGAGACAGAGAGAAAGGTCTTCCTTTTGCCGTTGGTTCACCCTCCAATGGCCGCCGCTGCAGCCGGCGCACCGCGCTGATCCGATGGCAGGAGCCAGGAGCCAGGTGCTTCTCCTGGTCTCCCATGGGGTGCAGGGCCCAAGCACCTGGGCCATCCTCCACTGCACTCCCTGGCCATAGCAGAGAGCTGGCCTGGAAGAGGGGCAACCGGGACAGAATCCGGCGCCCCAACCGGGACTAGAACCCGGTGTGCCGGCGCCGCAAGGTGGAGGATTAGCCTATTGAGCCACGGCGCCGGCCCAGAGGGAGTATTTTAAAACATATGTAAAATTTTACATTTTCCAAATGAACATGACATTTTCTCACTACATCTTTAAATATATATTTGTACCACATTCCTGCTATTTTATCCTTTATATATTGACATATTTTGTGCTTCTTTTGTTTTATAAAATTTCACACATGCTCCTCCAGCCTGTCCAATGAAGAGAACTTCAAAGGAAAGAAAAGATTTTGTCATTGTTTTTATTCAGTATATCTTAAAAAGAGCATGTCCACTGAAATGCAATGATTTACAGAATCTTTAAAATTCTTGAAAATAAATCCAGGCTTAATTTTACACAGAACTGAGGTTTCACATGAATGAGTGAACCTAGCATACTTTATAATTTCAGAATAATAAAAATCACTACACTGAGTGGTATGACCATCACAGAGTAATCTGGGTTAATTGTCCTTGTTCCACATCACTGAGTAAGTTCTAAGAATGTGGATTTTGCTTCTCTTATTCTCCAGAGTCATAATATTTTCTTCCAACTCATGAAACTACCCAAGTGTTTTCATGAAAAATTCTATCAGACAATATGTCTGAGAAAGGGTAAAAAATTCATGAAGAGGCTGTGACTTCCCCCAAATTAGAAATAATAATTATTAGAAATAATGTGCATTCTGAAATGCATAACGAAATGTATTTCGGTATTAACTTACTATTTTAAACATTAAAAATATTTTTAAAAGATGTATTTATTTGAAATACAGAGTTACAGAGAGAGGGAAAGACAGAGAGAAAAAGATCCTTCCATCTACTGGTTCATTCTCCAAAGGCTGCCACTGCTGGGACTAGGCCCGGCCACAGCCAGTAGCCTGGAACTCCTTCTGGGTCTCCCACATGGGTGGCAGGGTCCCAAGACCTTGGGCCATCTTCCACTGCTTTTCTAGGTGCATTGTCAGGTAGTTATCAGAAGTGGAGCAGCCAGGGCTTGAACTGGCATTCATATGGGATGTCAGCGTCACAGGCAGTTGCTTAACCTGCTGTGCTGCAATGCCAGCTCCTAAAAAATTTTTCTCAACAGTATACATATTATAGGGTACAATATAACATTTCTTTTTCTTTTGTACTCCCAGAAGCATGTTTTATTGTATTTTCAGATTCAACAATTAAGTGTCATATTCATTTATATGTAAATATTATATACATACACACAAACAAGGGCATTAATAATGTAACATGGATTTCATGACAATGATCATAAGGTAAGGATAGAATGGTATATTGCCATTTATATAGTATAATTCAGTGAAGGCAATATTCATAATTACATACAAAATAATATGACATCCACATAGTTTTTATGCTATATATATATATATATATATATCTTAACTTCCACATATGAGAGAAAACATGGTATTGTCTTTCTGCATCTGGCTTAGTTCACTTAGTGTAATGATATCCAGTTCCATCCATTTTGTTGCAAATATAGGAATTTTTATGTCAGGGTTCCTTTTTATGACTGAATAATATTCTATCATGTATGTATACCACATTTTCTTTATCTAGTCATCAGTTGATGGACTTCTAGGTTGATTCTATATTTTGTTATTGTGAATTGGACTGCTATACATGGGAGTAGTTATCTCTTCAATATTCTGTTTCATTTCATTTGGATATGTTTCCAGAACTGAGATCTATCATATGGTTGGTTCATTTCTAATTTTTGAGCAATCTTCCTATTGTTTTCCATAACAGTTGCACTGATTTACATTAAAGGTACTGTCTATAGTCACTATTGTGCAATATAGCACCACAACTTATTTCTCTTTTCTAACTATAACTTAATTCCCATTGACAAATCTTTCCCCATTCCCCTAGCTCACCCCACTCTCCTCTGCCTCATTCTACTCAGTTCATTCTATTCTCATTGTTTATGAGATCAACTTTTTTAGATTCCACATATGAACGGGATCATGCAGCATTTGTCTTTCTGCACCTGACTCTTTTCACTTAACGAAGTTAGCTAAAATTCCATTCATTCTGCTGCAAATGATAAGATTTCATCCTTTTAAAAAAAAGCTGGCCAAATAGAGACCAGCTCTGTGGAGTAGCAAGTTAAGCTGCTGTGGTGCTGCCATCCAGTATGGGCGTTGATTTGAGTCCTGGCTGCTCCATTTCCAGTCCTGCTCCTTGCTAATGAACATGGGAAACGAAAGAAGTTGGCGCAAGTCCCTAGGCCCCTCTGCCCGGGTGGGACTCCTGGATGAAGCTCCTGGCTCCTTGCTTCAGCCTAGCACAGTCCCAGCCTTTGCAGCCATTTGGGGAGTGAACCACTAGATGGAGGATCTCTCTCTTTCTGTATCTCTCCCTCTATAGCTCTGCATTTCAAATAAAAAAAAAACAATTTTTTTAAAAATGGCAAAATAATATTAAATTTAATATGTAACATCTTTATTCATTGATGGATACTTAGATTATTACATTTCTTGGCTATTATGAATAATGCTGTATGGGAAATTATTTTTTGTTTTTCAAAGTTGACCCTTGATCAATGATTAACTTAAACTATTTTCATACATACATTACATATGCTAATTTATGAGTAGAACAAATCTTTTTTCCTTTAATTTATCTTAAGGATATTAGTGGTCATATATATGAGAGTATCTCAAAAAGTTATGGAAAATGGAATTAAAAGATAAACTCACTTTGATGCAAAAAACCTTGAAAATCCATGAATAGTTTTTTCATAATATGCGTTTCCTTGAACTTTATGAATACTTCATTTGTTTGTCATATTTGGAAAAATTATAGAAAAGCACAGATGTAAAAAATGGATATGTTTTCATGTAATAGCAAATCTTCAACACTAAGGAACACTTATTCAAATAGGCAGTATTTTTATATCTTACAAAAGTATTTTCTGACAAAAGAATGCATTTACGTATGTAGCTGTGTTATTACCCATATGTTTTGTCTAGCTACTTTGACTGCAGGAAAGCTAGAGTTTCCTAGCTTTTATGTTTTTTTCTTAATCCTCAAGTAAGAGATTTAATGGGTAGTATATATTTAATGAAATATTTTTAAGGATCTGAGTTAACCACTGAATTATATTTTGTTAAGATTTTATTTTATTTATTTGAAAGAGAGAGAGAGAGCGAGAGAGAGAGAGAGAGGTCTTCCATCCGCTGGTTCACTCTCCAAATGGGCCACAATGGCTGGAGCCGGGCCAATCGGAAGCCAGGAGCCAGGATTTTCTTCCGGGTCTCCCATTTTTGTTCAGGGGCCCAAGGACTTGGGCTGTCCTCTGCTGCTTTCCCAGGTGCATTAGCAGGGAGCTGGACTGAAAGTGGAGGAGCCTGGACTCAAACTAGAGCCCATATGGGATGCCAGTGTTGCAGGCTGGAGCTTTAACCTACTGCACCACAGCGCTGGCCCCCTGCATTACATTTTGATCTACCAACAATATATTAAGGTTCCCTATTCTCCATAACACTGTAGGAATTTGTTCTAACTAGAGCTTAACTAGAGTAAGATGATACCTCATAGTGGTTTTTATTCGCATTTCCTTGATACATAGTGATCTTGAGCATTTTTTTTTCATGTGTCTCTTGGCCATTTGTTTTCTTCCTTGAAAACTGTTCATTCATAGCCTTTGCCCATTTCTTAACTGGATTGTTTGTTATTTTATTGAGTTCCTTATATATTCTAGATTTTAATCCTTTATCAGATGTATAGTTCTCAAATATATTTTGGCCCATTTTGTTGATTGTCTCTTCACTTTGTAATTTCCTTTGCTATGTAGCAGCTTCTTAACTTGATAGAATCCTGCTTGTCTATTTCTTTTTCATTGCCTTTGCTTTTGGCATCTTACCAAAAAGCCTTTACCTATGCTAATGTCTTGCAGTGTTTCCCTTATGTTTACTGTAGTTGTTTGGTAGTTTCAGATCTTAAGTTGAGATTCGTCATCCATTTTGAATTGATTTTTGTATAGCCTATAAGATAGGTGTCTTGTTTCAAATTCCTACCTGTAGAAATCCAATTTTCCCAATACCATTTATTGAAGAGACTGTCCTTTCTCCAGGGAATACTTTTAGCATGTTTGTCACAGATCATTTGTTTGTAGATGCATGAACTTAATTTCTGCGGTTTCTGTTCTGTTCCATTGATCCACATATATATTTTTTATGCTAGTACAGTGCTTTAACTTATCTTTTTAAAGAAGTATTGGGTTCCTGCCACCCATGTCAGAGACCCAGAGGGGATTTCTGACTTCAGCCTGGCCCAACCCTGGCTGTTGCATACATTTGAAGGTGAACCAGCAGGTGGAAGATATTTCTCTCTCTCTCTCTCCCCTCTCTCCTCTCTCCTCTCTCTCTTCACTCTCTCCTCTCCCCTCTCTCCTCTCTCTCCTCTCTCTCTAATAAAAAATAAATCATTTTTAAAAAGAAGATTTAGGAGCTTCTACATACTCTCCAAGGAAGACAAAAGTAAGAAAGAGTTTATCTCATACAATGTAAAGCTTACTTTTTTATTATTTAAAAGTATTTAAGTGACAAGTAAGGATTTTTAGATTTATATACACATAAATTTTGTAATGATTATCATCTAATTAGGATATCCAACATGACTGTGCTATATACTAGATCCTAAGAAGTCATTCTTTTTTTAACTTTTATTTAATGAATATAAATTTCCAAAGTATAGCTTATGGATTACAATTCTTCCCCCCCCATGACTTCCCTCCCACCCACAACCCTCCCCTTTCCCAATCCCTCTCCCCTTCCATTCACATCAAGATTCATTTTCTATTCTCTTTATATACAGAAGATCAGTTTAGCATCTATTAAGTAAAGATTTCAACAGTTTGCACCCACATAGAAACACAAAGTGAAAAATACTGTTTGAGTACTAGTTATAGCATTAAATCACAATATACAGCACATTAAGGACAGAGATCCTACATGAGGAGTAAGTGCGCAGTGACTCCTGTTGTTGACTTAACAAATGGACACTCTTGTTTATGGCATCAGTAATCACCCCAGGCTCATGTCAGGAGTTGCCAAGGCTATGGAAGCCTTTTGAGTTCACTGACTCTGATCATATTTAGACAAGGTCGTAGTCAAAGTGGAAGTTCTCTCCTCCCTTCAGAGAAAGGTACCTCCTTCTTTGAAGACCTGTTCTTTCCACTGGGATCTCACTCGCAGAGATCTTTCATTTAGGTCATTTTTTTTTTTTTGACAGAGTGTCTTGGCTTTCCATGCCTGAAATACTCTCATGGGCTTTTCAGCCAGATCCACATGCCTTAAGGTCTGATTCTGAGGCCAGAGTGCTGTTTAGGACATTTGCCATTCTATGAGTCTGCTGTGTATCTCACTTCCTATGTTGGATCATTCTCTCCATTTTTTATTCTATCGGTTAGTATTTGCAGACACTAGTCTTGTTTGTGTGATCCCTTTGGTTCTTAGTCCTATCATTATGATCAATTGTGAACAGAAATTGATCACTGGGACTAGTGAGATGGCATTGGTACATGCCACCTTGATGGGATTGAATTGGAATCCCCTGGTATGTTTCTAACTCTACCCTTTGGGGCAAGTCAGCTTGAGCATGTGCCAAACTGTACATCTCTTCCCTCTCTTATTTCCACTCTTATATTTAACAGGGATCACTTTTCAGTTAAGTTTCAACACTTAAGAATAACTGTGTATTAATTACAAAATTCAAATTATTAAGTAGAACAAACAAAAAAATACTAAGAGGGATAACGTATTAAGTTGTTCATCAACAGTCAAGGCAAGGGCTGATCAAGTCACCGTTTCTCATAGTGTTCATTTCACTTTAACAGGTTTCCTTTTTGGGGTTCAGTCAGTTGTCACTGAGGAGAGAGAACATACGATATTTGTCCCTCTGGGACTGACTTATTTCACTCATCATAATGTTTTCCAGATTCCTCCATTTTGTTGCAAATGACCAGATTTCATTGTTTTTTACTGCTCTATAGTATTCTATAGAATACATATCCCATAATTTCTTTATCCAGTCTACTCTTGATGGGCATTTAGGTTGATTCCAGGTCATAGCTATTGTGAATTGAGCTGCAATAAACATTAAGGTGCAGACCGTTTTTTTGTTTGCCAATTTCATTTCCTTTGGGTAAATTCCAAGGAGTGGTATGGCTGGGTTGTATGGTAGGGTTATCTTCAGGTTTCTGAGGAATCTCCAGACTGACTTCCATAGTGGCTTGACCAGTTTGCATTCCCACCAACAGTGGGTTAGTGTCCCTTTTTCCCCACATCCTCGCCAGCATCTGTTGTTGGTAGATTTCTGCATGTGAGCCATTCTCACCGGGGTGAGGTGAAACCTCATTGTGGTTTTGATTTGCATTTCCCTGATTGCTAGTGATCTTGAACATTTTTTCATGTGCCTGTTGGCCATTTGGATTTCCTCTTTTGAAAAATGTCTACTGAGGTCCTTGGCCCATCTCTTAATTGGGTTGTTTGTTTTGTTGTTGTGGAGTTTCTTGATCTCTTTGTAGATTCTGGTTATTAATCCTTTATCTGTAGCATAGTCTGCGAATATTTTTTCCCATTCTGTCGGTTGCCTCTTCACTCTCCTGACTGTTTCTTTTGCAGTACAGAAACTTCTCAATTTGATGCAATCCCAAATGTTAATTTTGGCTTTGACTGCCTGCGCCTCCAGGGTCTTTTACAGGACGTCTTTGCCGGTGCCAATATCTTGAAGGGTTTCTCCAATGTTCTCTAATAATTTGATGGTGTCGGGTCATAGATTTAGGTCTTTAATCCCGTTAAGTGGATTTTTGTGTAAGGTGAAAGGTAGGGGTCTTGCTGCATGCTTCTGCACAGGGAAATCAAGTTTTCCCAGCACCATTTCTTGAATAGACTGTCCTTACTCCAGGGATTGGTTTCAGTTCCTTGATCAAATATAAGTTGGCTGTAGATGTTTGGGTTGATTTCTGGTGTTTCAATTCTGTTCCATTGGTCTATCCATCTGTTTCTGTACAGTACCATGCTGTTTTGATTACAACTGCCCTGTAGTATGTCCTGAAATCTGGTATTGTGATGCCTCCGGCTTTGTTTTTGTTGTACAAAATTGCTTTAGCTATTTGAGGTCTCCTGCATCTCCATATGAATTTCAGCATCATTTTTTCTAGATCTGAGAAGAATGTCTTTAGTATCTTGATTGGTATCACATTGAATCTGTAAATTGATTTTGGAAGAATGGACATTTTGATGATGGTGATTCTTCCAATCCATGAGCATGGAAGATTTTTCCATTTTTTGGTATCCTCTTCTATTTCTTTCTTTAAGATTTTGTAATTCTCAGCCGGCACTGTGGCTCACCAGGCTAATCCTCCACTTTGCGGCGCTGGCACACCGGGTTCTAGTCCCGGTCGGGGCGCCGGATTCTGTCCCAGTTGCCCCTCTTCCAGGCCAGCTCTCTGCTGTGGCCAGGGAGTGCAGTGGAGGATGGCCCAAATACTTGGGCCCTGCACCCCATGGGAGACCAGGACAAGTACCTGGCTCCTGCCATCGGATCAGCACAGTGCGCCAGCCGCAGCGCGCCTGCCACGGTGGCCATTGGAGGGTGAACCAGTGGCAAAGGAAGACCTTTCTCTCTGTCTCTCTCTCTCTCTCTCACTGTCCACTCTGCCTGTCAAAAAAAAAAGATTTTGTAAGTCTCATCGTAGAGATCTTTAACATCCTTGGTTAAGTTTATTCCAAGGTATTTGATTGTTTTTGTAGCTATTGTGAATGGGATTGATCTTAGCAGTTCTTTCTCAGCCGTGGCACTGCCTGTGTATACAAAGGCTGTTGATTTTTGTACATTGATTTTATATCCTGATACTTTGCCAAACTCATCTATGAGTTCTAATAGTCTCTTAGTAGAGTTCTTTGGATCCTCTAAATAAAGAATCATATCGTTTGTAAAGAGGGATAGTTTGACTTCTTCCTTCCCAATTTGTATCCCTTTAATTTCTTTTTTCTTGCCTGATGGCTCTGGCTAACACTTCCAGAACTGTGTTGAATAGCAGTTGTGAGAGTGGGCATCCCTGTCTGGTACCAGATCTCAGTGGAAATGCTTCCAACTTTTCTCCATTCAATAGGATGTTGGCCGTGGGTTTTTCATAAATTGCTTTGATTATATTGAGGAATGTTCCTTCTATACCCAATTTGCTTAGAGTTTTCATCATGAAAGAGTGTTGAATTTTATCGAATGCTTTCTCTACATCTATTGAGATAATCATATGGTTTTTCTTCTGCAGTCTGTTAATGTGGTGTATCACATTGATTGATGTGCAAACATTGAAGCATTCCTGCATGCCAGGGATAAATCCCACTTGGTCTGGGTGGGTGACTTTTCTGATGTGTTGTTGTATTCTATTGGCGAGAATTTTATTGAGAATTTTTGTGACTGTGTTCATCAGGGATATTGGTCTGTAATTTTCTTTCAGTGCTGCATCTTTCTCTGGCTTAGGGATTAAGGTGATGCTGGCTTCATAGAAAGAATTTGGGAGGATTCCTTCTTTGTCGATTGTTCTGAATAGTTTGAGAAGAATTGGAGTTAGTTCTTCTTTAAATGTCTGGTAGAATTCAGCAGTGAATCCATCTGGTCCTGGGCTTTTCTTTGTTGGGAGGGTCTTTATTACTGTATCAATTTCTGTCTCAGTTATGGGTCTGTTTAGGTTTTCTGTGTCTTCCTGGTTCAACTTAGGTAGGTTGCATGTGTCCAGGAATCTATCCATTTCTGATAGATTTCCGCGTTTCTGTGTTTCTGTGTGCAACACATCTTTAAGCATCTTTTGCAGGGCTGGACGAGTGGCGACAAATTCTTTCAATTTCTGATTTCTATGAAAGGTCTTTATTTCACCTTCATTCACAAATGAGAGCTTAGCAGGATATAATATTCTGGGCTGGCAGTTTTTCTCTCCTAGTACCTGGGCTATATCTCGCCATTCCCTCCTAGCTTGTAGGGTTTCTGATGAGAAGTCAGCTGTGAGTCTAATTGGAGATCCTCTGAGAGTAATCTGACGTTTCTCTCTTGCACATTTTAGGATCTTTTCTTTATGTTTCACTGTGGTGAGTTTAATTACAATGTGTCATGGTGAGGATCTCTTTTGGTCATGTTTATTAGGGGTTCTATGAGCTTCCTGTACTAGGATGTCTCTTTCCTTCTCCAAACCTGGGAAATTTTCTGCTAGTATCTCACTAAAAAGGCCATCTAATCCTTTCTCCCTCTCCATGCCTTCAAGAACTCCTAGAACCCAAATGTTGGGTTTTTTAATAGTATCCTGTAGATTCCCGACAATATTTTTTATATTTCTAATTTCCTCTTCTTTTCTTTGGTTTGACTGTATCCTTTCCTGTTCTCTGTCTTCTAAGTCCAATATTCTCTCTTCTGCTTCACCCATTCTGTTTTTAAGGCTCTCTAATGTGTTTGTAATTTGATCTATTGAATTCTTCATTTCATTATGATTTCTCATCACTATCACAGTTTCATGTTCTACTAGTTGTTTCATTTCATTTCGATTCCTCCTTAATATTTCGTTTTTGTGAGAGAGATTTTCTATCTTGTCCATTAAGGATTTCTGTAGTTCAAGAATTTGTTTTTGAGAACTTCTTAATGTTCTTATCAATTTTTTGAGATATGCTTCTTGCATTTCTTCTAGCTCATCATCTTAATAATCTTGAATTGGGGTGTCTTTTTCATTTGGGGGCATCATAGTGTCTTCCTTGTTCTTATTAGCTTGGTTTTTGCATTTGTTGTTTGGCATATTGGAGATATTTGGTTTCTTCACTGTGGTGCTTTTTCTCATTATGCTATGACTCTAGATTAAGTGGACTGTCTGCTTTTGATGGGTCCTTAGAGGCTGTGATGGGTGTGGCCAGAGAGCTGTGTTTGGTTTTTCCGGGTTAAGGGTGTTCCAAAAGTGACTCACCCAGATTGTTCTCTGGCTCGCTCTCTCATTCTCTCTCTCTCTCTCTTTTTTTTTTTTTTTTTGACTCAGTGGGAATTAATTCCTCACAGCTGAGTGGAATTGAGGGTAGTTGATGTATGAAATCTGGACCCTGTGGGTATTCTTCTGCTCTACCCCTGGGACCACACAAAGAGTTTATGCAGCCCTCAGTGTGGTCTCAAATTTCTCCGCAGTAGCCGGTGCCGCGGCTCACTAGGCTAATGCTCTGCCTTGCGGCGCCGGCACACCAGGTTCTAGTCCCGGTCGGGGTCCTGGATTCTGTCCCGGTTGCCCCTCTTCCAGGCCAGCTCTCTGCTGTGGCCAGGGAGTGCAGTGGAGGATGGCCCAGGTGCTTGGGCCCTGCACCCCATGGGAGACCAGGATAAGCAGCTGGCTCCTGCCATCGGATCAGCATGGTGCGCCAGCCATGGCAGACATTGGAGGTGAACCAATGGCAAAGGAAGACCTTTCTCTCTGTCTCTCTCCCTCACTGTCCACTCTGCCTGTCAAAAAAAAAAAATTTCTCCGCAGTCTCTCACCGGGTTGCCAAGGTTACCGAGTTTGTGTACTCTGTCAGTTCTCTCACCTCCCCCCTCAGATTTTCACAGTCTCAGTTCGTTAGCTCCACACTTTCACTAGGTCCTAACCTCCTGTTATTTCTCCCCATTAGAGTTAGGTTTTTCTGCTTGGCTGATGGTGGGCGCCGCTTTACGTATGTCCAAAATGGTGCCTGCTGTTTGTCTTGCTCGGCTTTTTAAGACGAGTGGAGAGAGAGGCTAGTGTCCTTGCCGGTTCCCCTTATTTATTCGTTTTTTTCTCTCCTCCAGTCAGCCTGGTGAACTTTCCCCAGCGGGGCTTCAGGCCTTGTTCCCTCTAGGCTCTTTCTGCCTTTCCCCACCAATGTCTCAGGTTACCGAGGTTTTTGTCTCACCTCCCCTTCCAGTGCTGGCGCGCAGACTCTGCAGCTCGGCTTCCACACGGTGGGTGACCTTGCTCTCCCCATAGGTCCTCCGTGTCACATCCACTAGATCCAGAAGAGTTTCTTCTGCAATTTTTTCCTGAGACTACAGTAACTCCACTTTTATTAAACTATCTTTTCCCGGAATATCGGTGCACACCCTCACTATTTCGCCATCTTGGCTCCACTCTACAATATAAAGTTTTCAAACAAATGCCTTAGATCATTTTACTTTGCCTGTGCTCAGTGCATTGTCTGTCAAAAATGAGTACTGGTATAACACGATGTTGGTGGTTGATTAAACATACAACCATTATTATGTTAAGGAATGTTCCTTTTATACCTACTTTGTTGAGGGTTTTTATCATAAAGGAATGAAAAATTTGATTTAATGCTTTTCTATATCTGTTGAGATGATCAAATGCATTTTACACTTACGTCTGTTGATGTGCTAAATTATGCTTATTGAGTTGTAAATATTGAAACATTTTTGCATTCTTTGGATAAATCCCACTTGATTATGGTGTATAATCTTTTTTATGTGCTGTTGGATTCAGTTTGCTAGTGTTGAGAATTTTGGCACTTATGTTCCTCTGGGACATTGTTCTATAGTTTTCTTTTTCAGTTTCATTTTTGTTTGGTTTTCATACCAGGGTAATGCTGGACTCAGAGAATGAGTTTTAGAGATATCCCTCGTTTATGTTTTTGGAACACTTTGAGAACTTATTTTTTTTTCTTTAAATGTTTTGTAGAAATCAGCAATGAAGCCATCAAGTTCTGAGTTGTGTGTCACTAATTCAGCCTCATTACTGGTCTATTCAGGTTTTCTATGCATTAGTGATTAAATTTTGGTAGGTTGTGTGTATTCAAAAGTTTATTAGTTTCTTTTAGGTTTTCAAAACTGTTGATGTATTATTCATAATAAGCCTTAATGATCCTTTGTATTCCTGCAGTATCAGTTGTAATTCCTCCTTTTTCATATCTGACTTTATTTATTTGGATCTTCTTGCTTTCTTGGTTAGCTTGGAAGAAAGTTTGTCAGTTTTGTTTCTCTTCTCAAAAATCAACTTCTCATTTCATTGACCTTCTTTGTTTTTCTAGTCTATTATTTTCTTTACTGTTCTGATTTTCATTATTTTTTCTCCTACTAATTTGGGATGTGATTTGTTCTTTCTTTTATAGTTCATCGAGTTGCATTGTAAGGTTGTTTATTTGAAATTGGGTTTTTTTATGTAAGCTCTTATTGCCGTAAACTTTCCTCTTAGTACTGCTTTTGTTGTATCCAGTACATTTCAGTATGGTGTATTTCCATTTGTTTCAAGAAATTTTGAATTTCCTTTTTAATTTATTCATTGACCAATTAACAATTCAGGAGCATGTTGTTTAGCTTCCGTGTATTTGTTCAATTTCTAAAAGTCTTATTATCATTTCTGGTTTTATTCTGTTATATTCGGAAAAGATTCATGCTATTACTTGAATTTTTTGGAATTTTTGAGACTTATGAACTAATGCATTATATGTCCTGGAGAATGTTTCATGTGCTGATTAGAGGAATGTGAATTCTGAGGTAGATATTGTGGTGCAGCAGGTAAAACTACCACTTGGGATGTCTGCATCCCATGTCAGAGTGCAGGTTCAAGGCCAGGCTGCTCTGAACTTTTAATCCAGTTTCCTGTTAATGTGCCTGGCCAGGGGTGGGGGGCAACATATGATGGTCCAAGTACTTGGATTCCTGCCTCCCACATGGGGGGTCCAGACAGAGTTCCTGGTTTCAGCCTAGCCCATAGCTGATTGATGCAATCAATTATTTGGGGAGTGAACCAGTAGAAGAAAGATAGGAAGTAGGCTCGCTTTCTCTCTTTCTCACTCTCTCTCTCTCCCCTCCCCCCCACCTTTAAGTAATAAATTCATCTTTTAAAAAGATGTGAATTCTATAGCAGTTGGATGAAATGTTCTGTAAATTTCTGTTAAGTCTAATTAAAATTCCCATATTACTCAAAGCAGTCTACAGATTCAATGCAGTTTTCATGAAAACATCAATGATTTTATCCATGTAACTAGAAGACAATCAGAAAATTTATATGGCATGACAAAAGATGCAAAATACACAAAACAATCCTGAGTAAAAAAAAAAAAAGCTGAAGATATAATACGTGACTTCAGGAACAGGCATTTGGAGTTTGGTTAAGACACCTACTTGGTGGGGCCGGGGCTCTGGCACAGCAGGTTAAAGCCCTGGCCTGAAGCACCGACACTGTATGGGCACCGGTTCTAGTCCCGGCTGCTCCTCTTCCAATCCAGCTCTCTGCTGTGGCCTGGGAAAGCAGTGGAAGATGACCCAAGTCCTTGGGCTCCTGCACGCACATGGGAGACCCAGAAGAAACTCTTGGCTCCTGGCTTCAGATAGGCTCAGCTCGGCTGTTGTAGCCGTCTGAAGAGTGTTCCAGCGGATGGAAGATCTGTATTTCTCTATTGCTACCTCTCTCTGTAACTGTCTTTCAAACAAATAAAATAAATCTTTAGAAAAAAAAAGACACCTACTTGAGACATTCACATCCCATATCATATCAGAGGGCATGAGTTTGAGTCCCAGCTACACATCTGTTTTCAGTGTCCCGCAAATACATACTCTGTGAGGCAGTAGCTGATAGCTCAAGTTGCTGAGTCACTGCCATGCATGAGACCTAGATTCTCCCTAGACCAGTCCTAACTGTTGTAGGCATTTGGGGAGTGAGAAAGCAAAAAGTGAAGTGACTCGAGACTCCATCTTGAGAAAGCACCCCTCATACTGTGAGACTATGGTCTAGAACTAAGACAGTACACTACATCCCACTTGGCAGAATATAAAAATCCCACAGCATGATCACTCAAGTTTAAAATAGATAGGCTACACCTGGACTAATGTTATGATTGTATTTTGTCTATGATGATGTAGGTTAGTACCTGGACTAATGTCAAGACTGTAATTGGTATCATCAAGATTGTAACTGATATTAGTTTCACATATGATTTAGGTCAGCTTGATCCCAGTAACCATGTATTCCCCCTGACCTGAGCAACCATATATTCTCCCCCCAACCTTGTGGTTTTTGCCTTTATAAACTCTGTTTCTTTGAGCTTTGGGGTCGAGAGCTATTTAGGGCATGAGCCTGCTCTCCACTGCTGGAAAGGACTTTAAATTTTAGCAATGTGTGGTGCTCCTCTGTTTGCACTCACAGATATCTCTGTGTATGTATGTGTCTCTCTCTCAAATAAATAAGTTCCTACATATTGAAAAAATACTTCAAAATATTTTGGAAAACTATAGTAATCAAACCAGGATGTGACTGACACGAAAATAAACACATAGATCAATAGAATAGAACAGGTACCCAAAAATTAATCTTTGTCTGTACAGCCAACTGATATTTGGCAATAGCTCCAAGAGCATACATTGGAGAAAGGACTGTCTCCTCAATAAATGATGTTGGAAAAACTGGACATCCATACACAGAAGAATGAAACTAGCTATCTCCCCCACTTCTCACCATATACAAACATCAACTCAAAATGGGTAAAAGGCTTAAATTCAAATTTCCCAACACAATTTGTTGAAGAGACTGCCTTTTTCCAGGGAATGTTTTTAGCATGTTTTTTCAAGTATTAGTAGGTTGTAGATGCACAGCTTTATTTCTGGGGTTTCTATTCTGTTCCATTGGTTCACATGTCTATTTTTATGCCAGTATCATGCTGCTTCAATCATAATAGCCCTGTAGTGTTTCTTGACATCTAGCCTTGTGATGCATCCAGCTTCATTTGAGTTGTTTAAGATTGCTTTGGCTATCTGGTGTCTTTTGTTTCCATACAAATTTTGATTTTTTTTCTGGTTCTGCGAAGAATATCATTGGAGTTTGGATGGACATTGCATTGAATCTGTGACTTGCTTTGGGTAGTATGGACATTTTGATAATTTTTAAAAGATTTATTTAGACTTATTTATTTATTTTGAAATTTATTTATTTATTTATTTTGAAAGTCAGTGTTACAGAGAGAGGGAAAGAGAGAAAGAGATCTTCCATTCACTGGTTCACATGCCAAATGGCTGTAACAACCAGAGCTGAGCCATGCCAAAGACAGAAGTTTCTTCTGGGTCTCCCACATGGGTGGAAATATTCTACTACTTTTCCCAGGCCATTAGCTGGTATGCTGGCATCACAGGTGATGGCATTACCTGCTACACCACAATGCCAGCCCATTTTAAAATGATTTATTCTATTTATTTGAAAGAGTAATACAGAGAGAGAAAGAAATGCAAAGATAGAGAGATAAAGATGGTGTTTTATCCTCTGGTTCACTCCCCAAATGACTGCAAAGGCCCAGGGCTGGGCCAGGCTGAAATCAGGAGGCAGAAATTCCATTCAGTTCTCCTACATGGGTGGCAGGGGCCCAAGCACTTGGGCCATTTTCTGCTGCTTTCCGAGGTGCATTAGCAAAGAGCTGGATAAGAAGTGGAGCAGCCAGGCCTCAAACCCATGCTTATATTAGATGCTTCTTGTCATTCACTGTGTTGTGAAATATCACATTTATGGATATGCATATCTTGAATATTCTCTGCATCTCTGGGTTAAATCCCAGATGTGTTGTTGGATTTGATTTTTTAGTATTTTGTTGAAGATTTTTGCATCTGTATCCAACAGAGATATTGGTATATAATTATCTTTCTATGTTGTAACCTTATCTGGATTTGGAATTAAGGCAGTGCTGAATGAGTTTGGAAGAGTTCCCTCCCTTTCAGTTGTTTGGAATAATTTGAGAAGAATTGGTGTAAGTTCTTCCTTAAAAACTTGGTAGAATTCAGCAGTGAAACCATCTGATCCTGAGTTTTTCTTTGTTGGGAGTCTCTTTATTACTGATTCCATCTCAATCTTGTTTGTGGGTTTATACAGGTTTTCAATGTCTTTGTGCCTCAATTATGGTAAATTATGATTGCAGAAATCTATCCATTTTTTCTAAATTTTCCAATTTGTTGGTATATTGTTGTTCATAATAGTTTCTGATGATTGTATTTCTGTGGTATCAGTTGTAATATTCCCCTTTTATTTTAAATTTTATTGATTTGAGTATTTTTTCTTGGTTAGTAGAGTTCATGGTTTATCAAAAATCAGCTCTTCATTTTGTTGATCTTTAAGTTTTTCTAATTTATATTTTGTATATTTCTTCCTATTTATTTCCTTCCACTGATTATGAGTTTGGCTTGTTCTTGATTTTCTAGGTCCTTGAGATGCAGTGAGATTATTAACTTCATACTTTTCCCTTTTTTGATATAGGGATTTATTGCTATAAATTTACTTCTTAATACTGCTTTTTTCTGTATGCCACAGGTTTTTTTAAAAGATTTTTTATTTACTTATTTAAGAGTTAGAGTTACAATGAGAGGGAGAGACAGAGAGAAAGGTCTTCCCTCCGTTAGTTCACTCCCCAAATGGCCGCAATGGTTGGAGCTGTGCTGATCCTAAGCCAGGAGCCAGGTGCTTCTTCCTGGTCTCCCACGCGGGTGCAGGGGCCCAAGCACTTTGGCCATCTACGGCTTTCCCAGGCCACAGCAAAGAGCTGGATCAGAAGAGGAGCAGCCAGACTAGAACCAGCGCCCATATGGGATGCCGGCGCCGCAGGCGGAGGATTAACCCACTGCGCCATGGTGCCGGCCCCATGCCACAGGTTTTGATATGTTGTGTTTTCAATAGTTTAAAGGAATTTTTTAATTTCCTTTTTGGTTTCTTCTATGACCCACTGTTCATTCATGAACATGTTGTTCAGTCTCCATATATTACTGTAATTTCTAGAACTACTTCTGTTGTTAATTTCTAGCTTCATTCCTGTATGATCAGAAAAGATACGTGATATTATTTCATTGAGTGTGTGTGTGTGTGTGTGTGTGTGTTCATCTGGGGGGATCAGTTGTTTCTATGACTTTCAGAGGATGGTTTGTTGATTGAAGGCCTTTTCCTATAGGTATGACTCTGGGTATTTGTTTGGTCAATTGTTTTAACTTCAGTTCCTGTTAGATTCTGTAGTATAGTCTCCCTGTGCCTTTATTTGCAAGAGTTGATAATAGCAGTAGTAGGGATCCGGGCTGTTCCTGTGGCTCAGTGCAGTCACAGAAGTCCGTGTTATGCAACTCCCTAGCCATCTAGCAAGGTGGTGCTGGTGTTAAGTGTTTCTTAGCTATGGGGAGCAGGCCTTTCTGGTGTCATGAGTGTGCTTGGCACATAGACTCCCAGCCAGTATCCATGTCAGTCACTGAAGTTTTAAGATCAGTGCTGGCTCCAGGAACCTGGCAGTTTTACAGCCCCGTAGCTGCTGCCCAAATCCAGAGTTCCATCCAGTCACATTGATGCTGGATGGAGGAGGCAAGACAGATGCTGTCTGAGAAAGTGGCTGGATCTTTTTTTTAAGATTTATTTTTTATTTATTTGAAATGCATAGTTACATAGAGGCAGAGGCAGAGAGTGAAAGAGGTCTTCCATCCGCTGGTTCACTCCCCAGATAGCCACAATGGCTGGAGCTGCGCCGATCCGAAGCAAAGAGCCAGGAGCTTCTTCCAAGTCTTGGGCCATCTTCCACTGCTTTCCCATAGCAGAGAGCTGGATCTGAAGTGGAGCAGCCAGGACTCGAACTGGCGCCCATATGGGATACCGGCACTGCAGGTAGTGCCTTTACCTGCTACACCACAGCACCGGCTCCATGGCTGGATCTTTGAGAGTGACTTTGGCTCTGTAACAGCAAGACACCGTCTTGGGCCACTCTCTCTGAGGTGCTTGCTGGGCTGATTTGGGTATAGAAAACTCAGACCCAATCTATACTCCTGCCGAACAGTGGTATTTCTACTTTCTACTTGTTGAATTGTTTATTTAGTGGAGGATTAATCCTGTGATTATTAAGTAAATTGAAAGTATATTATCCACTCTGACCTCAGAATCAGCCCTTAAGGCATCATGGTCTGGCTGAAAAACCATGAGAGCATGTCAGGCATGGAAAGACAAAACACTGTGGCAAAAAGTGTCCCACAAGAAGTTCTTCTGTGGATGAGAATCCGATGGAAAGAAGTGGCCATCAAAGGAGGATGAACTTTTCTCTGAGGGGAGGAGAGAACTTCTGCTTTGCTTATGGCCTTGTCTACTGAGCTAGTTTGTGGATTCAAAAGTCTTCCATAGCCTAGACAGCTCACGTCAAGTGCCCAGGTAAAGGATTTGCAGAGATAGACTCCTCTGCCACTCCCTGTTCACCCTTTCCCCTGCAGCAGAGAATCTCCTAGACTGTGAGGCTGGGGCTTCAGACTCCCTCAGTTTGACTTTGTTCATCTTTCTCCTGTCTCTATGCTGCTTTGCCAGCTATCAGTGTCCTACTGTGTTCCCACTATTCTCTTACGACATCAGGTGCTCTTTTTTTTTGAGCATTCACCTCTAGGAGTACCTGCTTTGGCTTTTTTCAGTGAAGGAAGAGATGAACACTGTATACAGCCTTCTTGAATCTCTCTTTGTTTACTTATTTCTTGTTCATTCTTCTTAACTAGACTGTAAGTTCCAAAAGTAGGAATTTTATCTAGTACTTTCCTTGTATCATCAATGCCCAGTACATGGTAGTCCCTCAATACATGTTTGTTCAATGAGTACATGGATAGAAAATCAGTTAAGCTATCTGCTGAGTAGAGGGAGTCATTTTATAGTGCTTGGACAGAATTATGAAATCTTAGGACTAAGAATTGCCTCCATATTCAGTGAAATTTCTGAAGGCAATACTCAGTTTGGAGCATTCCACTTAGAACCAATAGTCATGAGGCAAGTGCTTAAAATAAAGCAAGAGGTGATTCCATCTGTCTTGAGAATCCTGACGCTATCCCACTTTATTTTGGAATATACCTATAGATTGGGAAAGACATTCTACCTTTGTTTCATGATTGAAATGCTATTAACAATTTCATATTCTTTCTTTTTTCTACCTTCCAATATTCAATTTTTTCTTTAAGCATTTTGTTTATATTTCTTCCATACTACTTATTATGCAGACTCAGTCTGAATATTGTCAGGAGTTTCCTAATCTAATTTTTTAAATTTCAGACTGGTAAGTACAGTTACTTCTTGTTTGATAATATATAAGCATATTTCAAAAAGCTTGTGAAAATTGAATTAATTGAAAGATAGGTTTATTTTGATGTAAAAATTTGAAAGCCTTGCATAGTTTTCTTTTCAAAATGGACATTTCATGATTTTTTCAGATCCCTTCTATACGTTCCAATAAAGTTGACTAGAAAAAGATTTTTTTAGATTTTAGATTTTTTAAATTTTATTGGTTATACAGGTTTCCTGTATTTCATATATACAGATTTAGAAACATAGTGATACTCCCTTCCCCATACCTTCCCTCCTGCCCACACTCGAACCCTTCTTCCTCTTCACTCTCTCATTTCCACTCTTAACATTTACATAGATCTATTTTCAGTTTACTTAGTGATCATAGTTAATCCTACACTAAATAAAAAAGTTTAACAAATAGTATGAAAAAAAACACTGTCCCTCAATGGAAGAGACAGTGTCTATAAACAATCAATTTTCAAAATATCCATTTCACTCCAATACATCACATTTTAGGTACTCTATTAGTTACCTCAAGTCAGGGAACATATGATATCTGTCTTTTTGGGACTGGGTTATTTCACTAAGTATAATGGTTTCCAGTTGCATCCCTCTTGTTACAAAAGAGGGGATATCATTTGTTTTACAGCTGAGTAGTGCTCCATAGTGCATATATACCATAATTTCTTTATACAGTGAACAGTTGATGTACATCTAGGTTGATTCCATATCTTAACTATTATGAATTGTGCTGCAGTGAACGTGGGGGTACAGATAACTCTTTCAGATACTAATTAGCATTGAGTTTCATGAAATAAGAAAGTCATAGAAGGAAATATTAGAGCAAGAAACTTACCAAAGAATAAATTAATATTTGGTACACCTTTGCATATGGGATAGTATTATATAATAATACCAGGGCCTGCCTGGAGGTTAGGAGTGGATTTGGTAACTGCTACCTATTTCCAAGATCTCCTCTTACCCTTTATCTCCTTTAGGCACTTTCCCAAATGATAAGAATTCTTCCCATGCATAGTGAATTCTTTACTCTATATTTTGATCATATACTCACCAAAGGTAGTACATTGTTTGATTTCCTGGGTTAGTATTTCTTACGTATGTTGTACCAAAAAAGGGGAAGGAAAGAGAAATGGTAATATCTGGAAACAGCGCTAGTTATATCTCTTATAACAGTAACTCAATGGTATTTAGATTTACACAGTGATTACTTTAATGCAGTGGTTCTCAACCTTTGCTGTACAGTAGAATCAGCTGGAGAGCTTTATGAAATACTGAGTCTGAGACTAACTCCAAAAGACTTTAATTTGCTTGAAGTAGTATCTGGACAATGGGACTTTTCAGAGTTCTCCAGATGGTTGTAAAGTATAGCCAAGAATGAGACACTACTTTATGTCTTTGCTTAATTTGACACCATCAGACTTGTTAGTAGTAACTGGACCCATAAAGTTGGGAATCTACTCTAGAGCAGTTAGAACCACATAAACCTTTGAAGCTCCTTCAGCTAAGAGCAGCACACATGTGTGCCCAAATGTTTCATAAGAAATACATATTTCTTCCTAGTATCTGGAATTTATAAAATGTTTATTAAGCCTCTGGAAAAATAAAGTGCTCTTGAAAATGTCATGTTTAAAACATGTCTGTGATATAAAGCTCTCACTTTAAGCTAGTTTTAGAAATTAAAAGGAGAGAGCCAGATGGAAGTATCATTAACTGTAAGGCATTGAGGAGATTTTTCCTTGCAGTAGCTTCCAAAGTGAATATGGGCAAAAGCTGCATTTGAGTTACTAGATAATCAATTTATATTGAAAGAACAACATGTACTATTGGACCCATTGCACCTCCTCACATGGCTCAGAATCACTAGAGTTCCACTGAGCCAGTTTTGCCACAGATATCTGAGCCTGTAGATATGTCTATTCATGTCTCATCCTCAGCAGTGTCACCCAGAAACAACCTTACAAAACAGCATACTTATAAAATTACCATTCTTCATCTAGGTGACAATGAGCCAGGCAGTGAAGGAAGTGCAAGTAGCAGCAACCTCGCCAAGTCGGGGCGTTCTGGTAACTCGTTTTGATTGTTTCTTTCCGTCTTCCCTTTCTATCCCTTAATTCCACCCTGTTGCTACACCATCATAATTCATTGTTCCCTGCCCCACGGAAGCGGAACACTGATTTCACTATTAGGTCATCAACAGTATTTCTCCATTTCAGTCAGCATACCCTCTGCAAGTGCTTGAATTTCCAAACCCCTAGTCATATGATTGACTATCGCAGCATATTAAAATTATTAGCCATTATACCGAGTACAAAAAATGGAATGTATATGAGTGAAATTGACATTTTGAGATTTGATTGTGTATAGCCTTTGTCTATACTCTTGAGGAAT
The DNA here is from genome assembly GCF_964237555.1 of Oryctolagus cuniculus. NCBI lineage: Eukaryota > Metazoa > Chordata > Mammalia > Lagomorpha > Leporidae > Oryctolagus > Oryctolagus cuniculus. The sequence goes on along the minus strand of NC_091453.1, from coordinate 45,914,736 downwards.
AGTCGTTTTTCTACTTACTACTTGTTGAATTCTGTATTTATTGGAGAGTTAAGCTTGGGATTATAGAGAAAATTGAAAGTATGTCATTGTAAAATTAAAAGAAAAATAAGAAAAGGAGGGAGAGTAGTATGCAAAATGTCATTATGCTTTTAAAACTATATATTAAGTACATGAAGTTGGATATCATTATATAAATAAAAAAATCACAAAATAAAATGAAATCCTTAGTCCTTAAGAAGAAATCCTGGGGCCGGCATTGTGGTATAGCCAGTAGAGCCTCCACCTGAAATGCTAGCATCCCATATCCCTGCTTCACTTCCCAATCCCACTTCCTGCTAATGCACCTGGTAAAGCAGCAGAAGATGGCCCAAGTGACTGGACTCCTGCACCCACGTGGGAGATCCAGAAGAAGCTCCTGGCTCCTGGCTCCAGGGCCTAGCCCAGCCCTGGCCATTGTGGCCATTTGGAGAGTGAACCAACAGATGAAAGAATTCTCTCTTTCTCGCCGGCGCCGCGGCTCACTAGGCTAATCCTCCGCCTTGCACACCGGGTTCTAGTCCCGGTCAGGGCGCCGGATTCTGTCCCGGTTGCCCCTCTTCCAGGCCAGCTCTCTGCTGTGGCCAGGGAGTGCAGTGGAGGATGGCCCAAGTGCTTGGGCCCTGCACCCCATGGGAGACCAGGAGAAGCACCTGGCTCCTGGCTTCGGATCAGCGCAGTGTGCCAGCCACGGCGGCCATTGGAAGGTGAACCAATGGCAAAGGAAGACCTTTCTCTCTGTCTCTCTCTATCACTGTCCACTCTGCCTGTCAAAAAAATAAAATTAAAAAATAAATAAAATTTAAAAAAAAGAATTCTCTCTTTCTCTTCCTCTCTCTCTCTCTAACTCTGTCTTTCAAATAAATAAAATAAGTCTTTAATAAAGAAGAAAGCCTAGTAAGTCATCTCAGGAAATGACTCGAGATCATGAGACCACAACTTCTGAAGCAAAGCTTATGGAACTGGGATTATATATTCTAGAGCAGAACAGATTAGAAGAGGGAGAAGAGGGAGGATTAGGGACAGGGATCGTTTCTGCAAACAGTCTATAAATCTTGAAAGCTATGCCAAACAACACCTAATTGTTCTCTGCTAAGACTTGAATATGCTTAAGCTGATACAGAAAGTATATCCTATACTGGAATTTTCTTTTCTAATCATAGAATGAAGATGATCTCTTTCTACTCTTGTATAACTTAATATATATTACATTCCACTTATTATATACAGACTAGAAGTCTAGATAGTTGTTGTGTGTCTACTCTGGATTTTAGAGCTCCCTAAAGCAGGAATATTTTACTCAATTTTGTATTTGCAGCACCAACACAGGTTCAGGCCCAGAGTAGACACTCAGCTAATGAATGTATGAAAACATGAACAAAAGAATACACTCCCTCCAAGTGGGCTGTTTTAGTAATCAGAAAGGTCTTTCAAGAAAAATCATACAGTCTTATTCCTTGGCATATATGACCTCTAAGATCTAACAGGCGAATTTTGTTACTGTGTGAGCACTACAAGGAAGAAAATGAACTACAGGATCTCAGAATGTTCATTCATTCACCCATTCAATAAATGTTTATTGAACCCCAATAGGTTCCAAGCATGAATGAAGGCACTTGTAACATACTAGTAAACAAAATACACAAAACTCATCCCCCCCATGGAGCTTACATTCTAAGTAGACAATAGAAATTAACAATAAATTATATTTATGTCCTATACTATTACCTATCTCTGTACTAGAATGTCTGGGATATTTAAGTTCAGGCTTCAGGCCTTAGATAATAAAGCCAAATTATTAGGAAATAGTGAAGTGGTTGGAATTCTATTTAGAAGATTATCAAAAAAGAGTGAGATTAAATCTAAACATAAACTTGATGTGTATAGGTTCATGAGAAGCTTATAATATTCCATATGTGAGCTACAAAGACTCAATGAGAAACTTGACTGTAAAGATTCTAAGGAAAGCAGAAAAATGAGGCACCTGAAAGAAATGACAAAACAGAAATGAAAAATATTTAGTGTCTTCAAAGTTAGGTATAAGGTAGCAGGAAGTATACACAGATGAGCAGAAGTTTAGAACATTTATATTAATTATGTTTTTTGTGTCTATTTCAACATCCTTGCTCCAGCTGGGCTTTGTCAGCTTTTGTAACTTCTGCTTTACTCCCAAACCAGTGACATATGAAAATTTGGTTTGCTCAAGGGTTCTCAATCTCTGTGGTCAGTGAAAGCCCATGACCTAGCAGGACACATAGTTACTCTTGGCTCACCCAGGAAATGGGATACCACTTCCAGTTTGTACTCCCTGAAAGCAAACAAACAGTCTGGGTGTGTGAAAGGCTACAGCTATGCCAGAAACTAAGGGGATGCACCAGGGGAAGTTTACTCACTCTCCACTTGAATTAATCTGAGTAGTATTGAACAGTATAGAAAGAGCATGAATTTGGAAGCACACAAAGCCTCCTGACTCTACTGTGTGTGACCTTAGACAAGTTACACAACTTTAGAGCCTCTGTTTCATCTAAAATAAAGCAATGATAACAACTGGAAGATTTAGGATAATATACTTAAAAATGCTTATGTTTCCATTAACATTTTTGAAAGATCAGTTTTTAACATGTCTGGAACATGAAATTTCTGTATCTTGAGCTATGTAATTCTTAATATAAGATCATATTACTAAAATTGACTCTTAAGGAAGTCAGAACTAAATCCATTTAAGAACAGCCATCCAAGGCTTTCCCCATTTAGGGAGTTCCTTTGTGTGTTACCAGATATTCTGCTCCTCATAGGGAGATTTTAGACAATTCATGTGGACCTTGCTTGCTCTCTGACAAAGTCATTAAACCATTATCTGAATATGGACTATCAATCTTTTCCTTACCTTGCCATTTTTTCTGATTTCAGAAACGATGCATGAAAATTATTTTAAAAATTAGACCAATAAACATTATCTGGAAGCCCATTATATATTTAGCCTAACTGGGAATATGTCTTTTTAAACTTTCATATTCTGATTTATTATTTATCATTCTTTTCCTAGACCATTAAAATTCCCTCTGAAACTGTAATGACTTTAATACCTTCATCAAGACATCATTTACAGACAATAAAATCTACTTCTTTAAAGTATACAGTTCAATGCTTCTTAGAATACTTAGATCCAGGGCATTGTGGCATGGCATGCCATATAGCCACTGCTTCCAGTCCCGGCTGCTCCACTTCCAATCCATCTCCCTGTTAAGGTACCTGAGAAAGGAATGGAACATGGCCCAAGTCCTTGGGCCCTTGCACCCACATGGGAGACCTGGAAGAAGCTCCTGGCTTCTGGCTTTGGCCTGGCCCAGCCCTGTCCATTGCGGCCATTTGGGGAATGAACCAGCAGATGGAAGATTCATTCTCTTTCTCTCCTCTCTCTCTCTCTCTCTTTCTCTCTCCCTCTCCTCTCTGTAACTCTGCCTTTCAAATAAATAAAAATAAAATCTTTAAAAAATAATATTTAGATTCAGCAACAATCGATTTTATGACATTTTCACAACCCCAAAAAGAAGAATCAATTAGCAGTCATTTCCTGTGTTTGTCCTATTTCCCAGAGCTAAGCAACAGCTACTTTCTGATTCTATAATAATTTGTCTGGTTTTTAAAGAACATGGTCATTTTGGCTTATTTATTTTCATCTACCAATAGAGGCAAGGCATAGACAGTTTCTTGAAATTCTTCAAGGTGGTATGTGCTCATGAAATGCATCTTTTGCTTAATACAGTAGAAAACATTTTACATAGCTCGCAATTTCATGGATTTGAGTATAGCATAGGTCAAATTCTGTCCTGAGGCAAAAACAACTTCTCAAATGTGGAAGCTGAAGTGTAGCAGATTGGTCAAAGCTGGAGGTGCTTTAGCATCTTTAGAAGTCATTTATCCACGCAAAAGTTGTTCTACTTTACCCTAAAATTCAGCTTTCATTAGTGCTTTCATTCGTCCCTAATTTTTTCCTATAGGAGACCTACTCAGTCCTCAAACTATATTTCAAATCTCACCACTTCCTCCTCAAAAGCCTTTCTTTCATGGTCCTCTGGAGCATTTAACTCTTCATTCCCCTGTGATTTTATAGTACTTTAAATGTCCTGTATAGCACCCTCCATATTCAATTCGGCTAAACCTAATAGATAGTAACTACTTGGGATATACCAGGCCTTAAACTGGGCCCAGAATTAGAGATGAAACTCAAAGTATAATAGCCAGTATTGGTAGTGGTAGTGGTAGTCAGAACATGGTCTCTAAACTGTAGACTGAGTAGGTTCAAATTCCAGCTCTGCTTTGAAATAACCATCAAGTGTCAGGAAAGCTATCTATAGTTGTGGAGCCCTTACACTCTTTGTCTATAAAATTTGAATAAAATTAGTATCTTCCACATATTTTATGAAGGAATAAATGATAACACTCATGTGTGGAGCCTAACAGAGCCTGTCACACATAATAAGTACTCAAGTCTTTTGGTGACATTTTTTGGAATCAAGTTGAAAATCCATTCATGGGGATCCAGGAGAAATTCTGGCAGACCTAGCATGTCAGGAATCTTCCTGAATTTCGGGATATCAGCGTCATTGGCTCAACTCTCCAAGTTAGTGAACAGATTGAGTGGGAGTAGGAAAATCATGAAATTCAGGCAGTGTGTGTGTACAACACCTACCCAGTCACAGTCACAACTGTCTTGCTTTCTTGTTTCTCTAATCATTTTGAAAGCCAGAGCTCCAAAAATATTGGTTCTTACTGTTCAGTCAAAACATAACAAAAGAGGCTGATGGTATATACTTGTTTAGCCTTTTGTTTATTTCACATTATGTGTGCATTCATGTAACCAGTGGATCTGGTTTTGAGTTTCAAGCATATTTTTGGTTTTGCTAATAGACTAAATCAATTCTATTAGCATTATAATTCAGGGTGAGAAACTGAGACCCTAGAAAAAGAGAAAAGCAGCTTCACTCTGCCAAATCTAAAGGTAGCATCTCTCAAATTTCTGAATGTGATTAGGTAGAACCTGCAGAATTAGGGGATATAACAGCATGAGTAGCACTGTAATGTAGTTAAGGGTAGTCTGGGTTCTAGTCCTGCCTTTGCCACTGACCTTCACTATGTTATGTATCTTTGAACAAATTATATTCTTTCAGTGTTTTATTTCCTTCTGCACAACTAAGGCAAAAATAGAACCTGTTATGGTTTCAAAGGGTCCTCTAAACTCTGAACTTTTGTTATTCTCAGTATGAATCTGAATTGGTGTGCAAAGGAGGAAGTTGGGTGCCCCACAAGAATTCTTAGTTCTCCATCCTTTATTCTCAATTCCTTTCTCTATTTTTCCTTACTCAGGTATATGGCCAGTTCCCTTAGTTTATCTATCACGTGTCTCTAAGTGATTATCAATGCTCTCCCTCTATCTTTTGAGCTCTAGTCATATCATCTTCTTCCTAGGAGATCATCTCAATGCAAGAGTCCCATCATCATATTTCCATATGGCTAGTACCCAATTTTCTTCTGCAAAAATAGGCCATCACCTTTAGTACTTCCTGAGCTCATGGCTTTACTGTTGCCCAGGCATACAAAACCTACAACATGAGCAATCTTTAAGCTTTCCACTTAGTCATGATTCGTAGTGAAATCCTAGGCACTTCTTCAGTGCCTGACATCTATTCTTTCAATTCTGATTTCACTGCCACTATTCTGCATTTACATATACTCCTCAACTAAAAGATGGTTACATGCCAATAAATTTATCGTAAATTAAAAATATGGTAAGTCATAAATGCATTTACTTCACCTAACCTACCAAACATCTTAGCTTAACAGCACAGTTCAGTGTAGAATACTGATTATACTATACCTTTGTGATGGCATGGCTGACACTGCTTAGCATCACAACATATCATTAGCCTAGCCCAGGGAAAGATCAAATTCCAAATGGCTTCTACTGAATTCTTACTGCTTTTGTACCATTGCAAAATCAAAACATTTTCAGGGACCGTCTGTAGTCATTTGTTACAATAGCATCCAAACTGATTTCTCTACTTCAACCCTTACCCCCTCTGTGTCCTGCCATAAATAAACCAGGGAAATTCACTTAAAACACAGATAAGATCATGTCACCTCTCTGTTAAGATCCCTGCAATCATTCCTTGTGTCACAGTAAAAATAAGCTGCAGCTTGAAACAACACAAGTTTGCTATCTTTCAAATATAGGCCAGAAATCTGCTATGATTTTATTGAGCTGAATCCAAATGTCAACAGGGTTGCAATCTTTTGTGGAGGCTCTAGAAGTAGGATCAGCTTCGTTACCCTTCCAAACTTCTAGAGGCTACCAGCATTTCTTGTCAAATGTTCTTCTACCATCGTTGAAGCCAGTGATATTACATATATGTGTACCTTTCTTTCTTTTTTTCTGAGTTGATTCCTCTTGACAAAGGGCCATTATCATCTTTTATTTTCATTTCTTCTTCTTTTTTTCCCCAAAGAAACTGTTGTTTTAATGAGTACAAATTTCATAAGCACAACTTTAGGAATATAGTGATTCTTACCATCATACCCGGCCTTCCACCCCACCTCCTCCTCCTTCTCCCATTCCCAGTCCCATTCTCTATTAAGAAAAAAAAACTGTTCCTCAATAGTCAAGACAGGGGTTCTTCAAGTCATCACTTCTCAAAGTGTCAATTTCACTTCTACAGATTTCCTTTCAGGTGCTCTATTAGTTATCGCAGATCAGGAAGAACATACGGCATTTGTCCCTTTGGGACTGGCTTATTTCACTAAGTATGATGTTTTCCAGATTCATCCATTTGGTTGCAAATTATTAGATTTCATTTTTTTAACCACTGTGTAGTAGCCCATAGAGTAAATATCCCATAATTTCTTTATCCAGTCTTCAGTTGACAGGCATTTAGGTTGATTCCATGTCTTAGCTATTGTAAATTGAGCTGCAGTAAACATGGGGGTGCAGATATCTCTTATTTGCTGATTTCATTTCCCTTGGTACCTTTCTTTCATAATAGTCACATCTTGCTCTAACTCTGATTCTTTTGCCTCCTTCTTAAGATTACATTTAAGAACCCTTGCGATTACATTTGGATATCCATCTGGATAGTCCGTGATAATCTTCCTAGATTAAGGAAGCTGGCTAACATTCTTAATTCCATCTACAAATTTAATTCCCTTTTGCTACGGAACCTAACATAGTCACAGGTTCTTGGGATTAACATTAGACATATTGGGGGTCCAGATATGGTTATACAATTGTTAATTTTCCTTATCATATTTGGTCATTTGCTTAATAATATCTATCTATTTCCACTAGAATGTAAGCTCTATGTCTGTTTTCTTCCTGGTAAACCTCCAGTACTCAGAATTGTGTCAGAAACATTTAAGGGGAACAAAGTGTTTGGCACATTTGTTAAGGCACTGTTTGGGATGCCCACATCCCGTATAGAGTACTTGGATTTGAATCTCAGCTCTACTTCAGATTCCAGCTTCCTGCTAATGCATACCATGAGAGGCAACAAGTACTTGGATCCCTGAATTCCAGGCTCTTGACTTTAGTCTGGTCCAGCCCCAGCTATTGTGGGCTCTTACAAAGTGAACCAACAGATAAAAATCTCTCTTTCTGTCTTCCCCCATTTGTCTCTCTGTCTTTAAAATAAAGAAATACATAATTATTTAAAGAAACCCCTGAAGTACATAGTGTACATTTGTTTATTATCTATTATGATTCTAGTCTCATGCCTGGGCTCTAACAGGGTCGGGTGAGCTAGCCCTGTGATTTTCAAACCGCTCATATAATAAATACCTTTAAGGCAAATGACATTCTGTAATCCCAGTAGTTGTTGCACAAAAATCACTAATTCTGGTTAAAGTGAATTCAAACCAGTAGTGTTGTGGTAGAGTTTAAAAGATAGCTCTCGTAATAGGCATTGTGGCACAGAAGATTCAGCTGTCATTTGGGATGACTGCATTGCATGTCAGAGTACCTGAGTTTGTATCCTATCTCTATTTCAGATCCAGATTCCTGCTAATGTGAACCCTGGGAGGTGTCAGATGATGACCCAAGTACTTGGATTCCTACAACTCATGTTAAAGAACTAGATGGGCTTCAGCCTGGCACAACCCCAGCTTTTGGCTATTAAACCAGTAGATACAGTCCAAAAATAAATGACTGAACTCAAAAATAAAGAATCAGCATCTGAAGAAAAAAACAAGTCTGCCCTGTGGTATTTGAACAATGGCTGATTTCAAGCTACTGATGTTATGTTACTAAACATGGAGTTGGGAAGAAATTTTCACAATCAACTTTCAGAATTTAAGTTGACTCCAGCACACTATTGGTTGAAATCCTGTCACCTAAACCTCCCTTTCCATATTCCCTCGTTATCCACTACAGGATACCTGGGGGTCCCCAGAATATAGCTTGAAAAATTCACATATGAATATGGCAACTTTAAGATTTAGATGGGAATACTGAGGCCTAGAGAGGAGGGTGAATCCAGGCCTCCTAAAGCCCATTCCAATGCTCTTTGCATTGTGTCATGCTGCCAATAGTCTAGTTAATCTCTCATTTTCCTACTTCCAATTTCCTCACTCTATTCCACTGGTATTTTGCTAACATATTTGGTTCAAAAAATAAAATAAAAATAAAAAGCAAAGCCTGATTTCAGCAGGGATAGAGTCCTATTCCAGCCTTAAACCTGGAGTTCTCATAAAAGCCTATGAATCAAGGCATTTTGGCCTAGCTTTCAAGACTCTCCATAATCTGGCCAAGATTTTTCTTTCTCTACCTTTGTACCTATACATCAAGGTACAGTCCAACTAATTTTGTCTTCACTAGAATTATTTTTGCCCTTGACTGCCTCCGGGCTTTGGCTCTTTTTCTGCCATGTACTTGGAATTCATTTCCCATCTTTTTACCTATCCAATGATAAACAAATATCAGATCCCAGCCCATATTCTAGCTCTGCTGGGAAATCCTCCTAGACCCCTGAAGTCCATGGGGTTTACTACAACTTCTAACTTCCATTGCACATGTGAGTTTCTCCCACTGTTTTGGTCTTTAGTATGTGAGGCTTCCTAATGTTTGATTTTAAGCTCATGTGCTTATTTTTTTAGTTTATCATTAGGTTGATTTTTATATGTATGTTTCTCTGTGTATGTATGCTACATCTGTATGTTTAAATGAGTTTTATATGCTTACATGCATGTTATCTTGTACATTCTGCTTGAGTGTATATATGTGTTTCCATGCTTGTTTATGTATGTCTTTGTGTACATCAATGCATATTTGTGTGTCTATGTGTCTATTTTATGTGTCTATGTGGGCTGAGATGACGAAAGTAGGCATGGAGCCACAGTGACCTCAGGTTATTTGGTCTCAAAAGATTTGGGCCATTTTCTGTGCTGCTCACCCACAATCTGTGAATTCTGACCACATACATACCACCATTTCAGGAAGCATTGAATTTGAAGATATGGGAAAAAAAGGTGAACCTCCTGAATTAAAGTAGTTGTCCAGCTATCTCCTTTTTCCTCTTCAACTACACCATCCTTTTGCTGGCTCAGCTCAACTATAGCCTTGGGCCATAAAGAAGAAAAGACAGTCTTTGAAAACAGGCCAACTTGGCTGGGAAATCTCAATTCTGCCATTTACCAGCTATATGACTATGGTCAGGTTCCATGATAACTCTGGACCTCAATTTTCTTAATCAGAACAGGATATACATGTAAGGCAAGGCCTAGAAGTTATGGCCTAGCCTAGAGTAGGATTTCTATAAACAGTAATTTTAGTTATCATGTCTTCTGGGAAGCATTCCTTGATTATTGTGTCCTCACTAAATACTGTCTATGCAACAACTTTTTTAAAAAAGATTTATTTTATTTATTTGAAAGCATTATAGAGAGAAGTAGAGACAGAGAGAGGTCCTTCATCCACTGGCTCACTACCCAGATTGCCGCAACGACTGGAGGTGCACCTATCCGAAGCCAGGAGCCAGGAGCTTCCTCCAAGTTTCCCACATGGGTGCAGATGCCCAAGGACTTGGTCCATCTTCTACTGCTTTCCCAGGCCATAGCAGAGAGCTGGATTGGAAGAGGAGCAGCCGGGACTGGAACCGGCACCCATATGAGATGCCAGCATTCCAGGCTAGGACGATAACCCACTGCACCACAGCGCTGGCCCCAGTATGGAACAACTTTTAAATCTCAGTTATAATTCACCTTGTATTGGAGTGTACGCGTGTGTGCCCTCTGGTACATCCATGATCCATGTTTGTGTGTCTACTTCATCTATACTAAAATAACACTTAGGTCCCATTTCTTTTTTTGTAACTTTTATTTAATGAATATAGATTTCCAAAGTACAGCTTATGGATTACATTGGCTTCCCCCCCGCAATGACTTCCCTCCCACCCGCAACCCTCCCCTTTCCCGCTCTCTCTCCCCTTCCATTCACATCAAGATTCATTTTCGATTCTCTTTATATACAGAAGATCAGTTTAGTATACATCAAGTAAAGATTTCAACAGTTTGCACCCACATAGAAACACAAAGTGAAAAATACTATTTGAGTACTCGTTAGAGCATTAAATCTCAATGTACAGCACATTAAGGACAGAGATCCTACATGAGGAGTAAGTGCACAGTGACTCCTGTTGTTGACTTTACAAATTGACACTCCTGTTTATGGCATCAGTAATCTCCCTATGCTCCAGTCATGAGTTTCCAAGGCTATAGAAGCCTTTTGAATTCACCGACTCTTATCTTATTTAGACAAGGTCATAGTCAAAGTGGAAGTTCTCTCCTCCCTTCAGAGAAAGGTACCTCCTTCTTTGAAGACCTGTTCTTTCCACTGGGATCTCACTCACAGAGATCTTTCATTTAGGTTTTGTTGTTGTTGTTGTTTGTTTTTGTTTGTTTGTTTGTTTGTTTTTCCAGAGTGTCTTGGCTTTCCACGCCTGAAATATTCTCATGGGCTTTTCAGCCGGATCCGAATGCCTTTAGGGCTGATTCTGAGGCCAGAGTGCTGTTTAGGACATCTGCTTAGGTCCCATTTCTAACATTTTTATGTCTCCTTTACAACATCCAGAGAAGGTCTGGAAATAAGAGATCATTAAAGATATGAAGGAAGCAGAAAAGTTTGTACTTAACAGTATAATTTTGGAGACATAATTATGAGTTTGAATCTTGCCTAGGTACCTTTTATAAAGGTAAATTAGTTCACTGTTCTAGGCCTTGTTTTTACGTGTAAAGCCATGTTTTACTCAAGTCATTCAGCAAATAGTTGCTGAGTATTGTATTTTAGGAATTGTAGGCACTGGAGATAGAGCAGTGAACATAATGTGAAAGTTAATTCCTTCATGAGATTTACATTCTAGAGTGGTAAGCAGACAACAAACAGGTGAGCCAGTAAATAAATATGAAGTATGTCAAATAGTGGTAAGGACTCTGAAGAAAAAGAAAAGCAGTGTAAGGGAGTAAAATGATGGGAAAATGCAAAGTGAGGAAAATAATACCTACCTAAAGGGATCTAACAGTGGAATTAAATAATTCATGCAAAGTGCTTAACACACAGTGCCTGGAAGAGTAAAAGAGTTGAAAAACAGCAGCTGTCTTTGCTATAGTTGTTGTTGCATATACAGGGTAGCTTGACTTTAAAAATCTGAGAGGATATAAGCATCAAGCCTATTGATGCTCATGTTGCAGTTTGGGAGCTGAGACTCAGAGAGATTTGACTTGCCCAAGGTCTCAGAATCTCAGAATGAAGTAGACACAGAGCCAGTCTTATCTCCAGGCTTCCTTACTTCCCATGATTTTTTTTTTTTTTTTTTTTGCATCAACAAGCCTACTGAACCCATGGCAAAGCTAGGAATCCTTCCAAGAAAAATACTGCACATCATCTTCAGGAAATTTCTTCAGATCCAGGCAGTACTAACAAGATGCAAAAGGCAGCTGCAAAGGTACACAGTCATCAAGTCAGGCAGAAATTGACACCAGTACAATGGGACATGGGCGTCCAGCTCTTTAACAGGGAAAGCTAAAGAGGGGAGTTGCAGGATGTGAGGGCGATCTGGCTGCGACATCTGTCACCCCTTTGATCGCCAGGGTTGATTCGGCTGATCTGGCTGGCTAGGCGGGTGTCCCCTCCCTCCCTCACCGCTCCATGTGCGTCCCTCCAGAAGCTGCGCGCTCGGTCGAAGAGGACAACCTTCCCCGCTAGAGAACCGGTCTTTGGTCAAGGGTATACGAGTAGCTGCGCTCCCCTGCTATAACCTCCAAACAAGCTCTCAAAGAGGGGAGTTGCAAGGGGAGGTTATGGGTGGGAAAGAGGTAGTTGTGGTAGAGTGTTGATTGGAAAATACAATAGGAAGATTTTCTGAAGTTCAGAGTTGCCTAGGTGAAGACTAAATGGGAAATAAAAGCTAAAACTTCCAATGAGGTGAACAGAATGAAACCAAAAAGCAAGGGACACTCATCCATAGGATATGGGTTCCTCAAGGCAAAGGGGCTTGATAGATTTCTTCTTAACCAGCTCACAGTCCCAAATCATTTGTTTGTTTTTTTTAAACATAGTTGGGGGGGGCGCTGAGGCATACCGGCTAAAGCTATCGCCTGCAGTGCCAGCATCCCATATGGGAGCAGGTTCAAGTCCCAGCTGTTCCACTTCTGATCTAGCTCTCTGCTATGGCCTGGGAAAGCAGTAGAAGATGGCCCAAGTCCTTGAGCCCCTGCACCCACATGGGAGATCCAGAGGAAGCTCCTGGCTCCTGGCTCCTGGCTTCTGATAGCCCCAGCTCTGCCCATTGCAGCCAGTTGGGGAGGGAACCAGCAGATGAAAGACCTCTCTCTCTCTCTCTCTCTGCCTCTCTTTCTCTCTGTGTGTAACTCTGACTTTCAAATAAATAAATAAATCTAAAAAGTTGAATTTAAAAAAATATCCTGTGCCAAACCTAGTGTTACACATCTGAAGAAATTCCAATCACTCTGTTGCCTGTGAATAGGAGGGATTTTTGGGGCAATTGAGCTTTTCTAAGGGGCTTAACATTACTCTCTTGTAGGTTGGTGTGGTGTCTGCATCAACTGACATTCAATGGAAAGTTAAGCTTAATAGAACACACTACCATCAAGTCAATGGGTAGTACACTAGAGGCCATACTTAACTTTCCCTTAAAAAAAAAAGTGAATGTTAGATCCATTATGAAAAGGTATGAGGATGATTCATGAAAATAGATTCTCCCTCACCACCAGGGTTCTGGAGCTACTGGAGAAAGTAATTCAAACATCAAAGAGATTTTCCATATGAGATATAAGGTATACTCCCCCATAGCAACTTTATCCATGGGCTTGCTAATTAATTGTTGTTGTTGTTGTTGTTTTTGATGTGTAGAAAACCCTTTCACACACTAAGCTCTTGTACTGTTGAAACTCACAGGCACTCTACTTCCAACACTGTTCACGTGCGTAAGCTGAGCAGGCAGGAATTAACAGCACAACTGGTGAAAATAGCAAAGACCAACAAAGTTGATCTCTTCTCCCTGGGCTCACCAGAAAGGAAAACACCCTCACACTGGAGAGAGCAGACTCATCCCAAAGGTAATCTCCCAACCTCTGAGTCTTGTGGAGGGGACTCAAAATAAATACAGCCTGTAGGATCAAAGGCCAGAGAGCCCCCATCGGCTCCAGGGAAAGTCCAGTCAATATTCTAGCAGGGGGAGGAATTGCTTCACTCACCCTCAAATCTCCAACCCCTGGCAAGGGGGAAGGGGGAGTTCCCCATGTGACTAGTGCTGAAATAAGGAAGGAAGGGGAATATGTGATGGAACTAGGAGTTCAAGTGAGAAATAGAGTAAAGGAAGGGAAGTGCACAGGCACAGACACTGGCAGCCACCAGGAGTGCAAGATTCTGTGGCAGCAGGAGGCTGGAAGAAAAGTCAGAAGTGGCTCTGACTACAATGGGGATCTTACTGGGTCTGCTGCTGCTGGGTCACCTAACAGTGGTCATCTATGGTAAGGCATTGAGTGGGACCTGGATACCATTACTGGCTCAGGCGAAAGACTGGGGATTGATGGTGAATGCTTACCACAGACAGCCTGTACTGACTAGTATTCTCAGCCAATGTGGCAGGCTCTCTCAGCTTTGGGCAAAAGGGAGGGAAGTAGTTAAAGGTTGCTGAAGAATCTAGGAAGTAATTGGGTAGAAACTTAAGCAAATTTCCTCTTGGAAAACATCTACATGATTTATCTATGGATTTTTGTATCTCAGAGACACCAAATAGATACCCAATGTCACCCTAAGACTGCCTCCATTTGCTCTCTTTTACTTGAAATTTTGCCATTAAATTTAATCTCTCTGACTCCTGGTTTTGGTTCCTTAGAATAGACATTGTCTAAGGCTTAGATGGAACTTTAGAAGTAACCTGTATCATGCTGCGTTATTATGAACACACGTCATCAATATTTATTCACATACTTAAAATGGCTGGGAGCTCATGTAATCAACTCAATGCAAGAGGAGCTCCCATTGTTGGGAATTTCTTATCTTTGTTGAAATTAATCTTTGGGTTCCATCCAAAGACCACAGCCCTATTTCTTGGGGCCACAAAGTGTGTATCTGTTCCATATGCCCTATGACAGCCTTTCAAAAGTCTATGGGGGACCTGCGCTGGCAGGTGGCATGGCAGGTGGAGCCGCTGCCTGCAGTGCCGGCATCCCATATGGGCACCTATCCGAGTCCTGCTGCTCCATTTCCAATCCAGCTTTCTGCTATTGCCTGGGGAAAGAGTAGAAGATGGTCCAGGTCCTTGGGCCCCTGCACCTACATGGGAAGACCCTGAGGATGCTCCTGGCTCCTGGTTTCGGATCTGCACAGCTCCAGCCGTTGCGGCCACTTGAGGGGTGAGCCAGTGGATGGAGGACCTCTCTCTCTCTGCCTCTCCTACTCTCTCTGTGTAACTCTGACTTTCAAATAAATAAATAAATTCCAAAAAAAATTATGGAAAGACACTATGCCCCCTTATTCTTCTCTTCTGCAAGCTAACCAGTCCCAGTTCCTCCAGCTTATCTTCATAAGATTTAGATTCTTACCCTCTTATGGACTAACTCAACTTTCCTCCGGACATAACCCAGTTTATCTGGTTTATTTGTGGGAAACGAATGCTGGACATGTATTGCAGAAGAGACCAACTTTCCTACTGTAGCATTCCCTTGCGTCTTCCACTACCCTCATTTATACCACTGCAAAGTGAGTTGTTTTCTCCAGAAACTGAGCCTGGGTAGTTGTTAAGTGAGACTCAATGTAGGATAAAGAAGTTCTCAGTGCAACCTTGCTTGTTGCATCTCCCTAGAGGGAAAGGCTGGATGGGTGTTAATTTGAAGTCACTTGTGAGGTCATAAATAACCCACTTTCCATAGCTAACCTAGATTAGGATTCCCTAACCTTGAGCTCTGTGATCCATCAAATTCTAGAACCTAGGAGTTACAAAGTACTCTGAATTGAGTCAACCGAGAGGGGAAAGAATTTTTCCTAGACCACAGAGCCTTGTTGGGAGTTAACATTCCTGAAGAATATTGTTCGATAACCACAGTATTTGTATTCTCTACCAGGCTTTAGAGTGTACCTCTACCTTCTCCAACTTGGTTTGAGCTGAGACTTATAGGGGCTTTGAGGAACATTATATAAATGTTAATTTTAAATCCTCTGTGTGTGTGTTTGTGTGTATGAAAAAGAGAGAGAGAGAGAGAGACATGAGAGCACTCACATGTGTCTTGTTCCTTCCCAAGTTTGTGAGCTCCAGCCCTAGAACAAGCCCCCATAGAATTGTATACTATAGATTGTATTGTATACTATAGATGTGATGTTCAGAATATACTGACTGGCCAATAATGCCTTCCCTCTCCCTGGGTCTCAGTGTCCCCAGCCCAGCTATGCAGTAAGAAGATTAACTTTGCTAGTCTAAAAGGAACTTACCAGCTCCCACAACTCTGTAGGAATGGCTTCACTGCTAAAAAGCCCCTAGAAGGGCAGAATGAACTGTCAGTTTCTTCCTGTGGGGCTAAGGCAAATGTTGAAATAATCATAATAAAAAGAAGTCCTAATACGCAAATTTTATGAACATTTGATAAACATCTATTATCTAAGCTAATCCTCTAACCAGGAGGCAACCCACAGCAGAGAGAAAGCAGACATGTGTTGGGGGTGGGGGATGTGCAGGACTTGGGGAATATCACCCTCTCTAAGATTATGGGAAGAGGAAGATGCAGAAAGGGACCCAGAATGTCGCACGTGCACAAAACCAGGACTTTATTTTCTTCTGGACCTTTACACAAGCTCCAGGATTTTGCTTTTCTGAATTCAGGTCCCAAGACCACGATGGGCCCTAGGATTATTCCCTCTTTCACCAACCAAACTCTCCTTCAACAGACCCTTTGACTGAATGTCTATCCCTGGCCTTTGTCCCAAGGGAAACAAATACTTGAAGGAAACACAATCTATCCTTAAGGGGGAAGGGCAAAGCTCTGAGATTCTGTGAAAGACTTTTAAGAAAGGATCTTGAAGATGGGGGCATTTTTTTTTTCATTCTAGAAGCTATCTAGCCCGAGGATGACATCCATGAAACCATGTGAGGTAGGCCCAGGTAAGGGGTTGCTGATTACAACAGTGACTTGTGTTTTAGTAAGCTAAGAAGGTAATAATTTTGTGTAGCATCTGAAATCCTGTAGTCTGGGTCTTCAGGACCACTTTTCTTCCAATGTGTAACTTTGGGCAGGTTTCTTTCTCGCTCTGGGCCTCAGCTTGCCCATATGTGCCATGAAAGAATATGACTAACTGGTTTCTAAAAAGCCTTCCAACTATGCCATTACAGAAGTCTCCAAATCCCATCCTTCCTGATAACCTCAACCCCTGTTGTATCAAGTGGCTTGCCATTTTCTGGTTCTCAGGTATTCATAATGGGCAGAACATTCCCCTAAGAGGTGGGGCTTTCCTGAAATGAATTTTTCCTACTCAACCTTTCAGGAAAGTCAGCATTATTGTGTAATATGGCCAACATTTCACACAGGGTGACAAGCTGATCCTGTTATTATGCCACTGTGTCCTCTCTGGCTGCCCTGCTACCCAGATGGCCTAATAGCCAACTCATAACTCACTAGAGTCTATCTGGTTGGGGAAGGAAGCTCCTAACCTTGTCATGTGATACCTTCTTCGGGTCAGTGTTAAAGCTAACAATGGTCAATTTAAATAACTCTTATTAAATAACTCTTATTAAATAACTCTTATTGAAGACTTGTAAAGGATAGGAAGAATCAAAGCTTATATGAGAAGTTTCCCTTGAGGCATAGGATAAGATCAACACCAATCACCTATTAAATACCAGTTATATGTTATGTGCTTTCACACTTATGAACACATTTATCTGCACAATAACCCTCCATGATGTTTATTACTTTCATTTTATTGATGATGATCTGAAATCCAGATAAGTTTAATAATTTATCGAAAGTAACATAAGTATAGAATAAGGCAGACCTTGGATCCACATGGTATTATTCTAACTACTTCATGAAGCTCTTCACTAGCAGTTTTTCTAGCCTCTCTGAGAACCATGGGGATAGGTGGAAGGTCAATACTATTGTGATTGTTACCTTGGAGATCAAGGAAGCTGAAGTATAGTACAATATCCTCTTTCTTATGATGTCCTGTGACTAACATCCTCTTTCTCCTTATTCTACTGATGAGCCAGGATGAGGAAGAGAAAAGAGCAAGAAGAAGAAAAGGGAAAAGGAGAAGGAAGAAAATAAGAGAGGAGAATGGGTGGAAGGAAGAAGAAGGAAGAAGGGAGGAGGGAAGGAAAAAGTAAACAGAGGTGGGGGAACATACCATTCTAGAAAATTCTGGTTACAAACAGTTACATGTTCCCATTTTGGAATGGAGGAATCAAGCATGACCTACTTTCAGAAGTGACTCAAAATTGTGAAACTGGGACATGTTCTTGACAGACCAATGTGAGCTGTTTGGGAATCTCCTGCACATTTCCAGAGAGTAATTCAGCCAGGTCTTTCAGCTTCCCTTAGGTCAAAGGGAAGACATGCACATGCATAGACAAAAGTACTTCAGATGTTCTCACAGCAAAATAATGCTTTTTTGCCTGGGTGGAGGGAATGTGAGAATGTTTTTCAGAGGAGAGGAGGGAGATTAGAGAGGGCCAGAGAAAGATGAATGGGAAAGATCCCATTAAACCTAGGCTCAGATGGTTTTCATGGGTTTAAGGATGTTATGTTTGGATGTGGCTAAAATATGTGTGGGCATTTGTGCTCATGATGATGGTAAGCTGGATTTTCATGCACATGGGAGCATTAACTTTCAATAGCACAATGACATTCACCACCTGGTAAAAGTTCATCATCAGCTAAAATATGTAGTTAACCTCTGTTTCCAGTATAGTCTGCTACAGAAGACCATCCAGGATTGAAAGGGACTTTAAAGAGTAATGTTGTCCAACACCCAAACAAACTCTAAGGACACTGTCAGATAACTTAGTCCATCCAAAGTCAGCTCTGATTTAATATAAACCTCATTTTTAGGACAAATAAAAATCTTCCCCTCTTGTCTTCCCATTTGTAGGTCTGAGTTTTACTCCCAGCCACGTCTAAAACTCTCCAAAGAGGCGCCGCGGCTCAATAGGCTAATCCTCCACCTAGCGGCGCCAGCACACCGGGTTCTAGTCCCGGTTGGGGCGCCGGATTCTGTCCCAATTGCCCTTCTTCCAATCCAGCTCTCTGCTGTGGTCCGGGAGTGCAGTGGAGGATGGCCCAAGTGCTTGGGCCCTGCACCCCATGGGAGACCAGGAGAAGCACCTGGCTTCTGCCTTCGGATCAGCATGGTGCGCTGGCCACAGCGCGCCAGCCACAGTGGCCATTGGAGGGTGAACCAACGGCAAAGGAAGACCTTTCTCTCTCTCTCTCTCTCTCTCTCTCTCTCTCACTGTCCACTCTGCCTGTCAAAAACAAAACAAACAAACAAAAAAACTCTCCAAAGAGTGTATGGTGGATTGAGCAACGTGGATTTATGTTTATTTATTCTTTTCTATTCAAGACATTTATCTTGGTCAAAATATGCTGTTTATATTCTAAGAGGACCTGGTGAGAGCACAAATCAGAGGCTTGGCTTTAGTATCCCAATTAATAGAAGCCCTTGTACTTGAGAAAACATTCTGGGATCTAGAAAGCATAGCCAAATATCCAATCCAAAATGTGTCATCTTCCATCTGCTTGACTGAATCCTAGGAATCCTGGGCTAAGTAAAAGGCTTTTATTCAGTAAGAGCTCACATTTTGGAAACACCTCTCCTGGGAGAGGCATTAAGACATTGCCTACACACAGTGTCTCACTCTTGGTCCCAACTTTATAAAACACAAAATTCCCAAAATATGAGCTTATGAGTGGAAAATTCTTATGGAGGGCAATGTTGTCTCAATGCCTTTATCTTCTTCCCTCTGGGCTTACCTTCCCGGAACACCAAGGAGCAATCTCCCTTCTCTCCTATCAGCATTCCCACTATACCCAGTACTAGAACTTTATTCAGACCCTTTTCTTCTCCATGCGAAGCATAGACAAAATCTTTTCCCCCTCAGGATGGAATTTTCCAGTTTATCTTTATTGAAAACTAACAGAAATCCAAAGGGAAATAAAAGGAAAAAAGGGGGATAATCAGGAAAAAAAAAAATGTTACCCTCACAAAGTATAGGCTTTAAACATAACAATAGCTAATGGTTTTGTTAAATAGTTTCCATGCTCAGAATTGTGTTTTGCCTGCCTTCTTCCCCACTGAGCCCTTTTGGTGGAGTAAAGGAAATAACAACAAGGTAGAGGGCCTCTTCTTGCTGAGCCCTGAAGCCCCCACATTTTACCAGATACATATTTATACCAATGAAATAGCACAGACCCAATGGCTCAACATGTTTTGCTCCCACTTTTCTTTTGGAAAATGCTAAATGAAAATGCTAAATGAAATGCTAAACAAACTTGCAGAATGTTAAGATTTGGCAAAATCCCTAGAGATCATTCTATCTAAACTCTTCACATTTTAAATAGACAAAAAGGAATCTCCATAGTGAAAGATGACTTATCCAAGTTCACCTCATAGCAAGACAGTGATATGAGAAAGACTTGCAATGCACAAGACTAAATATTAAGGATTGTACTTCTGAGGACCAATTGTTTTTAATGGGAAGAATGCAGAAAACAAAGGAGAACAGTGAATGCAAAGGCTTGATGGAAGAAACGTCGAGGGGTGTTTCTCAGAAGTTTCCTGAGGCCTGCCACTACCACTGAAGCTTCTATGTTAATATGTCATCCACTTTTGATTTCTTCCTGTGTTCTCCCTCTTTAGGCCATCCCATCCTGGAAGCTCCAGAGAGTGTGACAGGGCCATGGAAAGGAGATGTGAATATTCCCTGCACCTATACCCCCCTGCAAGGCTACACCCAAATCTTGATGAAGTGGCTAGTACAACGTGGCTCAGATCCAGTCACCATCTTCCTGCGTGACTCCTCTGGAGACCACATCCAACAAGCAAAGTATCGTGGCCGCCTGCACGTGAACCAAGAGGTTCCAGGAAATGTGTCCCTCCAACTGAATATCCTGGAGATGGATGATCGGAGTCACTACATGTGTGAAGTCAGGTGGAAGACCCCTGATGGCCACCAAGTGGTGAAAGATAAGACCATTGAGCTCCGAGTCCAGAAACGTGAGTCACTGTTGGGGTAGCAAAGCACTGATAAGCAAAGAAGCCATAGGGGACTAGGTTACCCATAGAGTAATCCTAGAAATGCCTTGGAAACCCAGAGACCTTTGTTGTTCTCTACATATGCTCTCTTCAGTTCTGTGCTGATCAGTTTTGTAAAACTTTGCTTTATAACTTTGTCAACCCAATGGTTAAGAATGTTATACTAAACTTAAAAAAAAAAGGAACTAGAACAACGCATGCCAACATTCTTTACATTCTAAACATTTCTGTACAGTGAGAGTTACTTCAAAAAATGGTATTCTACTGTAATTTTAATGATCCGTGACTGCTTTAAAATTTACTGTATATGGCTTAAGTGGTCACTTTCCCATTCAATTATTGTTTATAACCATTGTCTATATTCCCACTAAACTAGGGTCCTTTTTGTTTTTTACTTGTTAAGCTTCTTATTCAGTGAAGTATTAAGCCATTTTTTTTACTGTAACATAAATTTAAAACATGTTATCTCAAAAACTAAAAAACAAAGAAAGGAAGAGGGAAAGGAGGGTGGAAGGAAAAGGGGGCAGGGAGGGCAGGAGGAAGGAAATATCAATATAGTCTTAGAATTGTACCTACAAACCACATTGAATTGTAAAAAACCTAGTTTAATTTTTCTAATTTTTTAAAAAGACTGAAAAGCACTTTATTGACAATAAAAGTGTAAATTGTTTAATTCTTATCTTTTTATATAGTTTTGCTATAACACCATGATTAAAATAGTAAATTTCCCTTTTAAAAAAAAGAGAGATGAACAAGTAGAGTATCTTCAGGATTGTCACTGTATGGAAGAATGTAGAAAGTGTTGTGAAGAGTTCTTGACCTTCAAATTTCTACCTCTTGAAGTGTCCCAGAAATTCTAGCAACCATAGCCTCAAGGACCTCCATGAACTTTGGGTCTTAAAACTCATAGAAATGAATATATCCAATCAGGGTATTGAAAAGTAGACAAATACTTGGTAGTGAAGCCCTGGAGAAGTGGATGCAAGGGTTAACCAAGATAAGATTTGCTGACTTGCAATTTTATAAGGCATGTCCTTGGTATTCCAAATCTGCTGATAATCCAAAAGCTACTTGAGTATAAATAATGGCTTTATTTTTTAAAGATTTATTTATTTTTATTTGAAATTCAGTGTTATAGAGATGGAGAGAGAGACTGAGAGAAAAATCCTCTATCCACTGGTTCACTCTCTAGGTGGCCACAGTGGCCAGGGCCCAGGCCAGGCTAAACCAAGAGCCAGGGCCAACACACTTGGGCCATCTCCGGCTGCTTTCCCAGGCTATTAGCGGGGATCTGAATCAGAAGTGGAGCAGCCAAGACACAAACCAGTGCCAATATGGGGTGCTGGCATTGCAAACAGCTGCTTTTACCCATTATGCCACAATGCTGTCCCTGCCATTATTTTTTAAAATCAGTTGATTTTTAACTCCAGATAATTCCAATCCCAGATACTGAAAAGAAAGTGTCTAATCCATCAAAGAAAGCTATTTTTAATTTGCATTGCCTTTTTTCCTTCATCCCTCCCAAGTCAGGAGCTCCCCCTTTAGTTCCACTTACAGATAAATGCATACCCTTATAACCATCAGGAATAACTTGGCCTTGTGTCACCATAGCCTTATGACTTCTCAGAACCCCCTCTCTTGTCTTCCCTCTGCAGTTTCTGTCTCCAAGCCCACAGTGACAACTGGCAGCAGTTATGGCTTCACGGTGCCCCAGGGAATGAGGATTAGCCTTCAATGCCAGGCTTGGGGTTCGCCCCCCATCAGTTATGTTTGGTACAAGGAACAAGCTAATAACCAGGAACCCATCAAAGTAGCAGTCCTGAGTACCTTACTCTTCAAGCCTGCAATGGTAGCTGACTCGGGCTCCTATTTCTGTACTGCCAAGGGCCGGGTTGGCTCCGAGCAGCGCAGCGACGTTGTGAAGTTTGTGGTCAAAGGTAAGCAACTCCCTCTCCTTGTGAGAATATTAGCAGAGTGCCTTGAATCAGAGATACCTCAAAGCAGAGCACATATGCCAGAGAAGTACTGAGAATGGGGCCCTTGGTAGGCAATGATTGTAAAATCACAAAGAAAAAAATTTTAGGACTGGAAACAACAGCACTAGAGATAGTACTCAGCATATTAAGATGGAAAAGAGACAAGTGATAATATATATCTCATATTGCCAGGTACAAAGTATATGAACCCTACACATACTTTCTCATTGAATCCCCACAACTGTTTCATGGTATAGCTATTGTCATTCCCATTATATAGAAGAAGAAACAGAGTCAGGAAGGGAAATCTAGTCACTCATATAGGTTCACAGCACGAAAGTGCAAATCTAGACTTGCACTCAGATTCCGTGCTCTTTCCACTACCTCTGCTCATTTCTCGTGGTTGAATCTGTATCAGATCCTGGAAACATTTTGGAAGCTAATATTTTGTTCTTTTTGTTTGGTTGTTGGTAGTGGGTTTTTTGTTGTTGTTGTTGTTGGGCTTCTTTTTAAAATTTTATTTAAAGTATACAAGTTTCATGTATCTTGTATATATGCATTTAGTAACATAGTGATACTCCCCACCTCCCTCCCTACTATGCTCACACCCTTCTTCTTCCTCCCTCTTCCTAATTTTTACAAAGATCTATTTTCAGTTTACATTATACTCTTAAGATTAACCCTACACTAAATAAAGAGTTCAACAAATAGTATTAAAAAAAATACTGCTCCTTAACAGTGGAAAAGGACTATTAATAATCATCCAGCCTCAAAATGTCAAATTCGCTCCTATATGTTATATTTTTTATTTGATTGTTGTTTTGCTTATTTAATGAAGTTTGGTTTTGCTTTATGAGATACAGCCCAGATATCTGCATGCTTTCTTATAGTCCCCTTCCTTTCTTCCTAAACTCAAGTTCAAGTTCTGGTTGAATATGGGCTCTGGTTAATTCAGGTCTATTTCTTACAGCACTCCCATAGCTCTACTAACTATACATAGATCCTGACCTATTAGTTTTGAGAGTAGCAAGGGTTTTCTTACCCTGAGTTACATGGACAATGCCCCTGTTTTCTAAGAGTTAACATTCTGGTCAAAAACAAGGAAAGTCGTGATCACAAAGACCAAGAATATGTCTTTCATAAAGAGCAATGTGAACATTTTTGCTTTCTGTGAGTTAGCTCCTGAACCATCTGGACAGATGCTTATTCATAGACAACCAGTCTATTTCTTTTAACCACAGTCAGTTCTTAGTACAATGTCATTAAGCAACGTTCGCCATTACCTCCTACTAACAGATAAGAAAACAGAGGCCCATAAAAGTTACTTTCAGCTTGCCACGCTTCCCTGCTCTCTGAATCATGCTACTGTATCTTGGTTTCCTCTGCCTGCTTCCTTCTCTATCCCAAACTGGTTGTATGACTCTAGCTCCCTCTGTCTCCTCTGCCTTACAGAGTTCTTAAACTTTCACCCACCTTACCCTCTATGTTGTTCTTCAGTGCTGGAATGGCCATAGAGGCCACGCCTTTCCTCCTACTCTTACACTGCTGAGTTCTGCTGACAAGGAAAACAAAACATCACCAATATACATTGTCCCCACTTTAGTTAAATGTTCTGCAATATTCACTGCCTGCCCACCCCCATTCTGTTTGCCAGTCTATTTATTCATGTTTGTCTCATACCTTATAAGAGAACTTCAGAGCAATTCCACATTTTTTCAGGCCTCTAACCCAGCTTCTGGAAGAGGAAGTCACCTCCTTCTCTGAAAAGATCCAGACCCTTTTCAGATATGAATTCTATTAACTTTTCTTCTCTATGAATTCCATCAACTACTCTCCTCTCAGCCTTGATATTTCCCTTACCCATTCCCATATTTCCTCTTGGCACAGAGTAAGACAGCCTTTGCTCCTCTCCACAGCAATCCTTCCTCCTGAACTCAACTTCAGCTACTCCTACTCTCTGCTCTACCCAGCTAAGTCAAACATGCATGTAATATATAGTATAAATATATATACATATACATACACATTTTTTTTTTTTTTGACAGGCAGAGTGGACAGTGAGAGAGAGAGACAGAGAGAGAAAGGTCTTCCTTTGCCGTTGGTTCACCCTCCAATGGCCGCCGCTGCAGCCGGCGCACCGCACTGATCCTGGCAGGAGCCAGGAGCCAGGTGCTTTTCCTGGTCTCCCATGGGGTGCAGGGCCCAAGCACCTGGGCCATCCTCCACTGCACTCCCTGGCCATAGCAGAGAGCTGGCCTGGAAGAGGGGCAACCGGGACAGAATCCGGCGCCCCAACCGGGACTAGAACCCGGTGTGCCGGCGCCGCAAGGTGGAGGATTAGCCTATTGAGCCACGGCGCCAGCCCATATACATACACATCTATAACATATTTATGTTGTTCTTCAAAATATGTCTCTCAGTTTGGCACTTTTTCTCTCCTACAGTCACGACCAACCTTGTAAAGAAGGGAGATTCTACCAGCTGCACCTCCCAATTCTCCACACTATAACATTCTAAACTTCAGCATTGACCTCCAAATCACCAAAAAACAAAATCTTCCATTCACATTCATCCTTCTCAACATCTCTGTAGCAGCTGACCCTGTTGCCCATTCTTTCCTGCTCCAAATTCTTTCAACTATTTCTATCAATGATATCACTCTGTCCTGGTTCTCCTAAGACTTCTTTGTTCTTTCTCAGACTCTTTTGCTGGTTATTTTTTCATTAACTCCTTAATAATAAGAGTTCTCAAAGACTTCATTCATATTCCCCTTTTCATGTATCTCTATAGTGTTGGAGGATTTTACTCAATTCTGCAGCTTCCAATATCAGTTCTAGGCTAATATCTCTCAAACCATAATGTTATCCTTAGTTTCTCTCCTGAGTGCAGATCTCAATGCCTAATTACCTTCTGGACAGCTTCATTTCTAATATCAGCTTCTCTAAAATTGAACTTACCTTTACTCACCAAACCAGCTCCTCAAACATGTTGGAAGACACCATGTTATCTTTTGATTCTTCCCTATCCTTTACTTCATGACCAAATAATAATTAAATTTATCAACTGCTGTAAAATCAAATGACTAAATCAGATCTATTATTAAGTTCATTCATTCTCTTCACATATCCTCATGGTCTAATCATGGTTTTTTTTTCCTGAACAGTTTCAACAGTCTTCTAAATGACTTCCCCATGTCTGTCAATTGTCATCAAACCACTAACTTATCCAGCTCTTATTTAGTGTGTATTTTATGTCACTAGATCATAAAACCCTCACGTACATAATTCTGCCTATTTCATGGATGCTCTCCAGAGTTCAGATAAGTTCTTAGTGCTTAGGAGACACTAAATGAATATTTGTTGAAGAATGAGCTCACTTGGTTAAAACTCTCATTACACAGTGAGAATTATTTTTTCTAAAACTTACACTGAGTAAGTTTTTCTTTATTCATCAAAAACCTTCTATTACTCCCCATGGATCCTCACAAACAAATAGCAAAGCCCAAGCTTTTAGTCTCTTCTTAGTCTACCTAGTATACCTTATCTTCTAATATTTCTCTTCACATTTGAAACATAGCATGATGTTCCTTCTGCCTAAAGAAATTTTATTAACCATTCAGTGACATCTTTTTGTATTGGAAAATACTTCACATACTAAAAAATTCAGCCTTTAAAATTTTTTGTTAATTTATTTTTTATTTATATTAAAGACAGAGAGATATCTTCCAACCACTGGTTCACTACAACAATGTGTGCAACAGCCAGGAATGAACTAAGCTGAATACAGGAGCCTTGAACTCAATCCAGATCTCCCACATGATTGGCAGAGACCCAACCACTTGGAGCATCACCTGCTGCCCTACAGGGTATGCATCAGCAGGAAGCTGGAATCATGAGCTAAACTAACTCTCAAACCCAGGCACTCCAATATGGAATGCTGGCATTCCAAGCAGTGGTATTAATTGTTGAGCAAACACCTGCTCTAAATTCAACATTTTAAGGTATATAATTCAGTAGTTCATATGGTTGATTTATTATCACTATTATCTGGTTCCAGAACATATCAACCAACCCAAAAGGAAACTTCATACCCATTAAGCAGTCACTTCTATCCCTTTGTTCCCCTAATTTCTAGAAAACACTAATTTGTATTCTGTCCTTCCTCATTTACCTATTCTGAATATTTCATATAATTTTGAATCATACAGTATGTGACCTCTTATGTCTCTTCTCTTTCACTGAAAATAATGTTTTCAAGGTTTATCCATGCTGTAGCATATATCAGTGCTCCATCATTTTTATTAGTAAATAATTTTCCATTACATGGATACACTACACTATTTATCCATTCTTTATTAAATGAGCACTTGGGTTGCACTGACATTTTGGCCATTATGGATAAAAAAAAACTGCTATGAAAAATGATATAAAATGTTTGTTTGGACATGTTTGTAGTCCCCTTAGCTATATGACTAAGATGAGAATTTTCAGGTCATATAGTAACTCTGTGTTTAACTATTTGAGGATCAGTTAAACTTTTTCCAAAAGTTTAAACAATTTTACCTTCCCACCAACAATATATGAGAGTTGATGTCATATCTAAGGGTCTATTGACAAACCAAGCTCATGAACAATTACTCCTACATTTTCCTTTAAGAGTTTTATAGTTTTATTTATTTATTTATTTATTTGGCAGGTAGAGCTACAGACAGTGAGAGAGAGGGACAGAGAGAAAGGTCTTCCTTCCGTTGGTTCACTCCCCAAATGGCCACAACGGCCGGAGCTGCACCGATCCAAAGCCAGGAGCCAGGTGCTTCTTCCTGGTCTCCCACGTGGGGTGCAGGGGCCCAAGCACTTGGGCCATCCTCTACTGCTAACCCAGGCCATAGCGGAGAGCTGGACTGGAAGAGGAGCAACCGGGACTAGAACCGGCGCCCGTATGGGATGCCGGCACCACAGGCAGAGGATTAACCTAGTGCACCACAGCACCAGCCCCGATAGTTTTAGTTCTTATGTTTAGGTCTTTGACATATTTTGAGTTAATATTGCTATATGGTGTGAGACAGGGGCCAAATTTCACTCTTCCATGTGACTATCCAGTTTTCTCTGCACCATTAGCTGAAGGGACTATGCTTTCCCATTGAACGGTCATGGTGAGGCAGCATTGTTGAAAATCGGTGACCAGTAATATATTGGTTTAATTCTGGACTTAGTTGGTTAAACGGGCTTCTATATATTACGTTTTTTCAATTTTTAATTTATGTTTCATTTTATTTGGAAGTTATAGAGATAGAGAGAGATCTTCCATTCAATTGTTTGTACCCTAAATACCCACAACAGCCGGAGCTGGGCGAGCCTGAAGCCAGGAGTCTAGAACTCCATCTGGGGCTCCCACTTGGTTGTCAGGGACAAACCTAATTGAGCCATCATATGAGGCCTTGGGGGCTATGCATACCACAAAGCTGGATCAGAGGCAGAGTAGCCAGAACTTGTACTAGGCATTCTTATATGGAACATGGACATCCCAAGTAGCCACATAACTGCTGTACCAAGTGCCCACCCCTGAATCGTTTAATGTTAGTGGAATTGTTTTCTTAATAGCAGTTTTGTCTTATAAATTGATAATGTATAGAAATACTACTGATAATTTTATATCCATCTTGTGCACTTGTTGAACACATTTATTGACAAATTTTTAAGACTGTTCCATATATGGTCATGCCATCTAAAACTAGAGATAATTTCGCTTCTTCCTTCCTAATCCAGATCATTTTTATTTCTTTTGTTGTTGTTGTTGTTGGCATAATCCAGGTTAATACGTTTAGCAAATGGTGAATAAACATGGCTAGAGGATAGCCTTCTCTTATTCCCGATCTTATAGAAAACATATTTAGTCTTTCACCAAGGAATTTGATACTACTTGTGGTCTTTTTATAGATACTGTTTAACAAAGTGACAAGGTCCTATTTCTAATTGTTAAATGTTTTAAATGTAAGGGTGTTAGATTGTGTCAAATCCCCCTCTGTGCCTATTGAGATTTTGGTGTTCATTTTTTCTCTATATTTTATTAATAAAATATTGACTCATTTTGTATGTTGATACAATCTTACTATCTTGGGATAAATCAAATTTGGCCAAGCTGTATAATCCTTTCAATATACTGCTGGATGTGGTATGCTAGAAATTTAAAAAGATTTTTTGTGTATATATATATACATAGATAGAGATATGGATATAGATATAGATACACATATATATATATATATCCACAAGGGAAATTTTTTTAAAAGATTTATTTATTTTCTTTTTTATTCTTTATTTGAATAAAAATACAAAGAGAAGGAGAGGCAGAGAGAGATAGAGAGTGAGAGTGAGAGAGAGAGAGAGAGAGAGGTCTTCCATCTGCTAGTTTACTCCCCAAATGGCTGCAACAGCTAGAGCTGTGCCAATCTGAAGCCAGGAGCCAAGAGCTTCTTCCAGTTCTCCCATGCGGGTGCAGGGGCCCAAGGACTTGCGCCATCTTCCACTGTTTTCTCAGGCCATAGCAGAGAGCTGGATTAGAAGTGCAGTAGCTGGGACTCGAACTGGTGCCCATAAAGATTGCTGGCACCGCTGGCAGCAGCTTTACCCACTATGCCACAGCGCCGGCCCCAAGATATTGGTTCTTAGTTTTGTTTTATATCAGACTAATCCTGGTCTCATATACTATGCTGCAATTTATTTACTATTTTTAAATAATTTATAAAGAATTAGCATCATTTGTCTTTTTTTTATTTGAGAGGGAGAACGAGAGAGAAACAGAGACAGCAAACCCCACAAATTGGTTCATTCCCCAAATGCTCACAGTGATTTGGGCTAGGCCAAGGTCAAATCAAGCCAAGAGCTCAATTCAGGTTTCCCAAGTAGGTGGCAGGAACTCAATTACTTGCACTATCGCTGCTTACTCCAAAGGTTTTCATTAGCCAGAAGCTGGAATTAAGAGCCAGAGTCAAGTATTGAACCCAGTTACTCAGATGTGGGATGTAGATATCTTAACTTATCTTTAGCCACTAGACTAAAGTACCACCCATGACATTGATTTTTCTCTAAAGTTTGGTAGAATCATCCTGTGAATCCACCTGAATCTGACCTTTTCTTTGTGGCTGTTTGATTAGCAGTTCAATCTTGTTAAAGATCTGTCATTTTTGTTTTTTTCGTCTCTTCTTGAGAAATTATTTTCTGTTATTTAGCTCTAATTTCATTTTAGTTGGGGAACATAATATTACTTTGGTTCTTTCACATTCAATGAATTTTCTTTATTTTTTTCTTTTTTACATTTATTTACTTATATAAAGGGAACATATTTCTTGTATTTCTCTTTTTTAAGATCTATTTGAGGCCAGCACCATGTCTCAGGCTAATCCTCCACCTGCAGCACCAGCACACTGGGTCCTAGTCCCGGTCGGGGCGCCGGATTCTGTCCCGGTTGCCCCTCTTCCAGGCCAGCTCTCTGCTGTGGCCTGGGAGTGCAGTGGAGGATGGCCCAAGTTCTTGGGCCCTGCACCCGCATGGGAGACCAGGAGAAGCACCTGGCTCCTGGCTTCGGATCAGCACGGTGCGCCGGTCACAGCGCGCTGGCTGCAGTGGCCATTGTGGGGTGAACCAATGGAAAAGGAAGACCTTCCTCTCTGTCTCTCTCTCTCTCTCACTGTCCACTCTGCCTGTCAAAACAAAAAAGATCTATTTATTTGAAAGGCATAGTTACAGAGAGATGAGACGGTGCGGGGGGTGGGGGGAGAGAAACTTTCCATCTGCTGGTTCAATCCCCAAATGGCTGCAATGGCCAAGGTTGGGTAAGACTGAAGCCAGGAGCCAGGAGTTTCTTCTGAGTCTCCCACTTGGGTTCAGAGGTCCGAGCACTTGAGCCATCCTCTACAGCTTTCTCAGGTGCATTAGTAGGGAGCTGGATCAGAAATGGAGCAGCCAGGACTCAAACTGGTGCCCATATGGGATGCTGGCATTGCAAGTGATGGCTTAACCCTCCATGCCAGAATACAAGCCCCAAGATTTATTTCATATATACATGTTTAAGAACATAATGGGGGGGCCGGCGCTGTGGTGCATCCCATATGGGCACCGGTTCAAGGCCCGGCTGCTCCACTTCCAATCCAGCTCTCTGCTATGGCCTGGGAAAGCAGTGGAAGATGGCCCAAGTCCTTGGGGCCCTGCACCCATGTGGGAGACCTAGAAGAAGCTCCTGGCTCCTGCCTTCAGATTGGCATGGCTTCGGCCATTGTGGCCAATTGGGGAGTGAACCAAACCATCGAATGGAAAACTCTCTCTCTCTCTCTCTCTCTCTCTCTCTCTCTCTCTCTCTCTCCCTCTCCTCTCTCTGTGTAACTCTGACTTTCAAATAAATAAATAAATCTTTTAAGAAAAAAAGAACATAATAGGGGCATACATTGTGGCAATGCGGGTAAAGTCACTGCCCGCAATACTGGCATCCCATATGGGAGCCGGTTCATGTCTTAGCTACTGTACTTCTGATCCAGCTCCCTGCTAAATGGCCCAGGAAAGAAAGTGGATAGCCCAAGTGTTTGGGTCCCTGTCACTCACATTGAAGACCTGGAAGAATCTCCAGGCTGTGGCCTGGTCCAGTCCTGGCCTCTGTGGCCATCTGAGGAATGAGCCAGTGGATGGAGGATCTCTCTGTCTCTTCCTCTCTCTGTAATTATGACTTTCAAACAAATAAATACATCTTTTTAAAATGATAACCCCCCACTCTCCTTCTTTCTTCTTTTCTTATTTTTCTTTTAATTTCTGCAGTAACGTACTTTTAATTTATAGTCACAAGCTTAACCCTCCACTAAATAAATAATTCAACAATTAGTATGTAGAAAGATCACTGTTCCTCAGTCGCATAGACAATAATGAAAACTCAAGATATCAATTTTATTCTTATGAATGACTCCACAAAAGGAACACAACAATACTTCAATATTAGATATATATCTTTAAAAAATGTTTATTTATTTGAAAGGATGAATTACAGAGAGAAGGAGAAACACAGAGAAAGATACTTCTGTTTGCTGATTCACTCCCCAGTGGCTTCAACGACCAGGGCTGAGCCAGGCCATATCCAAGACCCAAGAACTCCATCTAAGTCTCCAACATGGGTTGCAGGGGTACAAGCACTTGGGTCACCTTCCACTGTTTTACCAGGCACATTAGCAGGGAGCTGGATCAGAGGTGGAGCAGCCAACATTTTAACCTGTTCTCATATGGGATGCTGACCTCACAGGCGGTGGCTTAACCCACTGCACAATAACGTGGGTCCCAAGAGGTTTGTTTCATGGCCTCACATATGAACTCTTTTGTATGATGATTCATGTGCACTGAAAATAATGTGTATTCTGTTGCTGTTGTGTGGAGTGCTCTGTATATGTCTATTAGAACTAGTTGGTTAATAATGCTGTTCCGTTGAAGTCTTCATTTTCTTTGTTGCTCTTCTGTCTAGTTGCTCTATCCATAACTGAAAGTAGAGTCTCAAACAATTTTTATTGAATTATTTATTCTCCTTTCAGCGCTGTAGGTTTCTGCTTCCTGTATTTTGGGGCTCTACTGTTAAGTGCTTATCTGTTTATATTTGAAGTGTCTTCTTGACATTTATCACTTTATAATTATAAATTATAATTTCTTGAATTTATCACTTTATAATTATAAATTGTTCTTTGTATCTAGTAAAAATCTTCTATTGGAAATCCCTTTTGTCAGATACCACTAAAGTTTCTCTAACTCTATATTTGCTACTATTTTCAAGATACATATTTCCATTTTTTTGCTTTCAAATCATTTGTGCCTTTGAACCCTAAGTGTGCATAGCATATAACACATTATATTTTTAATCCACTCCATGATTCTCTTCCATTAAATTTGATTGCTTAAGATCACATAAGGTGATGATTTATTACTTATTTCTTATGTCTCAGGTCTTTCATATTTTTTAATTCCTTCATTGCTACCATCTTTGATATTAAATATATAATTTCTAGTGCACTATGTAATACCTTTGTTATTCATTTTACTATATATTTTGAGTTATTCTCTTGGTACTTGCCCTTAGAATTGCCATTAATTTTTAATTTACAATATAGTAAATAGTATATAATAGTATGCAAGAACTTTGTTTCTATATAGCTCCACTCCTTCTCTTTAATGCTGAAATTGTAACAAATTACATCTTTATGTATTATAATCACATCAGTGTAGATTTATAATTATTGCCTTTTAAGATAAGAAAAAATGAGCTACAAACAAAATAAAAACAAGACAAAATATATATTTCTGAATGAAAACACCCTCTGAACTCTATATATGGGTTCCTTAGAGCTCTATGAATCCTGGTTTAAGACTTCTGCCCTAGAATGAGGTATAAAGGATGAAAGGCAACATAGGACTTAGCACCATGAGAGAAATGATGCGACATGTCCAAGTATAGATCTGCAGTATCTTTACTTATTTCCAAATTCCCTGGAGCATTCAACTGTTTATCCAGAGATACCAGAGCCCCTGATGAGGCTCCCTTTTTACTTTCAGATTCCTCTAAGCCACCCAAGATCACGACTGAGGCACCTACCAAAATTGAGACACATATAACCACGCAATTGCCCTTGGAAGGTGAGTTTTTACTGTTTTGATTTGTTGGTGTTAAATTGTCTGAGGCCTGTTACTCATTATCATACAGTGTGCCTATAGGAATAGAAGAGGTCTGAAATGATGCCATGGAAGCCAAGAAAGAAGCCCTAATGCCACTGGATAGGAATCAAAAAATGAAAAAAAAAAAAAATCACTGGGTTCCTCAGTGAGAAAATGGCAGTAAAAGAATGGAAGCAAAAGAAAGATATCAATGCATTAAGGGTGGCAAAAAATGGAATCATAAATATATGCACATATTTTTCTTTGTGAAAACTACAGAGGCAAAATATAAAATTAAAACATCCCCATTGGAAAAGCAGAAAAACACTGTGACTTAAGTTTTGCTCCTAGCCTGACTTTCTATATGATTTGGGAAATACTACATCCCCATATCTGCTTTCTTCCCACTAAGCACTCCAAACAGTAAGAAACTAAGATGCCTCATCTCATAGTATTAGTTGTCAATGACATGACCAAGTACACTTGAAGGCACATCACAGTTGCCCAGAGAAGTGCCCCCACCTTTGCAGCCATCCCCTACCGCATGGTTCCTGAATGTAGGAGAGGACTCTTATTCTAATTTCCTGTTCTCACAGTGACGTCTATGATGAACCCATCCTGGAACTGGACCACTGAAGTGGATGGGTACCGTGGGGAAACCATTACTGGGCCAGGTAAGAGCAATATCAGAACTTCTATCCTTACTCCTCGGGTTTGAGCTTTGCTACTAGAACTTCCCACTATACACATTGTCCTGCAGCATTAAATTCAGCAAAGCAGCAAGGGCCCTGGAAATTAATGGGGTAGATGGGATAGAGAGCCAAGTTACACTGGGGTTAAAAGGAGCAGTGGGGCCGGCGCCGCGCCTCAATAGGCTAATCCTCCGCCTAGCGGCTCCGGCACACAGGTTCTAGTCCCAGTCGGGGCACTGGATTTTGTCCCGGTTGCCCCTCTTCCAGGCCAGCTCTCTGCTGTGGCCTGGGAGTGCAGTGGAGGATGGCCCAAGTTCTTGGGCCCTGCACCCCATGGGAGACCAGGAGAATCACCTGGCTCCTGGCTTCGGATCAGCGCAGTGCGCCGGCCGCAGCACGCCAGCCGCGGCGGCCATTGGAGGGTGAACCAACGGCAAAGGAAGACCTTTCTCTCTGTCTCTCTCTCTCACTGTCCACTCTGGCTGTCAGAAAAAAAAGGGGGGGAGCAGTGAATTTGTTCTTATCCTTTTCCTTGTTGCCATAATAATATACTTCCCAAGCATTCTGAGCAAGAATAGGGATAGCACCATGATGTCAGCAAATTCTCTTAGAGAGATGGGCATTGAGCCAGGTGAGGATAGTGGCGGCATCTCACTACTTTAGCTCTTAACCAAGGATTTCCAAGTAGCTTTCAGCTGATTTTTGATTCCTCCAAAGTCTCAAGGGTCCCCAAATAAGTATCTCATAGATTCAAACCACTAAGACAAGATCTTCTGTGTTTCATCTGGAACTGAGAGTCTGCTGGTTTGCACTGACATTACTGCATTGATGGCTAAAATAAAATATTATATAACAGTCAATAACTAACTGTTTCCTTTAACGAACCACTGTGTTGTCATGACCCATGCCCTAGAATTCTCCAGACAACTCCATAGACCTACAACAGAAATATTAATGCCTAGTATACCAGGGGACGTCAAGACTCCAGATATACACTAAGCATCTGTTTTGATTTATTGGTGTTAAATAGTCTGATGCCTGCCACTCTTGGTCTCATTATTTTGCTATTTATCTTTGGACTTCTGAATACCCTTTGTGCCTCTCATTTCCTAGTTGCAGAGTTTCTTGGCATAACTCAAATTAGGTTCCTGTGCAAACTTTGCATTGCCACTTTTGGCTTGGAGGCTTCCTAATTTCCATGTCTCTTCCCGGGCTACATCACTGGGAGAAGATAAGTTAGATAATGAGAGTTGGTTTGGGAAGATAAGAAATAACCTTGGGAGGAGTATAAGTTGCATCTATGCCATATT
The DNA here is from genome assembly GCF_964237555.1 of Oryctolagus cuniculus. Classification (NCBI taxonomy): domain Eukaryota; kingdom Metazoa; phylum Chordata; class Mammalia; order Lagomorpha; family Leporidae; genus Oryctolagus; species Oryctolagus cuniculus. Next base: position 45,879,240 of record NC_091453.1, on the reverse strand, counting down.
TACTGTATTGTTTTTCAGTCCTTGACTCACCTCAAGAGGAAATCTTTTATCTGTTTTAAACTTACATCTTAAGTTCCATCAGTTCCAATCTGTCTTGAAGACCACACACACCTGATTTCTAGGAGACAATATCTTAGTGTCTAGTAAAAATAAAGCCAACTGTAGCAACAAACGTTGGAGTTCCTTTTTGTACCTCTCTCTATCTTCTTACCTATCCTCATAGATTCAGAATATTACAGCTGAATGTCCATTAGACATAATTCAATCTTTTCATTGAACTTATAGGGAAACCATGCTGAGGACAGACAAGGATTTGACTAAGGTCACTGTATTCATATTTCCATGTATGTTGTGAAAACTTCCCCTAAATGTAGAAGCATTAAACATTATCAATATATTATCTTAAACTTACACAGATCAGAAGTCAGACACAGTTATCATGTAGCTAAAATCAAAATGTCAACAGATCCACATTCCTCCTGCAGGCTTTAGGAAAAAGCCAAATCCTTGTCTTTCCCACTTTCTAGACGCTACCCACATTCTTTGACTCAAATCCTCCTTCTTACATTTTCAAAATCAGCAATGTAATATCCTCAAATCTTTCTCTGATTCTGGTTTCTTTTTGTTTTCTTTTTCCCATTTTAAGGTCCATTGTGATTACATTGAGCCCACAGAGCTAATGCAAGCTAATCCCCCCACCCAGTCTAAACCACCAATAACTGTCAACCCTTAATTCTATTTTAAAATTTATTTGTTTATTTGGAAGTCAGAGTCACAAAGACAGGAGGAGAGAGAGAGAGAGAGAGAGAGAGAGAGAGAGTCTTCTATCTCCTGGTTTACTTTGCAAATGACTGAAACTGCCAGAACTGGACCAGGATGAAGCCAGGAGCCAGGAGCTTCTGGGCCTCCCACGTGAGTGCAGGGGCCCAAGTTTTTGGGCGGGCCATCTTCTGCTGCTGTTCCAAGCACATTAGCAGGGAACTGAATCAGAAGTGAAGCAGACGGTACCGGAACCGGCGCCCATATGGGATGCTAGCATAGCAGGCATCAGCTTTACTGGCTACACCATAATGCCTGCCCCAACCTTAACTCTATCTACAACTATAACTTCTCTTTACAGTGTAAACTAACACACTCAAAGTTTCTGTGAATTTGGGTATGAACATCTTTGGAAGACCATTATTCTATCTACCACAATCATACCCCGAGTAAATAAAAGATCCATAAATGTAGGCTACATTCAGTGTGTTCTTTCTGCTTTTAGGCATGAGGAGATTTGTACCAAAGGTTTCTCAATGGAAATATGCTTTGAAAAGGAAGGAAGCTGGGTATTTTGCCAGAGAGTACAAGGGAAAGAATCTTTGTGTCTAGCAGTGACTGACCAGGTTCTCCATATGATAGCATTTTGCTGAAACTGGGATGTCAGGGTACTAATTTATTCTTTGTAAGGAAAGGTAAAAACCTTATGTCTTACCTCCATGGAAAGCATGGAGGATTGGCTTAAATTGCCAGTTCAATTAGCCATCAACAAGTGAATCTCCCAGAATTTGTTTAGACTTGACATCTGTAGCCATTCCCAAGTATTTCTCATGAATGTGGAAATTTGTTTGTGCTAGCCAAGAAAATGGGAAATGGAAAAGATACCTAAGCGTGTCTGACTGGTCATTAGAGTTCCTCTTTCCAACCTCATTTTCAACCAAAACACCTGGGTCTTGTTTTACCTTCTAGGAAAGGGCCTGCCCATCTTTGCCATCATTCTCATCATTTCCTTGTGCTGTATGGTGGTTTTCACCATGTCTTATATCATGCTCTGCCGAAAGACATCCCAACAAGGTGAGTGATAACTATGGCTGGGTAGCTTTTTGCCCTCATTCTTTTTGGCAGTATTTTTGAGCCTACTCTCTGCATCAGGCATTGCACTGAACATTTCAAAAGGCTACCAACCTAGTTTGGGAGTGAGCATAGTGATACAAGGAGACAAGATATTCAAACCAACAATGACATAAGACTTATCATGGAAGTAAATGCACAGATTTTTGGTACCTAATCAAGAATAATTATAATGAGTCACTTCATAAGCACTCAAGAAAAGAAGTCACAGCCACTGCTGTCAAATTGATTACAGTGTGTTTGTTGGACTCATGTATGGATACAAGTATGGAGTTTATCAATAATAATACATAGCAACAAAGGCTATGGATTCAATGCTAAAGGGATCCAGAAGAAAAGTGAATCAGTTAGGATTTCAGAAGAAAATGAAACTTAGACCAGGCCTTGAGGTTGAAAATGATGTGTAAAGGGGTAGTATTTTAGGAAGGAGGAACCACACATTCAAAAGTGTAAAGGCCTAAAAGACAACTAAGAGTGAAGTCATCAATAAAGAAAATCCATATACATGAGTAATTGGGAAATGCAAAGTTCATTATTATAGAAGGCCTTGAATAACAGGCTAAAAAATTTGAACTTTCTTCATTGAGCCTTGAAAATACAACAAAAGGTAGGAAAAAATTTTGAGAAGGGAAATGGCATGATGAAGATGCAGTTGTCAGAGCCATTTAACAACTATAAGCCAACAGAAGAGGAAAAGAAGAACTGGGATTTTTGTTTTTGAGAAAAACCTTGCTATACCTCAATGCCCACTGAACTAGCCATTGCTCCTAGCATCAATTTGTCTCTTTATAAATAGTATTTTCTACTCCTAAATTGCTTAGTTTCCACCATGTGTCTCTTCAACTAAAGAGAAACGACTCTTGAATGTATATTTTTCTCGAGGATTAAACTCTGGCTTTGGCCAGTTAAAATGGTTATCACTCATGAGAATAAACTATGGAGTGGAGATACCACAAATGGCCACAAACCCTAGGAACATGAAAAAACATCACAGTCTTGTTGAGGCTGGGCATAAGTAGAATGATATTATATTTTTTTTTTTGACAGGCAGAGTGGATAGTGTGAGAGAGAGACAGAGAGAAAGGTCTTCCTTTTGCCGTTAGTTCACCCTCCAATGGCCGCCGCGGCTGGCATGCTGCGGCTGGTGCACCGCGCTGATCTGAAGCCAGGAGCCAGGTGCTTCTCCTGGTCTCCCATGGGGTGCAGGGCCCAAGCACTTGGGCCATCCTCCACTGCACTCCCTGGCCACAGCAGAGAGCTGGCCTGGAAGAGGGGCAACTGGGAAAGAATCCAGCCCCCCGACCGGGACTAGAACCGGTGTGCCGGCGCCACTAGGTGGAGGATTAGCCTATCGAGCCGTGGCGCCAGCCAAGTAGAATGATATTATATTGTTTCCCTCACAAAACACACTCTATTTCTCTACATGACCCAGAGGATAGAGGTAAAAGCATAGCATTCTAGTCAGGGTCTTCTGTGATGTGGCTCTAGTTTATCTTCTCTCCTACCACCACTCCCACGTACCTATTTGTACTTCTAGTCACTGAAGTCCATCAAATAAGCCTTATGCATCATGTCTTTATGTCTTTTCCCTTCCTGGATTGCATTCCCAGAATTCCTGGTTTTTTTCACACTACGGAGGAGACAGTTTCTGACATAAATTCAATTTAACATGTTCTTACTGAGCACTTACTGTGTACCAAGCACTGAGCATATAAAGATGAAAAAGACATGACCTCAATTGTATAGGAGCTCCCAGGCCAGTGGGGTAGGTAAAACAAGAGAACGTAAAGCTCTGCCACAAGGCAGAAGGCTCGTGGCTTGCCCTGTTTACTTTGTTGTGGTCTTTGATGCTTGTATCCCCACTTACATATTTGAAAGATTATAGGCACCTAGAAAAGGGCAGTACCACAAGACATCCATTTTTGTACCAAGCTGAATGAAGCTTTGAACTTATATGGAATATAAGGTATTTCTCTTCCACAGACACTAGGAGGCAATGGTAACCTATTTTTGAACCTTTCCTGGGTGTGGGTTAGGGATGAGTACACTCAGGATGGGCTTGGACCAGGGTTCTTGGCATCAGACTTAATACAGCCCCTTTTTGGAATGTGGCCTGGTTGCCAAATTTCCCACAAGGACTCTCTGGAGACATTTGATGAGATTTCTAGGTGCAGAATGGGTCCAATTCCAGGGCCCAAATCCCACCCACAAGTAATCCCTCTAGCCCAATATTCTGAGTCACAGATACTATACTAAATAGAATAGTGACCAAGTGTGCCTCCTTACTCTTCCCCGATTAATCTGAATTCTTGTGTTCCAACTCATCTTTCCAATAACTCTCAGTTGTTGGAAAGCTGAAATGTATTGAAACTCCTCTCTGTCCCCCTCCCTCTCCTATTGACTGGTACTCAGGGTCTATGCTTAGCCCTTGTGTCCACTTCCCATGGAAACTTCTGACCCAATTCCTCCTTCTTTTCTAGAGCATGTCTATGAAGTGGCCAGGTAAGATAGCCTCTCCTCTTCCATCCTCTGACCCCTTCCCTGCCCTCAATTTTATTGGTCACTGGCAGAAATCATAAAGGAAAGGGGGTGTGGCACAGATCAAATAGTAAGGCCAGGAGTCTTCAGTCAGGACACAGTTTTCTTCCCTTTTTGAGATACCCCCTCAGCTTCTGTCCTGGCTCAACAAACATTCAAGATAATTTAGATACAACAGCCTTCTGCTCCCAGAAGGAGCAGGCTGGCAAAAGCTGGCTGGCAAAAGCCTAAGGGTCACTTTGGCAAGAATTGAGGCTAAGGGGTGGAAAATAAGGGCCCTGATCTCAAGCCTCTTCTCATGGGTGCTGTGGGCTCTTGGACCATAGGGTGCATACCAGGGAATCCAGCAACTCTGGAGAAACCATGAAGGTGGCCTTCCTCACAAGTGGCTGCTCCAGCGATGAGTCAGCTTCCCGAGTTCTGGGCAACGACTACTCCGATGAGCCCTGCCTGGGCCAGGAGTACCAGATCATCACCCAGATCAACGGTGACTACGCCTGCCTGATGAACACAGTACACCCGGATTATGAGGTTCTTGCCACTGAGGGCAAGAGTGTTTGCTAAGAATGCCCCCATAAGGCCAGAGTCTGCTAACACAATTACTTATTCAGTCCCTGTCTTCTGTGTGACCCTCTTCCCTGCTACCACTCTTCATAGTCTAAAGTGTCTTCCCTGCAAATATTAAGACCCCTGGCAGCAGCTGGCTTTGCCTAAGAGTTTACCATATGCACTCTAAGCAAGCCAGCTTCTGGGTTTGACCCTGAGCCCTTCTAGTATCCGTGCCTGGGAATTCCATTACCCCTTTCTAAAACCAGAGGGAAATGCTCATAGCACTAAGACTTCATCATTATACCTCTAGTCATCACTCAACTTTGGCCTCTTACCACCTATAGAGGGAAGCTCAGCTCGGCCAGTTCAGGGGATTAGTTATGTTCATGATCACTTCCCTGTCTCCAGGACCAGACAGCTTTTAATTGAAATCATCATATCACAGGCCAGGGTTCACTTTTGCCCCTGCACTGTGAGTCTAGTTCTCTGATATTCTTTTGGTTCTCAATAAATATCTAATGACAACAACCTCAGTTTTGTTGGTCTTCTCTCAAGGTATGGTAGAAATATATCAAAAGTGATTAAAGTGAAAATAACTAAAATAGTTGGGGCCCCTGGGAGTATGAATAGCACCTTTGCTTTTTGGAAAAGGTCCCTTCCTGCCTATGCCACTCCTGTCTCACTTCACAGGTTGGCCCAGCCGGAGCACAGCTGACCATTGGCTACCATTTACGTCTCTGTCATCTTGCCAGCTCCACTTGGATGACTCTTCACAAATTAACTGAAAACCTTAAGAAGAAGGAGTATTTCTTCTGTCTCCAGGCACTAAGCATGAAGAAATGAAGGGCTCCACTTCTTTACAAAGTATATGCACCACCATCAAGGATTTCTACCTCTTTGAATCAGAAATTCTTTTTGGTTTGAAGTTGCGTTCTTCCTAGATTATCTTCTCTAACTCCTAGCCCCTTCTAGAGGTTAGGGGTAAGAACACATCTTCCTACTCAAACAGAAATGGTATGTGTGTGTGTGCACACATTCATGTGCCTTTAAATCATGCTCCCCTGTAAGGATCTATTCTGGATGAGATTTACACTGCTTCCTTCCCCCCATGTTATTCATGACCAAATCAACTTCCTCACTCTTCTTGTAAGCCTCCATTTTGCATTTCTGGTTCCCATAAACTTCAGTGCCAGCATAGATTCCACTAGGAACTGCTCCCCTTTGGAGATGGTTACAGAAGTAAAAGTAGTACACAAAAGTGAACAAGGACGAGACATATTTTACCACCACCCATTCTGCAAAGACCATGGTCAAAACGTTGGTGGTTTTCTCATCCCACACACTAGATAGTTGGTGAAAGGAGCAACTTCTTCTTCCCCCATTGTTCTTACAAACCTCTGCAACAGAGCCCCCACCCAACAGAAACCTCAGCTTCTTTCGTGAAACAGCTCTGTGTTCACAATACAAGCCTTTGAAAATGCCCATTATCGGCCGGCGCCGCGGCTCACTAGGCTAATCCTCCGCCTAGCGGCGCCGGCACACCGGGTTCTAGTCCCAGTTGGGGCGCCGGATTCTGTCCCGGTTGCCCCTCTTCCAGGCCAGCTCTCTGCTGTGGCCAGGGAGTGCAGTGGAGGATGGCCCAGGTGCTTGGGCCCTGCACCCCATGGGAGACCAGGAAAAGCACCTGGCTCCTGGCTCCTGCCATCGGATCAGCGCGGTGCGCCGGCCGCAGCACGCCGGCCGCGGCGGCCATTGGAGGGTGAACCAACGGCAAAGGAAGACCTTTCTCTCTGTCTCTCTCTCTCACTGTCCACTCTGCCTGTCAAAAAATAAAAAATAAAAAAATAAAATAAAAAATAAAAAAAAGAAAATGCCCATTATCTTTTCCTACTATCTTTTTTTTTCCTACTATCTTTAGAGAAAAGAATCCCTGGGTCTGAGAAAGAATCATGGATGCATTTCTGTTGGTATAAGGAACTGCACATTCAATAGCCCATACTCAGCAGGAGTCGAGGATCTCCAGGGATATCTCAGAGTCTTTCATCTTAAAAAGCTTAGAGATAAGTAATTATAACAATCCCACACTACAAATGAGGAAATGAAGCCCAGAGAGGAACAGTGACTTGACTTAAGTCACACATATCAAGTCAGTGGTGGAACATACACCAAAGGTCAGGCCTGCAAACCCCTAGAAGAATATATTTATTGCTGCAGAAAACTTCTGGAGACAAACAGACAATCTCTGCCCCCAAACTGTGAAATTATTCCATACAGAACAATGCAATAAGGCATACATATGTATAGATGAGGCTGCAAACTGCAGGAAAGAATAAATTGGGTGGTAATACAGAACCTGCCTTAGGAGAGTGGCTGATCAGGCAAAAGTAGAGGAGTAAAAAGAGAAAAGGATCTCTAGAAGGAAGGTGTTAAGGCTCTCAAGGGACATCTTCTAAATATTTCCATGGAACATTGGAATCATGGGAAAAATATTTCATGATCACATAGGAATGAAAAATAACTCATTTGATAGTTCACTCTTGGAGATTCCTAATGCAATATTAGAATATTAAAATATTTTTTTAATTCTGCAAAAAAGTACCCTTGTAACTTTGTGGATCCAAATAATTCTAAAACTTACTTGCCCTCTGAACCATTTTTGTCCCCATTCTCCAATCCTTGCCTTATTTCTAAGGAAGCAGAAACCCACCATGTTGCCTACTACCTCACACACCCTGGAATATTGTCATGTTCATGGTTTGGCTTTTTTTTTTTTTTCTCCACAAAATTCTGGGTGGCATGAGACAGTAGCTTGATACATCTCCCCATGCCAGAGAAGAGTACCTCATCACCCCATGTCAGCAGGAAGTAGCTCTAAAGACAGATCATGGCCGGCGCTGCGGCTCAATAGCCTAATCCTCTGCCTGCGGCGCCAGCACCCTGCGGTTCTAGTCCCGGTCGGGGCGCCAGATTCTGTCCTGGTCGCCCCTCTTCCAGGCAAGCTCTCTGCTGTGGCCCGGGAGTGCACCTGCATGGGAGACCAGGAGAAGCACCTGGCACCTGGCTTCGGATCAGTGCAGCGCGCCTGCCGTAGTGTGCCGGCCTCAGCGGCCATTGGAGGGTGAACCAACGGTAAAGGAAGACCTTTCTCTGTCTCTCTCTCACACTGTCCACTCTGCCTGTCACCTGTCAAAAAAAAAAAAAAAAAGACAAATCATCATCCTCCTGGACTTTTGGGACTAATGTAATCCCATACAACTCCTGCTTTATAAAAAACAAAAGGGGGGGGGGATGTTACTAATACGGCACAGTCTTATCTATGGTGCTATCTACACCCTGTCATCATCCTAGGCTCTAGCCCCCACTGCCATTGCTGGAAGCCAGGTGGCCACATGGCCCAACCACTGGTGTCAAGCTCCACCCCCACCCTAATGGGATTCAGTGCTCCGACTTCCCTTTCCCTGCCTGCCCCCCAAGCAAAGTTGTTGGGTTTTTTGTTTTTTTTGTTTTGTTTTGTTTTGTTTTTGATTTTGTTTTTTGTTTTGTTTTTTTTTTTTGTTTTTGTTTTTTTTTTTTTTTGGACAGGCAGAGTGGACGGTGAGAGAGAGAGAGACAGAGAGAAAGATCTTCCTTCTGCCATTGGTTCACCCTCCAATGGCAGCTGCAGCTGGCGTGCTGTGGCTGGCGCACCACGCTGATCCAAAGGCAGGAGCCAGGTGCTTCTCCCGGTCTCCCATGGGGTGCAGGGCCCAAGCACTTGGGCCATCCTCCACTGCACTCCCGGGCCATAACAGAGAGCTGGCCTGGAAGAGGGGCAACTGGGACAGAATCCAGCGCCCCGACCGGGACTAGAACCTGGTGTGCCAGCGCCGCTAGGCAGAGGATTAGCCTGTTGAGCCGCGGCCCCGGCCATCCCCAGCAAAGTTTTAAAAGGACCTGCTCCTGAAAACATGGCTCTCTCTACCCGTCTCCTGATCTCTCTCTCTCTCTCTCTCTCTCTCTCTTTCTTCCTCTACACCTCTCTCACTTTTTCTCTGTCTCCTGAACTCTGTCTCTGTCTCTCTCTCTCTTATGCTCTCCTTCTCCCTCTTTTCCTTCTTCGCTTCTTCCCTCTGGTCTGCCGAGTTTCCCCCAATAAACTCTTTCCCTTAAAAAAAGAAATTCTGGGTGGTATTTGACCTAATGGACTAATGGAAAATCAACCAATCAGTAAACATTTATTGAGTATTTTTTGTAACTACACTAATGGGCTATGGAATGAAACCACAACCAAGGAAACATAATCTTGTCTTTTAAAAGCTCACAATCTAGAATGAATTTCAAGAATATCCCCTAGAAAACTTCACTAATGATTCAAGAGGTGTTACTGGACAGCAGGAGGTAATGGAGAACATACCAGATCTCAGGCAAGGATCGCTTTGCAAATGAACAAAGAAAAAGTGTAGGTTGACTTTCAAAAAAAGTCCCAGGAGAATCGGGACTTTGGCTGTGCAGGGAAATATGGGAAAGAAATGGATAGGCAAAAAGAAATAGAGAAGATGGCCGGCGCCGCAACTCACTAGGCTAATCCTCCTCCTGCGGCGCCGGCACCCCGGGTTCTAGTCCCGCTTGGGGAGCTGGATTCTGTCCCAGTTGCTCCTCTTCCAGTCCAGCTCTCTGCTGTGGCCCGGGAGGGCAGTGGAGGATGGCCCAAGTCCTTGGGCCCTGCACACGCATGGGTGACCAGGAGGAAGCACCTGGCTCCAGGCTTCGGATAGGTGCAGCGCGCAGGCCGTAGCTGCCATTTGGGGGGTGAACCAGTAGAAGAAAGACCTTTCTCCCTCTCTCTCTCTCTGTCTAACTCTGTTTGTCAAAAAAAAAAAAAAAGAAAGAAAGAAAGAAATATAAAAGGTATTCTTATAAGGAAAAAAGGCATGAGGGAAAAGAAGAAGTAGGAAAGCTCAAGGTGTATCTAGTAGCCAACGTTAAGTGTTCAGGAAAGTGGGTTACTAAGCTATGATGCTTTTGTGTGAGGATTATGGTGTCTTGGCTGGGCAACTTTGAACAGGGAATGTAAAGAAAGTAAATAATTATAAAGAAAGATGACATCTATCTCCGGGTCCCTTATAACTATTGTGTCCCCTTCAACACTCTTGAGATGCTTGTATACACAACTCAAAGATGTAGCTGCCAGAGCTAGCCTCACTTTTCCTCTGGTGCCCTCAGATACAATGTCTCAGTTCCCATAAGGTCACAGAAAATAACGTGTGAGAGCTTGGTGTTTGATGAGTATTCTTGGATCCTTGTAGGCAGTCTGTTTATGGTACTCCATCTTCCCTGGCCTGGAGCTGCTAAGCATGTGCCGCACTTGGGGTATTTGACAAACTGACACTCTACCACATGGAGTGTCCAACTCAGCTTGTCAAATACACGGAGCGAGGCACTGCAAGAGGCCAGGCCAGAGCCTTCCATGAGGAGAGGAGATCTTCCTGGAAGATGTGGCCCTGCAGAGAAAAGAAGTGGTCAAGTCACACAACAAAGACTGGGGGGGCCAACTGAGGCATCAGACCAGAGAAGTGAGCAAATAAATGTAAGGCTTCTAACCAGGTAAGTACAGAAGGCCTGCCTGATACTCCAGTGAGTTCCCAAGTGTTCAGCTTGGGGATCGTCAAACCAGAGACCTGTAGCTCTGACATTTCTAGGGACCCCTAGCTTCCATAGTCTCCCCTATGCAGTAGAGACAGTATAATTTTTCATCTTACCTTCGTGACTTGAGTAAATGACCAGGTCCCAGGATCAATGTCCTTGCTCCCCCTTCTTCCCAACTCTCTCAAAGTGTGCTCTCATAGTGCTGAGGTTATACAATTAAGTTTTGAGGTTGAATGTGGGCTTGAATTCTAGATCTGTTGTCAGTTAGCTGGGCAACCATGAAAAAATCATTTTACTTCCCTGAACACTAGTTCTCCATATCCACAAAACATGTGTAATTTATAGTACCATAAGATTATTATAAAGATGACATGAAATAATCCATAGAAAGTCCTTAGTTCGGTATTTGATACGTAACAAATCCTCAAAAAGTGGTAATTTCACTATTAGAGTGAAAGGGAGAATTATTGGTAATTATTGTAACAGGGTCAAGACAGATGTGACTGCCATTTCTTGTGGCTTTAGCTGAGTCTACTAGTATGATCCCCTTGTCCCATAAGGCTCAAGAATGGCAGTGATGAAATGGCCTTTAAGTAACATCTAGCCCCACCTGCTCAAGTTATAAATGAGGAAACAAAGGCTCATATTGTAGGAGAGACTTTGTTAAAAGGGGTTTGGAGTTTGGAGTTATGAGCTGTACCACCTCATTGTGCCCTCCAGCTCTCCTCATTGGTCCTTTCACCATCCTACTTTGAATATCCCTCTGAGAAAAGGGAGACACATCAGCAAAAGGGAAGATAACAGGTTGTGATCTTTCCAGTGTCACATTGGTATCCCTTAATGCACATCCACCAGACTAATACAGAAGCTACCAGAAGCAGGGCCAAACCTGGAATGTCTGTGAGAATTTCCTTGGGAACACCCAGATCCTGTTGCTAAAAAAAAATCCCACGTGTTAGTGTCAAATTCTTGTCCTTCTCAGCTGTAGTAGTTGAGCTATGAGAAACTAGTTGGTCTTCATTAAATATTGGTGTGAAAAGTGGCAAACATCACAAGGTTGCCAAGAATGGAAAACTGCCCCCAAGAAGACAGAAGACCCTGTTGTAGCCCAGGAAAAGCAGGATTCACCCTTCTTAATAACAACAACAAAACTCAACACTCTTTTAGTTGAATGTAAGGGGAAGAAGGGTGGGCACATGCCTCTCCCATTTAAGCTCTGGGAGTGACCTCAAAGCTAATGCTCTAACCTGTCTTTTCCATGCCCTCACTTCTCTATCTCTCTTTTCAATGCAGCCTAAGCCACCCAAAAATGTGGCTCTTAGCCAAAGCAGCAGTCATGCATACCGTATATGGTATAGAAGAAAGAATCATACAAACTTGGGTTCTGATGCTGTCTTGGATGCTAACTAAACAATTATAGCTTGGGCAAGTCTTTCCTTGAATTTCAGTTCTCTTTCACAGAAATGGAGACAAGAAGACTTACCTGGAACAGTTATTGGAAAATGTTTGGTAAACTCCCCAGAACCTACCATATAAGGGCTCAGAGGACTTCATCTCATCCCCTGGAGCCATGGGTAGAAGCCAGTCAAGGAAGCTGAGTAACAGAGTTTGAGTTAAGGCTGCAGAGGAGAAAGAAATTAACTGATGCCTTTTTTTCTATCATTACTCCCATTAGTGACCAGCTGCAGTAAAAAACACTTGGATACACTGAAGGTGTTTGCAACCTTCTATTGCTCTTTCTGATTTCATCCACCCTAGGAAGCCTGCCTGAGAGATATGAAAAGGGCTAAAGAGTCCTAGTACACTGTAAGTTGAAAAGCCTTGTAGATGATGCTTCTCCAGTGTTCCTGGGAGGGTCAGTGGCTAAAGCTAGACTGTTTCCTTTACACTTCCACTGCTGCTGTTCTAGTTCATGCCTCTTCAATACAGTGTATATAAGAAAATCAGGTTCAGTTAAGAAAGGCTTGCAAGACCCACAGAAAGAAGAGACAGATACCTACTTGGAGTGATATTGAGGGACTTTGAAAATTCTTCTCTTGATCTGTTATACTAGCTGAAATATCATTTGTCCCTGTATGAAATACAAAATCCACTATTAGAAAGTTCCACAAAACCACTATTATTGAGGTAAGCAGTGTACCAGTTTTGATGGAGGTAATTGGAGGGGGTAAATCTGGAGAAGGAGATCTCTGAACACTCTAAGTGAACCAAGTGTCTGACAGGGGAGTAGAAGATGAGAAGTCTTTAGGATCATGCCTTTATAAATCCAGACATCCTCAGTACAAGGAAACCCAAATGGGTCAGTTACAGCATGGGTTCTATTGCTTGATGTTCCATTCTTCCTAGAGTGGGACAGAAAGATCACTGGACTGGGAGTCCAGACCCCCATCCTGTCACATATTATCTATGTGGTCTTGGGCAAGTCCATTTTTTCTCTCTCTCGACTTCAGTTTCTCCCATATATACCTAGTCGCTCAATGTCCTCTCAGTTCTGAAGAACTAGAAGGCAAATATCAGACTACAGAAAGAAGCTTTCACCTTGGAGTCATATGTCTCTGAGAGTGTTACATGAATCACCCTCAGCCCTCCTTCTAGATGTTCAGGCATTTTCAAGCATTACTGTCATACCCTTTCTCAACAGTGACAACATCCACCTATTCTTTCTATACCCTTTTCGAAAGAAGCCAAAAAATAAGCTGTCGTTTAGAGAAAGGATTTTCCCAAAGATTCACATTTCATTTCCACATGGCTGTTTCCTAAATATCCTGCATGGCTAGGAAATATCACCCCCCCACTCCCCACCACTAGAAATTCCAAGATGGAAAGTAAATGGGAATCGTCTTGTGTTCCACCCTTGGCCCCAAATCCCTAAGCAGAGACTGAAGGGAGTGAAATGGGCAAATCCAAGTTACCCTTGGTGGCCCTGGACACTTTCTCAGCTTGGGAATCCAAGAAAAGAGGGAAAATGAATACTATACCTGACATTGAAGCGGTGCCTTGGTCTTGGAGGGGACAGAGGTTCTCTGGTGCTGAGCCAAACTGTAAAGGCCAGGAGGAGCTGGGCTTTATGCCATGAGCAGGAAGACTGTGTGTTTTGAAGGGCTCTTGGTGTCTTCAAGAGGAAACAGAAATGAGGAAGATAAGGCTGAGGTTAGCCAACGGAAATCTGGGTGCAAAATGACAAAACAGTCCTGTTGTGAAAGGGTCTTCTACTGCAGCAATAGTCCCCTATGCCTTGCCCCTGCCCTTTCGTGGCCAACCTCCAACAGTCAGTGACTCTCCATGCTGCAGAAGGCAAGACCAAGAAACTCCTAGCTGCCCTAGACTGTGTCTGAAGGGCAGGGAAGTTTTTCCAGAGTAAATGAGGTAACTTTGGAATGTCAAAACTGAGACATTATCTAATGAACATCTCCATAATCAAAACTGAGGAACCGAGTCTCTGAGGAATAAAAGGAAATGTTCAATATCACAAAAAAAGTTAATCACAAAGAAAGTTAATTTGAATCCATTTTGACCAATGGCAAATCATATGTTCTCTCTAGTAGAATGCCTTATGGTCCTAGATTACCCATTTTACCTGCAACTTCTCTTCTGGCACACAGAACCAGCTACATAACTTGCAGGTCCCAGAGCAAAATGAAAATATGCTCCCCTTGTAAATAAATTAAGAGCTTCAAGATCATGACAGTAGAACACTAAATTGTGTGTGTGAGGTCCCTCTAAGCATGAGGCCCTGTTAAATTTATGGGTCACATGCCTGTGAACCTGGCTCAGCTGGTACAGTTATGTCCATAGGTCACATTCTGGTGTTAGTGGTGCTTACAGAAGGAAATAATAAAGGAAATTCACACTTATTAAAGTACTTATCATATGGTTTATATGTATTATCTCATCTATTCAACAACCCTCTGAGATGATATCATCATTAACCTTATTTGTATGTGAGGAAACTGAGGCAAATAGAAATAAAGTGATGGGGCCAGCATTGTGGCACAGCAGGTTAAGCTGCCACCTGTGATGCTGGCATCCCATATAGGTGCTGATTCGAGTCCCAGTTGCTCCACTTCTGATCCAGCTCCCTACTGGTGTACCTGGGAAAGCAACAGAAGATGGTCCAAGTACTTGGACTCTTTTGACCCACATGGGAGACCTGGACAGGGTTCCAGCCTCCTGACTTCAGCCTGGTACAGTCCTGGCTATTGCGAACATCCAGGGAGTAAACCAACAGATGGAAGATCTCTTTGTCTCTCCCTCTCTCTCCATAACTCTGCATTTCAAATAAATAAGTCTTTTAATAAAAAAAAAAAAAAGACTGTGACTTGCCTAAGGAAATTAAACTAAAAAATGATAGAGAAGGCAAAATTCACAATCAGGTTTGACTTCAAATATTGGGTTAGTTTCCAGTCTTCCAAAATGTCTACAAAGAATGAAGATGGAAGTAATTGCTCTTTGGAAAGAAAAGATAGTGCCAGACCACTAAGTTCAACTGTGACCTTTAGGCTAACTAAAGGACACAAAATGTGCAAGAGGAAACTAAGAAGTTTCCTTGTGCCTTGTGTTTACAACTCCTTGGCAGTCCCAATTCCCTGTCAAGAAGATGATAAATTCCCATCACGCTTTGCCCTCCACCGTGAATTTTCATGTTATGGAGAATGGGAGGGGAAATTCTTGTGATACCTTTCAATTATGGCAGTGTCCAAGACCCAGTCATGAACCTACACTAGCAGAGATAGTACCCTGGACTATATTCAAACTCTGGTAAAAATCCAGCCAAGGTATGTGCAGTCTTACAAATTCAGGATCAAGAGAAAAGACCACATCCTGTGATTCAGAAGCCCTAAGTTCCAGTCCCAGCTCTGTTCCTTCCATGAGTTTTGGTATTCCATACCAACAAAGGTTGTATCAGATGGTCTTATTGACATTTCCAACTCAAAGATCCCCTTGTTCCCTTATGACTCCCTCCATCCCCGTTTTTTCTTACTGTGAGCTTCTCTGTAGCTGTAGAGTTTGAGGCTCTAGGGACAGCCTGGGATTCACTTGCACTCTCTACTCTGCAGAAAACTTACTTCTACCAGAATAATTTATTGGCTTAGGCCTTGAGACCAGTTTCCCCAGATCTGGCTTCTAGAAAGATTCAGTTCCTGTTTCTTTTTGGTTTCTGACTACAGCTGGTAGCGGAAGCAAGATGGTCTTGTGGGCACTTTGCTAGGAAGGGCCCCCTCCTCCCTACTCATACCGTAGAGATTGAGTAAGATCAGCTACCCATTCCTTCTTTTTTTTTTCCCTGCCAGTTAGGGTACTCTACGGGCTTTTAAACAAAAGTTATCTCGATATAATGTTTTCATTTAAAGGAATAATTAAAAGGGTTCATGTTGAACCCCATAGTAGTTCCATAAAAGAGAGCATTAGGAGTCAGAAGGTGTGCAAATCATGTCACCTATGGTGAGGGCCTGAATGAGAGCAAAGGGCATTCAGCTTCTTGGAGTTCCTCTTTATTTCACAGACACAAAGCATGTTGGGAAGGGCCAAGTTAGCAATAACAGCACAATGAAGCCACTTCTTTTAGATCTGTTGTCCAAGCTGTTGCTCAGAGCAACCAAAGTCACAGAGGCCTCCCGTTTTGGGTGCTCTCTTCCTTGATTGTGCTTGTGGGTGGAGAGGACAAAGAAGAAAGCTGAGAGGGGGAGCAGGCAGGAAGTGCTGGCGTCCCACCCTATAGATTCAATCACTTATTCACTCAATATTAGAGTGTAAAGAACACTGGAGAGTTCTTTTGTCTTAGGTTCTAGGATATAGCTCTTGATATAGCTCTGTAACTCATTAAGTACGTGACCTTGAATGATCATGCTTCGGTCACTACATCAGAATGAGGAATTCTCAAACTAAAATACAGAGGCAGACAGACATGCACTCAAAGAACTATGCTACCCTACAGAATGTGACAAGTGATTTGATAAAAATACAATGTGCCATCAGAGGAGTAGGTAAGAAAGAAGTTACTTTCAGGGCAGGTGATGAGAAGGTAATGATAATTAGAAAGGTCCATAGAAGGGGCTGGCACTGTGGCACAGCGGGTTGATGCCCTGCCCTAAAGCGCTGGCAACCCATATGGGCACTGGTTCGAGACCTGGCTGCTCCACTTCTGATCCAGCTCTCTGCTGTGGCATGGGAAAGCAGTGGAAGATGACCCAAGTCCTTGGGCCCCTGCACCCATGTGGGAGACCCGGAAGAAGCTCCTGGCTCCTGGCTTCGGATCTGGCAGCTCCAGCTGTTGCGGCCAATTGGGGATGGAGGACTTCTCTCTCTCTCTGCCTCTCCTCTCTCTGTGTAACTCTGACTTTCAAATAAATAAAATAAATCTTTTTTTAAAAAAAGAAAGGTCCATAGAAGAGGAGGAAAGGAAGATTTTAGCTAGATCTTAAAGGTAGAAAAGAAATGATGTTCAGTGTTTTAGAAAGCTTTCTCTAACTAATTTAGTTGCTCCCTATCTGAATTTCCTCCAGTCTCAAAAAAACTATCCACGTTACACTTTTATGTCTGTCTCCCCCAGGAAACCAAGAACTGCTCAGAGAAGGGACTGTACCAATCCCTTACTGGCTTCCCAGGGCCAGAAGTAAAATAGCTACTGCAGAACTCTGAGTTGAATAAACGAATGAGTCAATGTATAAACAAAGTATGGAGACCTCATGGTCCAAGGCTCCCATATTTCTAGACTTTCCTAATCTCCATGAACTGAGAAAATATCTCCCTGTTCACTCACCCCCACCTCCTTTCAAAAAGAGGCCCCAAGGATAATTGCAAAGCTAAGACCACTTCCTGTGCAAGAGGCTGATGTCCACACATTGCACCTCAACTCTGGTGATTACTCTGCATAGGATTGCACTGGGGCTTCCTCCAAGAGGAAACTCAATAGCTGTTGCAATATTTAGAGCACCCTCAAGGCAAGGTTGAAAAGGCCTTGTAATCTGGGCTTGGAAACAGGGGTTTCACTGTGAGGTTCCCTATAAACCTAATGATACTGGCAAGATGGCAAGATAGATGGCAGCTATGAATTTACCAATTACAGCTCAACTTTATTCAACAAGTTTGTATTGCATACCTACAGACTACAAAGTTCTATTCTTGGCATAAAATGGAAAAATAAATATATAACAAAAATCTGGAGCAATTTAATAAAAAGATAATGTAAGTCACAAGTATTCTTTTCTAAAAGATATTTATTTATTTATTTATTTATTTGCAAGTTAGAGCTACAGAGAAACAGGGAGGGTGGATGGGAGGAAGAGAGATATATCTCCCATTTTCTGGTTCACTCCCTAGATGGCCACAACAGCCAGGGCTGAGCCAGGTAAAGCCAGTAGCCAGGAGCATCATCCATGGCTTCCATGTGAGTGCAGGGGCCCAAACACTGGAGCCATCTTCTACTATTTTCCCTGGCCATTAGCAGGGAGCTAGATAAGAAGTAGAGCAGCCAGGACATGAACAGGCACCCCTATGGGATGCTGGCATTGCAGGCAGTGGCTTTACCTACTACACCACAATGCTGCTGGCCCTGAGATACAAATATTCTAATAACCACAGTAAAGAGTTAAGAATAATATAGGTGAAATTAATTTTAATGATTTATTTTATGCAGCCCAACGAATCCAAAATGTTGCTTTAAACTGTGAACATTATATTTATTAATGACATATTTTACATTCTTTGAAATAGGGTGTATCTTATACTTATAGTACATCTCAAATTGTATTAATCTTATTTTCAGTGTTTAGTTACCCTATTTGGCTACTAGCAATCTTGTTGAACAGAGCAAGTCTTCAAATAATTCGCAGTCTAGAGCAGGAGCTAGATTGCTAGACCAGTGCAAACCTGGGATGAGTACAATACTGAAAGTGCATTATTATGAAGAAAAGCACTGCATCAAGAGTTCAGGAGACATGAACTACAATTAATTGCCCCAGTGCAATCCTATGCAGAGTAATCACCAGAGTTGAGGTGCAATGTGTGGACATCAGCCTCTTGCACAGGAAGTGGTCTTAGCTTTGCAATTATCCTTGGGGCCTCTTTTTGAAAGGAGGTGGGGGTGAGTGAACAGGGAGATGAAGTTAAGGATTGTTTTCTCAGTTCATGGAGATTAGGAAAGCCTAGAAATATGGGAGTCTTGGACCATGAGGTTCTTTGCCACTGATCCTCTGTATGACCTTGAGTAAACACTCTTCCCTTTATGGGCCTTCATATTGCCATTTCTACAATGAGTCTGAGCTAGATTTATTCACTGAACAAATTATCTATCGAATATCATTCTAAGTGCCAGGACCGCTGCCAGGCAATCATGATACAGAAGTGGGAAAGATAAAATGCCCACTTTATTAGAATTTACCTTCTGTCATAAGTAGTTATTAAACAAATGCCTATAAGAGAATATGACTTTAAATATATGGCAAAGCTACAGTAATTAAAACAGCATGATATCAGCATAAAAGCAGATCCATAGAACAGTGGAACGTAATAGAGACCCTAGAAGTAAACTCATGGACTTACACCTACTGATCTTCAACATATATGCTTAAGAATGTGCACTGGGGGACCAGTGTCATGGCGTAACAGGTTGAGCCGCCATCTGCAATGCCGACATCCCATGTGGGTTCCGGGTAGAGTCTCAGCTGTTCCAGCTCCTTGCTGATGTGCCTGGGAAGATAGCAGAATGGTCCAAATCTTTGAGCCCCTGAACCTACATGGGGAGACCTGCATGAAGCTCCTGGCTCCTGACTTCAGCCTGGCCCAGCCCTGGCCATTGTGGCCATCTGGGGAGTGAACCAGTAGATGGAAGATTCTTTCTCTCTCTCTCTCTCTCTCTTTCTCTTACTCCTTCTTTCTCTCCCTCTGCCTCTCCTTCTCCCTTTCCCTCTCCCTCTCCCTCTCTGTAACTCTGCCATTCAAATGTAAAATAGAATATGCACTTGAAAACGGAGTCTGAGAAATGTGTTCTAGGAAAATTGGATATCCACATGCAGAAGAATCGAACTAGACCCATTTCATCATGTACAAAAGTCAACTCAAAATGGATTAAAGATCTAAATATAGGACCTTAAACTTTGAAACTATTTGAAGAAAGCATAGGGGAAACACTTCAGGACATTTGGGATGGGCAAGGGATTTTTGGATCAGACTACAAAAGCATAGGAAACAAAAGCAAAAATGTACAAATTGAATTTCATCAAACTTAAAAGAACTTTTGTACAAAAATGGAAACAATCAATAGAGTGAAGAAACAACCTACAAAATGAGAAAAAAATATTTGCAGTTTATACATCTGACAAGAGATTAATATCTAGAATTTATAAGGAACTCAAATAACTCAATAGCAAGGAAAGAGAGAGAGAAAATGAAATAAAGAAAAGGAAAGAAGAAAGGAAGGAAGAGAGGGAGGGAGGAAGAAGGAAGAAAGGGAGGGAGGGAGGAAGGGAGGAAGGAAGGAAGAGAGGGAGGGAGGGAGGGAGGGAGGGAGGAAGAAAGAAACCAGTTAAAAATGGACAGTAAATCTAAACAGATATTACTCAAATGAAGACATACAAATGGTCAACAGGTATATGAAAAAATATACAAGATCACTAATCATCAGAGAAATGCAAATCAAAACCACAGTGAGATATCATCTCATTCCAATTAGATTAATTATTATCAAAAAGACAAAAAATATATGCTGAGGCCAGCATGTGGCATAGCAGCATCCCATATGGGCACTGGTTAGAGTCCCAGATGCTCCACTTCTGATGCAGCTCCCTGCTTAATGCACCTGGGAAAGCAGGGAAAGGTGGCCCAAGTGCTTGGGCTCCTGCCACCCACATGGGAGACCCGGATGGAGTTCCAGGCTCATGGCTTTGGCCTGACCCAGCCCCAGATGTTGGCAGTCATTTGCAGAGTGAACCAGCAGGTGGAAGGCCACTCTCTTCCTCTCTCTTTCTCTCTCTTCTCTCTCTCTCTCTGTCTCAGCTCTGCCTTTGAAATAAATAAAAATAAATCTTTTTTTAAAAAAAGAT